>NW_006921774.1:5575487-5595047 GCF_000298275.1 Orycteropus afer afer
ATCCTCTTTCTAAGAAGGATATCAGCTGATATCCTCTTTCTAAGAAGGATATCAGCTGATATCCTCTTTCTAAGAAGGATATCAGCTGATATCCTTTCTAAGAAAGGGCTTTGGGGAAGCCAAGGGTAAGATTACTATCAAGAACCCAGGGAAGATTCAAAACACCAAGCCTAGAGTCAGTTCCAAGGCAGACTGTGCACCAATGAAGTAAAACCCTATCCAGAGGGTGTGGGATGCTTACCTGAATATATGTGTAGCAGCTGAGGAGAGATGCCCGGAGTTCTACTTTTCCCCAGTGGTCAGAGAGAATGGTGTAGCCGCATTGAGCAGCAAGGGCCTCCTCTATATTTCTTCCTGACCCAAACTAGTCTGTCAACAAGAGTCTCAGTCTCTTACCAAATATCCTTTCCTTCCTCAACTCCAGGTGTCGCTCCACCAACCCCCATTTTACAGGTGAGAAAAAAACCAGGGTTTTGAAAGGATTCATTCTGGTTTAACCCTCTGCTGATAGTTTGTATTTCCATCACAGATGTATTGAATCAGAATCAATAGTTTAACAAGCTGCTCAGATGATTCTTATAGATCCCCATATATCTAATGATGTATACTTAAGAATAAGCTGAAGATCTTGTTAAACTGTAGATTCTGATTCAGTATATCTGGGGTGGAAAGCCAAATTTTTAGCAGGGAGTCTAACTGGAATGAACCAGTTCGAAGACCTAGAAAAAAAAACCAGCTTAAAAATGTGCTTAAATGTGCCTAAGGTTACACAACTGAGAAGAGTTAGAGCCAGGATTCACACACAAGTGATTGAGTTCAAGAGCCTGAACTCTCAACCCTTTTCTATATTGTTGGTTATTTTTAAACAAAAATTTCTTGTTTGCTTTGTTTTTCAGTCTCCCACCCTGCAAAGAGCCACAAAGGTAAACAACTCGTTCACCTCATTAGGCCCATCCATTGCCTTAGCCTCTAGGAAGTCTTTAATACATGCAGGTGCTGATTAATGGCTATTGAAGGAATAAGTTACCACTGTACAGGGACTGTGTTAGGGTCTTAATGTAATTTCATTCCACCTCAGCAAAACACATAGCATTGTACCCAATTTATGGAGAAACAGAATCAAGAAGTACTTGTCAAGATCACATAACTAGTGAGAGGCATAGACTGTATCATTAAACTGAAGCCTTTCTAAGCTGAAAGTCTGAGGTCTAACACTTTTGCAGTTTCTATAGGATGGAGAGCTACTTTTTGAAATAGTGGCTACTCAGGAACAGCTGTTTTCTATTGATGATAGTCAAGTATTTACCTACATCCACTCATCCAAGTGTGAAAAACACTAATTATGTGATGACCAAAGGTCCAGTTACTGATGCAATAATATTCCTTAGATGGCAAATGGGACAGTGTTGACGCTAAACAGGTCAGAAGGTACCAGGAAATTATGGAAACATGGCTTTTCTTATAAAAGATGTGATTTTTTTTTTTTTTTGACATAACTAAGGCTAAGTGGATTATATGCTCCCTACCCCATAAAAATTGAGTAGTCCAGGCTCTGCTTGCATAAAAGTGGTACTCACCAACTGCATATAAGTCTAGATACTTGTCTCTGACATGAGTGGCCTTGATGGTCATTCGTATGAGGCTCCCCACACACTCTAGAGCCACGAAGTTTGTGTCTGCATGTGTGGAAACAGAAGGGAGGCCACATACCCCTGAATGCCAATTTCCCCAGCTCCTCCATGCCCAAGTAGAAAACAAACACTTTATCACCTACCTGCAGTAGGAGCCCATGTCTTATAAAGGCCAAAACTCATAGCAGAATTAATCTGTGATAAAGGACAGAAAGAGCAAAATCTAGTGTAAGTTTCCTCAAGAATATCCTCCCCTCTCTTTGCTTTGAGAAGGATTGAGAGAACTTTACCAAATAGTTATAGAGAGTGAGAGAAAGAACACACACACACACACACACACAGAGCCCTCCATGCCAAAAGACCAGAACCCTTAAAGGCCTGTGGTCCGTGCAGTTGAAGACCCATGGTAAAAGCCACATAGAAATGCTGACCTCACAGGAAAACTTGGAGTCATGATACAGCAAAAAGACCAGACTCTCCGGCCCCCTGCCTTTTATCTCTGCCAAAAAATTCTGCTTGGCCTATCAGCATTTCTCAACAGAATTTGGCAATCACCCATAGAATCTACTACAGCTGCCCTTCACCCCTCTCCCAGCAATAACGCAGAGCCGTGTAAGGATGTCCTCACCTTCTGTTGATTCTGTCCTGGCCTTTCCTTTACCAGCTCATTCACAATGTCTCACAAACACTCTAGGAGTAAAGTCTCAAAGTAGGGTTGCCAGATAAAATGCAGGAGGCTTCAGATAAACAATGAATAATTTTTTAGTATAGCTATGTCTCAAATATTGCACTGGAGATACACTGAAGAAGAGTCATTGTTTATGTGAAATTCAAATTTTACTAGGCAACCCTAATCCAAAGATCTTGATTTTGCTGAACAGCAAAGGGAAATTTAGGATGAGCGAGAATATATTCTTTAAACTGTTTTGACCAGCTGTGCAAGTTCATTGGGTAAGATGTTTGGCCAAGGCTAAAAGTAATCAGCCAACAAGTAAATAAACCTGAATATATTTGCATACATTTAAAGCACCTTTCTACTTATTTTTTCCAATTAGAATAAAAATTTCTGTTCAAAAGTGTAAAATTAATCAAAAATTACATTGAAAGTTATCCTAACTATTGTCGATTGATTTCCTGGCATGGGAAGGGGCTCGCTCTAATTTGACAAGTGTAGTATTTCTGAGGTAATAGGGCTTTGGGGTCATGAAAGTGTTGTGACTGACACACAGAGAGACAAACACAAAGAGACAGAGAAAAGTAGAGAAAGAGAAACTAAAGAGTGTAAAATAAATTATTGCTTCTCAGTATTTCGGGGATTGAAAGGCTAATTTTGTACAATAATTTTTTCCATGTTAAATATTCCTCAAGAGTGACAAAATTAAATTGTCTTGAGGAGTTAGGTGGAGAAAGAGAGATATAGAGCTTCATATGTTCTGTACCATGAACAACCTATTTAAGTAAATACAAGAGAAGGATAACGTGATTTCTGATCGTAGGATTGAGACATTTGGATGCTGCAATCTTGTGCAAATGCAGTGGTGGAAGCTGACCACAAGGGGGAGCCTGTCACCCTCTAATGATTTTAGGAGGCACTGCTGAGAAGCTGGTGGTTCTTTCACACAGCACAGCTTCAGTGTTCAGTGCAGAGGGAGCCTTGAGCATCTGAGTTCTCTTTAGCCCTGTTGTTGTTGTTATGTGCTGTGGAGTCAGACCCGGCTCATAGCGACCCCTCCTTGGGTTTCCGAGGCAGTATCACGACAGAAGTAGATTGCCCAATCTTCCTTCTGAGGAGTGGCTGGTGGGTTTGAACTGCCAGCCTTCTGGTTAGCATAGCCCTAGTCCCTGAAAAGCCCCTCATTGAAATAAAATCTGCCCTAAGGAGCTCTGGTAGCATAGTGGCTAAGGCACTTGACTGCTAAACAGAAGACTGGCGGTTCAAACCCACCAGCCACTCCTGGTAAGGAAGGTTGGGCAATCTACTTCTGTAGTGATACTGCCTCAGAAACCCAAGGTGGGTCTCTATGAGTCGGGGACGACTCAAGGGCTCGCTGTCGTCAACAACAACAACAACAACAAACCCTCCTTTATAACAGCTGGCCACATTTAAGAATGGTAAAGTGTGAAATGAGGCTGTGTTGAGAATGATATTCTCAAGTCTGAAGGAGGCTACTTTCTCCTCCACTTAGCTGTGGGTTCAGTGGCAGGAGACCAGACTTACCACTTGGCTTCTTCATTAGGTTGAGTGGGACTATTCCTTTGCCCCATGTGGATATTTAGGAACAAAAATGAAAGGACAAAATACTACAGCAGAGGAAAGGTGCCCACCATCTGTGTAGAAGCTGAAAGTCTCCAGGAGATTCACGTAAGGAGACTAGAAGAAGAAGCGAGTCTGTCATCCTATTCTCTGGTTGGATACTTGCTGAAATAGTGATCCAGCTGATCTGCCCTGTGACTACCTGAGAAGAGAATTGGGGAAAGATAGCAGAAGGAAAGTGGCAGTGAAGTAGTCTCTACTTTTACTCTTTGATGCAGTGAGAATAATAAATTTTCCATGGGCCTAGTGCATACCACAGAAGACCCTCAGCCAGGCTGGTTCACCCCTAAGAGATCCATCTTTTAGATGCAGGACTCCAATAGCAAAAGGAAGTGGGAGATGGGGAAGGAAGAGCCATAGACATGGACTGGTATCTCCCAAGTCAGTGGAGTGTGCAGAGGGGAATCCATTGTAAGGTTCTCTGAGATGTGAGCACCCCTCTTCCGACCAAGAAAAGAGCCAAGATTGGGCATCTGCCATCTAAGAGCATTGATAGCCAGTTGGAGGTGACTAGAAATGTCATGACTATTAGCAGAGGAGGAGCTCTGGTAGCATAGTGCCTAAGGCACTTGACTGCTAAACAGAAGGCTGGTGGTTCAAACCCACCAACCACTCCTTGGAAGGAAGGTTGGGCAATCTACTTCCGTAGAGATACTGCCTCAGTAACTCAAGGAGGGGTCACTATGAGTTTGGTCTGACTTGACGGCACGTAACAACAACAACATTAGCAGAGGACCACAGCAATACCAATCCAGTAAAATGAAAGCCTAAAATAACATACCCCAAAATGTTTGTTTTCTCTCTTTCCTTTCTTCCTACACCAATGTCCTGGAAGTGCTTGATCCTAGAAAAGGGAAGAGAGGGGTGTGGGTGCAAAGTGAACAAGTCACTCTTCTCCATTCCAAAGTGTTGCAAGGAGAGGAGCAGACCAAGCCTGTCTCTAGACTTCAGATCTCTTTTGCCACAAGACCGAACCATATTGAAGGAAAGTGAAAACTTTGAATTGGCTATAAGACTAACATTTATGGTCCTCTCTTCGCGTGGTGCAAAGAAGAGTAAAAAAAAAAAACCAAAGATGTATGGAAAAAATTAGTCCAAAGGACTAATGGACCATGAGAACCTCAGCCTATATGACTCTGAGACCAGAAGAACTAGATGACACCTGGCTCCCACTGCCAGTCATTTGAAAAGGAATAAAAAATGGAGATCCTGGGTAAAGTGGGAGAAATATATGGAACAAAATTAAAAAAAAAAAAAAAAAAGGGGGGGGATATCTGATCAGATAGAGAGACTGGTTAAACCTACAAGACCCTAGTCATCCTTTGGGCCTGGAATTGGACTCATTCCCATGGCTAACTTTCAGCCAAACACTAGACAGGCATATCAATGGAACAACTACATCAGGGAGATGTACACCTTAGAACAATCAACAATGGGAGATTAGAAGGGCAGCATTTGCAGATGGAGAAACAAGGAGGGCAGGAATGCACAGGCAAGAAGGACACAGAGAAAAGGTTACCACAGGGAGAAAGTGGGAAACATTATGGAGACATAATTAGTGTCACAAACAAAATGTGTATGAACTCTTGAATGTAAAATGAATCTGCTGTGTAAAATTTCACCCAACTCATAATAAAAAGTTAAGGAAAAAAAAGACTAAAATCTTCAAGCAAATTAGACTTTTAACATGGAAAATCTTCTGAGAGTTTGTAGAATTGGCCCATGGTATTCTTAAGGGGAACAAAGTGATGTGGCAGGATGTGGTTAAAATGAGTGATTGGCAAAAACAATCCACTCCAAATTTATTCTTGAGTTGAGACTGATCAACAAACACTTTTGGCCTCAATGGTCTCTTCTTCACTGAGTGAGCTGATGCTAGTAAAATGCTCTTCCAACTACTGAATGGTGCTGACAAGAGGAAAGAGCTCTGAGGTGCAGGTGTAGAGCAGGAATATGTAGTGACCCTGGAAAGCACAATTCCAACCGTTCTCATTTAATGACCTTCTTCTTCTTGCTTCTTCCAGGGTTTAAGAACACTTTTAGCCAAAACACTTGATTGGCATTATCTGGGTTTTGTACCATCAGAAGAGGTAGTTCTTTAGTTAACTGTCAGGTGGGAACACGGTAGGCCAGGCGGGTAAATGATTAAGCCAGAAAGAATTACAAGAACTGTCAAGCAAGGGAGCGGCTGACCACACCCCATACCAAACCCCAGGACCTGACCCCTACTTACGAAAGCCCCCAACTATTTCTTTCCCACTGTTACCGTAAGAGTCCCCCATACAACTCCGAGGGTCCAAGCCAATCCTCAGGACATGGACCCTCTTTGGAATTTAATGCTAGCAACCTACCAAACACTTAACCATACTAGTTCTAACCTGACTCAAGCCTGTTGGCTCTGTTACAATGTAAAACCTCCATTTTATGAAGCAATAGGCATTAATACCTCTTTCAGCTATTCTCATGACCTGAACCCAAAGAATTGCTCCTAGAAAGACCGTAAGGTAGGAGTTACTATACAACGTATAACAGGAAAGGGCTTATGCGTAGGGAAACCCCCCAACGCTCAAGAGCGTTGCACCTCATATACTGAAATAAACCCATCCTTTAACTGGATCATTCCCAGGGAAGGGGGTTGATGGCTTTGCTCGAAAGCTGGACTTTTACCCTGTTTAAACTTGACAGTACTTAATCTGTCCTCAGATCATTGTGTACTAGTGACTGTCCTGCCCCAAATTCTTTACCACCCAGAGGAAGAGAGGTATGTACACTGGGGCAGGACTAATAGAGAAAAAAGAGAACCACTCACTGTGGCCTTTACTCTAGCTACTCTGGTTAGCTTAGCAGGGACCAGTCTAGGAATAGCTTCTTTAACTGTACAGAATCAAAGCATGAATTCCCTAAGGGCAGCTATAGACAAAGACCTAGAAAGGATAGAAGCCTCTATCTCACATTTAGAGAAATCTCTAACCTCACTATCGGAAGTTGTGTTACAAAACCGCCGAGGGTTAGATCTTATATTTCTCCAACAAGGAGGATTATGTGTAGCTCTAGGAGAAGAGTGCTGCTTTTATGCAGATCATACAGGAGTAGTTCAGGAATCTATGGCCAAGGTACGAGAAGGACTTGCCTTAAGAAAAAAGGAGCGTGAGACTCAGGAAGGATTGTTCGAGTCTTGGTTTAATAACTCCCCATGGTTGACTACTTTGATATTTACTCTCTTAGGACCTTCATAATCCTTATAATTATATTGACTTTTGGTCCCTGCATTATAAATAAGCTTATATCATTTGTAAAAGATCGGGTTAATACTGTACAACTTATGGTCCTGAGACAACAATATCAGTCTTTATCTCCTGTAGTACAGGAGGAAGATTCCTCATATGCATAACAAAAAAAAAGGGGGGGAATGTGAGGCCTGAGTCCTAATGGCCTCCAGGTAAATCTTTAACCAGAAGTCTTTAGTGTCGGGGATTCTAACACTCGCCATGCCTCAGGGCTTTTATCTATCCTCTGGATTCAGCATGTATCAGAGATTTCCTCCGGATTCAGCGCATATCAGAAATTTGCCTGGCTCCTGAAGTCTCCCAAGTATCAGGGCTCTGCATCCTCCCTAGATAATAATTCCCTAAGTAGACTTTGGAGCCAGGGGATTCCAACATGTCCCCCAACATCTCAGACCCCTGCCCTAAACCCCTTAGCAACAACCAAATCATCTGTACCCCTTTGCCCTGGTGCTACTCCACCCTATATTTTTCCTATAAAAATGTGATAGTAAAGGAGCACGAGGTCTTTTGCCCAAGCTGCTGTGTCAGCAAGAGCAGGGACCCTAACTAGAGCTAGCAAATAAACTTTCCTTTTGCTTTGGCATTATTGTGTCTGTGGTGACTTCCTTGCGCCAACATTCCTTCCGGACACGGGCTTAACACCACTATGCTAATGAAGTGCTTCAGCTCTACTTCCTGCCCCCATGCTAAGGAGGTGCTTTAACCTCATTGGTTCCTAAACACATCCCCTGCTCTCAACCCCTTCCCGTCCACTAAGGAACAGGGAAAATATCACGATAAAATCCCCTTCTTTCACCGAGGGTGGCACGACTTCCCAGGCCCCTCTCAGAGACCCATGAGAACCTCATCCAGAAGCGGAGAATAAAACTTTCTTTTATCCTGTTCTTTGGGCCTCCTCTCTTCTTCGCTGCAACCTTACATTAACGAGAAAAGAAATAAGATTATAAATCATTGAGAAGTTGTCCATGGCCTTTGAGCAGGAATCTGCAAACTTTTACTTTAAACCTGTTAATCAATTGTCACTGAGTTGATTCTGAATCATGGTGACCCCACGTGTGTCAAAGTAGAATTGTGCTCCATAGGGTTTTCAATTGTTGATTTTTCGGAAGTAGTTTGGCAGGCCCTTCTTCTGAGGCACCTCTAGATGGACTTGAACCTACAGCCTTTGGCAAACATCCAAATTACTCTTTGTACCACCCAGGAACTCAGTTCTTTAAAAGTCAGATAGTAAATGTTTTAGGCTTTGTGGGTTGATTTAAGTGGGATATTCTGCCATTGTAAATGTGAAAGCAAACGTAAAGAATAATCCATAATAAACAAATGGATGTGGATGTGTTCCAATTACAGCTTTATTTATATATGATTAAATTAGAATTTCACACAATACTCATGTTATTCTTTTGATTTTTCAACCATCTGAAAATGTAAAAAACCATTTTTACCTCATGGCCCATGGGTTGTATTTTGCAGAATCTTGTCCTCGATAAAACTAAAAAAACCAAACTCAGTGTCATCAAGTTGATTCTGACTCATAGCAACCCCCACTGAGCTTCCAAGGCATAAATCTTTATGCAAGTAGATTACTTACCTTCTTTCCACAGAACAGAGCGGCTGGTGGGTTTGAACTGCTGACCTTTTGGTTAGCAGCTATGCCTTAGGCACTGCCCTACCAGAGCTCCTTTTTGCCTTTGATAGTTCCCTTTAAAGGAATATGTTGATCAATAAATAATGGCCTTGGGTGTTCCCTGCAAACAGTTTCTATCAAAAACCACACAAGTGGGAGAACAAAAGGCAGATAAATTTATATCTCCCCAGAGATTAACTCCAACCTCCTGGGCCCCTTAGAGTAAGAATCCTACTGCAGATTCCCCTGACTAGGCATTTTGGCCCAGCATCATTCCTCCTCTTTTCTCTCTTGATTGTGGAGTTCATTGAAGATAGTGACTCTGTAAATCTCGGTGATGACTCATGTGGGCTCCTGCAGACGGTGTGTGTGCTGAATCCACAGAGGAGGCATTGCACGTGTGAATGACAACAGCTCATTTCATCCAATCACCTTCTTACCCTACAAACAAAAACCAGACTCTGCCATTGAGTCGATTCTGACTCTGACTCATACCTCATAGGACAGAGTAGTACTTGCCCCACAGTGTTTCTTTTCTATCTTGTTTTTAATTGAAATAATTTATTAGTCTAACAAAGGTATGAAGTAGGGAAACTAGTGTGTTTGATATATCTGAATTGTTTCAGAGAACAGAGAACATTTCACACTAGTAGATTTCAGTTTTATCACCTTTGAAGAAGCATTCAGAGTTAAGACACATGGCAACATGGCTTCTGACTACCCCAAGGCATTTATTCAGCTGACTTTGGTGTACAACTCACAGAGCAGTGTTCTTTTCTCTACATTTTGATCGTACCACAAAAACTAAAAAAAAAAAAAAAAAAAAAAAAAAACATTTAAAGGGAAATAAGAAATGTGTTCATTGAACTCATGGCTAGTGGTAGAAGATAGAAAAGTAATGTTAAAACAAAAGGGGAGTAGCAGTGGGCAGGCAGGTAGGAGTTAAACGGACAGGCTGAAGACAGTGATGATGCAATACATGGCTTTGTCCTCCCACCTCCCGGTGCAGGTCCTGTCAGTGGAGCTGTCCCAGAAGCAAGAGCTTGCCACATGTGGTCTAGTTTCATTCTTCTGCATAATGACATAGATCACAATGTTTTTAAATTGCTTTCCTAGCTTGGTGAGTTGACTGAGCATTTACTCAACAATGTTTGTGGTCTACTGATTCACCTGGCTGTGTTGTAGGAATTACCACCAATTGCTCTTTCTATAGCCTCTTTTACAATGTTACTCCCTTTGTCAACAACAAACACAGTCTCCTTCTTAGCCTGGCAATCTTCCATCTTTCCCCCTGTGCCATCACCTCCGCCTCCCCCCACAGGGTTTCCAAGCTGAAAATCTTTATGGAAGCAGATTGCCATATACTTTTCCTGAGGAGTGGCTGGTGTGTTTGAACTGCCAACCTTTTGGTTAGCAGATGAGTGCTTAACCACTGTGTCAATGGGGCTCCTCTGCACAGAATAATGTTATTTCTTATAATCGCTGTTCCCAATTGCCATACTGCAAACTGCCCCGCTCACATCTTGGGTAGAATGCATAGGTTCTGGGTCCTTTCAAATTCGTTCAGTACAGTTTAAATGACCAAACTCATATGTGATCTGAAACTATATTCTGTGACCAACTTAGATCATTCTCATGTTCAAAAGGTGTACTGGTTTCCTACGGCTGCTGTAACAAAATACCACAGATTGGGAGGCTTATAAGAACAGAAATGTATTGTCTACAGTTCTGGAGGCTGGAAGTCTATCGGCCTGTTGATTCTTTCTGAGGACTCTCAGAGAGAATCTGTTCCATGCCTCTCTCCCAGCTTCTGGTAACCCAGGCATTTCTTGACTTGCATCTGCAACCTCACATGGCATCCTTCCTTTGTGTCTGCGTATCTTCTTCTCTTTCATAAGAACACTAGTCATACTGGATTAGCAACCACATGCTCCAGTATGATTTCATGTTAACCCAACTGGTAACATCTTCAAAGATTCCATTTCTAAATAAGGTCATGTTCATAGGTATCAGGAGTTAGCATTCAGCGTATCTTTTTTGGGAAATAATTAAATCCATAACTGAAGGCTTGGAGTGAGGCACGGGGCATGATCTACTTTTTCCATCCTCCTTTTTCTCCTCCTCCTTACTCTAATCTCTAGTTCAGGAGCGTGTTAGAGCAGAGAAATGGCAAAGGGAACACTGGTATGCTGGCAAATGTTTCACAACTTGATCTCTGAGCAAAAAAAAAAAAAAAGCTTAAAAAGAAAAAAAAAAAAAAGACAGCCCTGGTGTTTGCATATTTCTGTGGAGTCAATTGTCTAATCTTGGCTGATTTCAAGTTACCAACATGATGGCACTGAGCACAGAGTTGTGCAGCGAAAAGCAAAAGCATCCTTTCCCAAGATGTTGTGAGCAGTGTGAGCATACTACTAAATGAAGGACAAAGCACCTGACTGGACACAGTAACAATCCTCTCTCTGCTGACTGTCACTGTTGCTCTGGCTAGCACTGATGGCTTTTGACGTCTGCTCTGGGATAGGTTTTTTGAGGTCCCAGCTAGCCTCCTACTGCTCATTTCTCTCACATTGGAGTTTCAATTACCACCAGTGGCTCAGTCCAGAGCCTCTTGTTGATGGGGTCCCTTTGCCAAGTGGGTAGCCCTCTTATTTGGAGAATCTGCAAGAGGGCTTGAGCTGAGCTACATTCCACAGTGTCCACTTGACCCATAGAGAAATCACATATGACACAATGACAACAAATAACAGAAGTGCAGGTAGTTTAGCCCTTGTCTCCCCACCTTCAACTCTTTATTGTATTCTTTGCCCTGTTTAGATAAGCACACCAGGGATAGATCAATAAATCTGTTACCTAAGCAAACATCCAATATCCCTAATAGGAGACTAGAAAGGGCTAGTCCTCACTAGTCACCTCTTATCTGTCAGTTTGTCACACTGGTGGCTTGCATGTTGCTATGAAGCTAGAGGACATGCCACTGGTATTTCAAATACCTGCAGGGTCCATGGTGGACAGGTTTCAGTAGAGCCTCCAGCCTCAGACAGACTGGGAAGATGAATGGAGCAATCCACTTCTGAAAAAACTGGTCAGTGAAAACCTTATGAATAGCAGTGAAGCACTGTCTGATACAGTGCCCAAAGATAAGCCCCTCAAGTTGGAAGGCACTCAGAATGTGACTGGAGAAGAGCTGCCTCCTCAAAGTAGAGTTGACCTTAATGACACAGAAGGAGTAAAGCTTTTGGGACTTCTGTTTGCTGATGGGGCATGATTCAAAATAGGAAGAAAATGTTCAAAGTATGAATCTAGACAAACTGGAAGTGGTCAAAAATGAAATGGAACACATAAAGATCGATATCCTAGGCATTAAACAAAACCGAACTCACTGCCATTGGGTCGATTCTGCCTCATAGAGACCCTCTTTAGGTTTTGACTGTTTTTCACCATTATGAAACAGACAATCATATGGTCTTGTATGCCAGAAATGACAAAATGAAGAGAATGGCATTACATTAATCATCATCAAGAACGTTTCAATACCTATCTTGAAGTGCAATGCTGTCAGTGATAGGATAATATCCACATGCCTACAAGGAAGACCAGTTGATACTACTATCATTCAAATTTATACACTAACCACTAGAGTCAAAGATGAAGAGATTGAAGATTTTTACCAACTTCTGTAGTCTGAAACTGACCAAACATGCAATAAAGGTGTATTGAGTATTATTGGTGATTGGCATGCGAAAGTTGGAAAAAAAGAAGAATTACCAGTAGTTGGAAAATATGGCTGTGATGATAGAAATGACACCTGATATCACATAACAGAATTTTGAAGAACAAAGATTTATTCATTGCAAACCCCATTTTTCAACAACATAAATGGTGGCTATACACATGGATCTCACTAAATGGAATATGCAATAATCAGATCAACTACATCTGGGGAAAGAAGAGATGGAGAAACTCAGTATCTTCAGCCAAAACAAGGCCAGGAGCTCGACTGTGGCCAGGATCATCAATTGCTTATACGCAAGTTCAAAGTTGAAGCTGAAGACAATTAAAGGGAAAGTCCATGAGAGCCAAACTATTACCTTGGTTATGTCCCACCTGAATTTAGAGACTGTAGAATAGATTTGACACATTGAACCCCAGTTACCAAAAATCAGATGAGTTATGGGCTGACATTAAGAATATCATACATGAAGAAAGCAAGAGGTCATTAAAAAGACAGGAAAGGAAGAAAAGACCAAAATGGATGTCAGAAGAGACTCTGAAATTTGCTCTTGAACAGAGAGTAGCTAAAAACTGAATGGAAAAAAAAATGACAAGATAAAAGAGTGGAACAGATGATTTCAAAAGGCAGCTCCATAAGACAAAGTAAAATATTATAATGAAATGTCCAAAGACCTGGAATTAGAAAACCAAAAGAGAAGAACACACTTGGCATTTTTCAAGCTGAAAGAACTGAAGAAAAATTCAAGCCTTGAGTTGTAATATTGAAAGATTCTATGGGTAAAATACTAAATGATGCAGGAAGCATCCAAAGAAGATGAAAGGAATGCACAGAGTCACTGTAGAAAAAAGCATTGGCCAATGTTCAACTATTTCTAGAGGTGGCATATGATCAAGGACCAATGGTACTGAAAGAAGAAGTCAATGGAATTAATGAAGAACAAAACTCTAGGAATTGACAGAATACCAACTGAGATGTTTCAACAAGCAGATTCAGAGCTGGAGATGCTTAGTTGTCCATGCCAAGTAATGTGGAAGACAGCTACCTGGCCAACTGACTGGAAGAGATCAATATTTGTGCTCATCCCAAAGAAAGGTGATCCAACAGAATGTAGATATTATCTAACAATGTCATTAATATACACACAAGTAAAATTTTGCTGAAGATATTTAAGAAACAGTTGCAGTGATATATTGCAGGGAACTTCCAGAAATGCAAATTGGATTCAGAAGAGGATGAGGAACAAGGGATATCATTGCTGATGTCAGATGGATCTTGGCTGAAAGCAAATAATACCATAAAGATGTTTACTTGTGTTTTATCGACTATGCAAAAGTGTTCAACTGTGTGAATCATAACAAGCTATGGATAACACTGAAAAGAATGGGAATTCCAGAACACATAATTGTGCTCATGAGGAACCTGTACATAGACCAAGAGTCTGTCATTTGAACAGAACAAGAGGATACTGCATAGTTTAAAATCAGGATGAGTATGTGTCAGGGTTGTATCCTTTTACCATACTTATTCATCTGTATGCTGATGAAATAATGTGAGGAGCTGGACTATATGAAAAATGCAGCATCAGGACTGGAGGAAGATTCATTAACAACTTGCAATATGCAGATGACACAACCTTACTTGCTGAAAGTGAGGAAAACTTGAAGCACTTACTGACGACGATTAAAGACTACAGTCTTTGGTATGGATGACACCTCAACATAAAGAAAATGAAAACCCTTACAACTGGACCAATAAGCAGCATCACAATAAATGGAGAAAAGATTGAAGTTGTCAAGGATTTAATTGTATTGAACTGGGCATGTCTTCTGCAAAAGACCTCTTTAACATGTTGAAGAGCAAAGATGTCACTTTGAAGACTAAAGTGCGCCTAACCCAAGCCATGGCATTTTCAAGTGCCTCATATGCATGTGAAAGCTGGACAATGAATAAGGAAAATAAAGAAGTATTGATGCTTTTGAATTGTGAAAATACCATGGATTGTCAGAAGAACTAACAAATCTGTCTTGGAGAAGTGTAGCTGGAATGCTCTTTGGAAGTCAGAATGACCAGACGTCTCATCTACTTTGGTCATGTTGTCAAAAGGGACCATTCCATGGAGAATGATACCATGCTTGGTAATGTGGAAGGTCAGCAGAAAAGGGGAAGATTCTTAAGAAGATAGATTGACACAGTGGCTGCAACGATGAGCTCAAGTATAGCAAGGATTCTGAGGATGGTGCAGGACTGGGCAGGGTTTTGTTTCATTGAACATAGGGTAACTATGAGTTGGAGCCTACTTGATGGCACCTAACAACAACAGGGAGGGCTGAGAGGACCAGAGCTACCTTTAGAGAGAATAAATTGTTTCTTCTTTCGTTCACCAAATGTGTTTTGACCACCTCCCTTGTGCCAGGAACTGTGCTTTGAGTTGTATGGGGAAAACAATATAATAATAGTATGTCCCCAGTTAATACATGTAAAATATTTTTTAAAAATATCTGACAAAATAAGTGCTTTATAATTGCTAGTTATTGTTTTTTCAAAGCCCCTTTAGTTTTTTTCTTTTTTTTTACCTTAGCCTGTGCCTGACCTGACCTCAAGAGGGGGGGTGGCCATGTAACACTCACCACGTCTAAAGATTACTCAACAAGGGGGAAGTCAATCATCCTCCTGCTTTGTAGACATTACTTATTTCCCGCCTAAACCAAGAGTTCATCAAGGAGAGAAATCATGTCTTATTCATCTTTGTATTCCCATTTCTCTCTCCCTTCCTCTCTCCCTGGCTTTTTTGGGTACTGAACTGTAATGTCCATGTTTCCAAAGGTAGGGGTATATATTATAGGAGGCTTAGGACATCATCAGCATAAATGAGGGAAACCTTTAATGAGATGGGGTGACAAACAGCCAGAAGAATGGACTCAAACATACCCGCAATCATGAAGATGGTCCAGGAGTGGGAAACATTTCATTCTGTTACACAAAATAAGGGCCACCATGAGTTGGAGCCAACTTGATAGCAACTAACAATAATAATGCCATCAGTGAGGAGACCCTGAGTGGTGCAAACATTTAACACATTCAGCTACTAACAGAAAGCTTGAAGGTTCAAGTCCATGCAATGGCACCTCAGAAGAAAGGCCTGGTGATCTACGTTTAAAAAATCAGCCACTGAAATTCTATGGCATATGGTGCTACTCTGACACACATGAGTCAACCTGATGGCAACTAGTTTGGTTATCACTGATGGTTGAAATGGGGGCAGTGTCCAGCCATCCCTGGATCTAAGCATACTATAGAACTAAGGTAGATAGAGTCCCAGGGTGGCATTTTAGCTCTTAGCAGAATTATGCCCAGAAAGCTGGGAAATGAAAGGTTTGCCTGGAGATGGATGTATGTCTCAACACTAGAGCACCTTTGAGAATAGTTGGTTCAGTCAGGAGCCTGACATTCTGCTTCCTGTGTGAAGTTATCAGGCTGTTACTTGCACAGGACCTCCTGTAGGAGAAAGTGACCTATTGAGAGAATTTTATAAATATGTGTCATCCAACGGGATTTTCAGAGACCACTGGAATCCTTTAGGAGAAAAGAGAGATCTTTAGCAAGGTGGAAGAATTAGTAACAGGGCATGAGCAGCCGTTAGAATCAGTGGTTTTCACACAAGAATCCTTGGCAGATTCCAGGACAGCAGTGCACCTCATGCTGGATGCTACCATTACCTGACACTAGGATTTATATGCATGTGTGTTGGGGATGAGGGTGGAACAGGGGGGATGCAAGGGTTGAACAAGGAGGAGATGGGGTTGCCTGATGTAGCAAAACAAAAATTAAAACAAAAACTATACATAATTTTTTAGTTTAAATATATCCCATGCAATATTTGTGGAATCTTCTGAAATCTATCAGAGATCAATAATTTAGGAAATTAATGACATTATATGTGTCTTAAAATGTATATATATTCTCACTATTTGGAAATGAAAAATATGAAAACATTAAAATCAGTATGAATTATTAGACCCTAAATAAATAGGTTAAAAATAGGTTGACCATAGGTTTGGATATGTTAGTCTGTTTGGTAATAGGGACAGTAGTTTCTCAGAGTTAGATTTTAGATGTGACTATTACTAGATAAATCCATGGCTAATGACGAAAAGACAGAAAGCCTGATTTATTTATTTTTTTTCAGTATGACACTGCTGCTGCTGCTGCTGCTGCTGTTGTTGATTTTCAATTTGGTCTTCTCTAGAGCAACAGTCCTGCTCCAGCAGGGATTATGAACTGTTTTGTGGTACTTTTATATTTTATATAGAAGAAGTTGGAGGGCTGTTAGAAATGACTCTCTAAGTGCTGCCTGCCCAAAGGAGACAGGGCTGACACTTTTTTGACAAGTGTGAGTTCTCCAGCATCTGTGAAAAACACATTGCAGGCAATTTTTCAACAGGGAGTGAGCTCTGATTGGGAGATGATTTTTTTTCTCACACCAAGTGGCCTGGGATCACCGACATAGAGAGAGAGCTGAATAAATTGGAAGGGGTATCCAGGGGATTGTTGAATATAGTAAATATAGTAACAAAGTAGATTATTATTTGTGTCCTAATCAAGGCCAAGTAGGATGTACAGGTTTCTCAGCAGCAAACAAACCGTTCACGGTGCCTGTAGGAGCAGAGAAGATGGATAAAAACATGAGCCTCTGGACTCACTTAGGAGAGAGATGAACTGAGGCCTGTGAGAAGGTAGTCTGAACTCCAGTGGAATATGGAATCAGGATTCTATATTAACCTTTGCTGACCTCCACAAGCTTTTTGTATTATCCAATTAATTGTACCTGCTTCAATGGTTTGGGATTGGTATTCTGTTAGGAGAAAGATGAGGGATAGTATTTGTGGTATTTGCTCATTGGAACTCACCCAAAGGCAAGATCCAATGCCCCATTAACACTGTGGAGCTTTTAGTGACAACGACGACAAAACAAAGAAACCCAAAGGCATTGCCATCGAGTCAATTCTGACTCATAGTGACCCCACTGGGTTTCCAAGGTAGTAAATCTTTATGGAAGTAGATTGCCCCATCTTCCTTCCTCAGAGTGGTTAGTGGGTTTGAACCACCAACCTTCTGGTTAGCAGTCAAATGCCTTAGGCATTGGGCTACCAGAGATCCTTCTTTAGTAACAAAGTAGATTATCATTTATGTCCTAATCAAGGCCAAGTTGGATGTATGAGGCAGCCCTGGTATCTTAGTTTCCTAGTGGTGCTGTAACAGACATACCACAAGTGAGTGGCTATAAAGAAGTGTGTGGCTTCCAGTTTCAGAGATTAGAAGTCTGAATACAGGGCACTTGTTCTAGAGGAAGTCTATCTTTCTGTTGGCTCTGGGTTGAAAGATCCTAGTTTCTTCTAGCATTTCTTGATTCCTTGACAAAATTGATGTGTCATCTATCTCCCCCTATTTCTGTGCTGTATCTATGCTGCTCCTTATGTCTCAGAAAGTTTAGGACATAGCTTACAAAGATATAGCCTTGTTCTGGTTACCTAGTGCCTCTCTGACAAGAATATACCACAAATGGGATGCTTGGACAAACAGGAGTTTATTCTCTTACAGTTCGGAGGCTTTAAGTCCGAGTTCAAAATGCCAGACTCTAGGGACTGGGTGAAAGCCCCTTAACCTTGGGTTTCAGCTCTGCCTCCTGCTCCCAGCCCAATGAAGCTAGAGGCTCTTCTTCACTCAGACAGCTGCTGGCTGCTGAGGCTGACAAGAGCAAGGTTGACAAGTAAAAAGGCACAGTCATGATGTTACTAAACCACATGGCGGGCTATTAATTCAAGTCCATTGAAAATCCCAAGGTCAGCAGAACATGGCAGGCTGCTGAACAATGATATGGCTACATGCATGGTTCAAGCGTGCCATAAGCTAGAGACTGCTCCCCAAGGCTTGTCCTTATATACAGGAAGCCAACCACATCCCTAAGGCAGCTTCTCAGGTGCTCACAGTAGATCCCACCATGGAGTTGATTACCAGTCTCATCATGGGGAATACTATATCCAGCTGCCCAGCCAAGTTGACACACAAACTTAACTACCACAGCATCAACATAACAACATAACATAACGTAACATAATGTTCTGGTTACCTAGTGCCGCTCTGACAAGAAATATACTACAAATGGGATGGCTTAAACAAACAGGAGTTTATTCTTACAATTTGAAGGCTTTAAGTCCAAGTTCAAAGTGCCAGCCTCTAGGGGCTGGGTGAAAGCCCCTCAACCTTGGGGTCCAGCTCTGCCTCCTGCTCCTGGCCTACTGGAGCTAGAGGCGTTTATTTACTCAGACAGCTGCTGGCTGCTGAGGCTGAGAAGCCCCAAGGTTGAAAATGAAATAGGCACAGTCCCGATGTTACCAAACCACAGAGCAGGCCATTAACTTAAGTCCATTGTAAGTCCCAAGGTCAGCAGAGCATAGCAGGCTGCTGAGCAACGACACTGCTACATGCAGAATCCAAGCGTGCCAAAGGCTAGAGACCATTCTCAAAGCTTCTCCTTATATGCAGGAAGCAGACCACATTCCCAAAGGCAGCTACCCAGCTGCTTGTGGTAGATCCCACCATGGAGCTGATTGCCAGTCTCATCATGGGGAATAACTACCACCAGCTGCCCAGCCACTCAACCAGGCCCAGCCAAGTTGACACACAAACATAACCACCACACATAACATAACATGACATGACAAAAACCCTATTTCCAAAGGGGATTACTTCCAACACATGGTTACCTCATGTAATACATAGTAGAATAGCTCCATAGATTTCCTTGGCTGTAATTATTACAGAAGGAGATTGCCAGAACTATTTCTTCCCTGGTACCACAGGGTGGATTCAAACCATGAACATTTTGGCTTGTAGTTAAACGCATAATCTTTTGAGCTACCAAGGGAGCATAGGTATAAGTGTTAGGGTTCCAGCACTTTTTTTTTTTTTTT
>NW_006921774.1:5603110-5616371 GCF_000298275.1 Orycteropus afer afer
ATTATCTTCTGTGTCTGTGTTAATTGGTTTCCCTTTTCTTTGTTGAAGAGGGTCTGTGCAGTCCTTCTGCCTAGTCCGCCATCTTGCCGGAACTCCTGTTATGTGTACATTTAGTTTCATTTGCCATTTACTATGTCCAACCTAACCCAGTTCTCCTCCTCTCCCTACCCTATAACTCTCCCCCTGTGCCTCTCATATTTATGCACTCCTGTTTATCCTGCATTTCCTCAGTTTCAATGTTGGTCCTTTGGTGTTCCATGGTCTATTGCTCTAAGGGATGTATTACCACAGAGTATGTGGGTGGGTCATCCTGTGTTGAGTGGTCTGCATGTACATCTTGTTAACTATTGGGCTGAGAGCCAGCCCCTGGGGGTGTGTTTTATTCCAGACACAGAATGTATTCTAGGGCCATAGTAATGAAGGTCTCACCAGATTTCATCTGACCAGTAATTCTGGTCATTATTGAGTTTTTGGATTTTGTTCCATGTTTTCCCTCCCACTCTATCCAAGATCTCCAGATTTGATCCTTTCCTGAGTGGTCGGCATTGGTATCCTCATACCATCTAGTTCTAGTCTCGAGGGCCATAGTATCCTATGGCTGATTGCTTCCAAATGCCCTTGTTTTTTTTTTTTGTGTGTGTGTGGGTGTGTTTTTTGATGCCAATGCTAGGAGACTTTTAGCTGCATGTTAGATGGCCGCTTGAAAGCTTTGAAGACCCTAATTGCTACTCACCAATGTAGGATGTGGAGCAAGGATTTTAAGTATTTTGTTGTGCCAATTGAGTCTGGTGTCCCCTAGTACTATGGTCCTGAGATGTTAGAGCTATTGGATCTGTCTCCCATAGCATCTGGTTGTCTGTGAGGGATTACTCTGTGTCTGTCTTCTATTGTTTCTGTAAGGATTTCAGGTATTTTTTTTTTGTATCAGTGGTGTCTGTGCAAGATTAGCCTCAGCTGAATCTATCTTTGGTCTAGAGTATACTCCTGTTCACTGACCCCTGTCTGATCATCTCAGGTGTTTATGTGTTTATCTGTAGCCTGGTGTTTGGTGTTGATGGCAATGCAGTATTGTGGACACATTGGTTGGTATTAGCATTTGTCGTCTATCCTTTATATGCGCACTTCGGTGTCCTCCCATTTCCTAATGTTATCATGGTGTTCACAGATCCTTCCTGTATATTCTTCCCTCTACCCACATCAGTGTGTAGGCCCCAACTAGCCTGAAATTAATCCCTCCACTTCCCTTCCCATCCTGGTAACCTACTAAGTTGAGTTCCTTTTCCCAAGCAAACCCTTCTTTGACTTTTTACAGTAATGGGCTCATAAAGTACTTGTTTTTCTGCAATTGACTTATTTCACTCAGCATAATGTCCTCCAGGTTCATCCACGTTGTGAGATGATTCACGTATCTGTCATTGTTCTTTAATTCAGCATAGTATTCCATTGTGTGCATGTACCATAATTTGGTTGTCCACTCATCATTGATGGGCATTTAGATTGTTTCCATCTCTTTGCTATAGTGAATTGTGCTTCAATTAACATAGGTGTACATATGTCTTTTGGTGCGCTATCTCTTACCTGTTTAGGATATATTCCTAGTAATGGAATTGCTCGGTCAAATGGTACTTCTATTTTCAGTTTTTTAAGGAAATGTCATACCGTTTGCCACAATGATTGTGCCAATTTACAATCCCACCAGCAGTGCACAAGAGTTCCAATCTCTCCACAACTCACCAGCATTTGTTATTTTCTGACCTGTTGAACTTTGCTATTATTGTTGGGGTGAGATGATATCTCATTGTTGTTTTGATTTGCATCTCTCTAATGATTAATGATGAAGTCTTTCGATGTGCATAATAATTTAATTTTTAAAAGGTCCCAGTCATCTAGCTTTTTTCTACCTCCTGCACATTCTGGGTTATGCTTGATAGTCTATTTGTGCAGTAAATTAGGGCTCCCAGATTTGCCCCTATTTTATCTTTGATGAATTTTATTGTTTTTGATTGTACATTTAAGTCTTTGATCCAGATTGAGTATGTTTTGTGTATGTGGGGTGAGGTATGGGTCTTGTTTCATTTTACTGCAGGTGGATATCCAGTTTTTCCAGCACCATTTGTTAAAGAGGCTGTCTCTTCCCCGTTTAATGGGTTTTGGACCTTTCTTAAAGATCAGTTGTCCATGAATGGATGGGTCTATGTCTGAACTTTTGATTCTGTTCCATTGGTCTATCTGTCTATCACTGTACCAATACCATGCTGTTTTGACTACTGTGGCTGTATAGCAGTTCTTAGGATCTGGGAGTATGAGATCTCCCACATTGGTTTTCTTCTTGAGAAGTGCTCTGCTTATCCAAGGTCTCTTTCCTTTCCATATGAAATTAGTAATTAGTTTTTCCATGTTCTTAAAAAATTTTATTGAAATGTGGATCAGGATTGTGTTAAAATGTATAGATTGCTTTAGGTAGTATTGACATTTTCACAATATTTAGTCTACCATGGACAAGGGAGGTTTTTCCATTTATATAGTACCCTTGTTGTCTCTTGTAGCAGTGTTTTATAGTTTTCTTTGTATAGGTCTTTTGTGTCTCTGGTGAAGTTTATCCCTAGATATTTTATCTTTTTAGTAGCTATAGTAAATAGTATTGTTTCCCATATTTCTTTATCAGAGAACTCTTTGTTGGTGTAGAGGAATCCAACTAATTTTTGTATGTTGACCTGTATCCTGCCACTTTGCTGAACCTATTAGTTCCAGTATATATATATATATATTTTTAATTGAGTCCCTTGGGTTTTCTATGTACAGGATCATATCACTCACAAATAGAGATAGTTTTAGCTCCTCATTGTCAATTTGTATGCCTTTTATTACTCTTTCTTGCCTTATTGCCCTGGCCAGGACTTCCAATATAATGTTAAGTAGAAGTGGTGATAGAAGGCATCCCCTGTCTGGTTCCCATTTGTAAGGGGAATGCCTTGAGTCTTTCTCCATTAATAATGATGTTGGCCATTAGCTTTGCATATATACTCTTTATTATGTTGAGGAATTTCCTTTCTATCCTTATTTTGCCAAGAGTCCTGAACAGGAATCATTGTGGGATTTTATCAAATGGCTTTTCTGCATCAATTGATATAATCATATGGTTCTTTTGTTTTGTTTATGTGGTGGTTACATTGATTGATTTTCTGATGTTGAACCACCCTTGTAAACCTGGTATGAATCCCACTTGGTCAGGGTGTATTAATTTTTTGATATGTTGTTGGATTCTGTTGGCAAGGATTTTGTTAAAGATTTTTGCATCTATGTTCATGAGGAATATGGGTTTGTAGTTTTCCTTTCTAGTGGTGTCTTTCCCTGGTTTTGGTATTAGTGTTATGCTTGCTTCATAAAATGAGTTTGGGAGTACTCCATCTTTTTGTATGTTCTGGAATAGCTTGAGTAGCATAGGTGTCAACTCTTAAATGAATATTTGATAGAATTCTCTGGTGAAGCCATCAGGGGCAGGGCTTTTCTTTGTGGGACGTTTTTTTGTGACCTGTTCAATTTCTTCTTTTGTTATAGGTCTGTTCAAGTTTTCTATCTCTGAATGAGATAGTTTAGATAGGTCTTGTGATTCTAGAAACTTGTCCAGCTCTTCTAGGTTCTCAAATCTGTTGGAGTACAGTTTTCATAACATTCTGTCAGTATCTTTTTTATTTCAGTTGGTTCTTTTGTGATGACACCATTTTCGTTTGCAATTCTTGTGATTTGAATCTTCTCTTTCTTTGCTTTTGTTAGATCTGCCAATGTTTATTGATTTTATTACTCTTTTCAAAGAATCAGCTTTTTATTTTGTTGATTTTCTCTATTTTTTTTTTTGTTTTCTGTTTTGTTTATTTCTGCTCTGATCTTTATTATTTTGTTGCTTCTAGATACTGTAGGATTCTTTTGTTGTTCTATTTCTAGTTGTTGGAGTTGGTGAGTTAGATTATTGATTTTGTTTCTTCCTCTTTTTTGATGTATGGATTTTTTGCTATAAACTGTCCTCTGAGTACTGCTTTCTCTGTGTCCCATAGGTGTTGGTATGATGTAGCTTTATTTTCATTTGTTTCTAGGAATTTTTTAATTTCAGTTTTTATCTGTTCTATTACTCAGTAGTTTTTGAGCAGTGAGTTGTGCAGCTTCCATATGTTTGATGCTTTTTCCTTGCTCTTCCTATTATTAATTTCTTATTTTATAGCATTGTGGTCCAAGAAGATGCTTTGTAGTATTTCAGTGCCAACACCTATTTTTCAAGGACACAATTCAATCCAAAGCACCTGGCTTCTAGTTCTAGTAAATGTTAATTTTAGCATTTATCATCAATGAGCAGTGAGACACAGAGATGTAGGTCTTCTGTACTGACAGTCCTGCCCTCAGACCATCAACATCACTTCTAATGTGCCACATGAAATGATGGAAATGCAGGTCTCCTGAAGAGGGTAGCATGGCTGACAGCCTGGAAATATCACCAAGGCTGGAGGTGACACCCACAGCAGCCACAAATTATGTCACTCAGTCCTACCTAAAATAGAGAAGGAAGAAAGCTCTGCAAAAATCTCATTGAAAATATTCAGACGTGAAGATAGTAATGGAGGGAAAGAAACAGGTCATTCTGGGGGTCAAGTAGATTGCAATCTTGGCTATAAGTAACTGAAAATTACTCTGATGAATTTAACCAAATAGTAATTTCCTGGGAACTCATGGAGTTTATGAGAGTCTGGAAGATCATACTTGCAAATGGATGAGAATAAAGGGCACTCTGGATGGTCAAGAAGCAAGAGCAGAAATGTAGAAGCCATATGAAAGCTACCATCACAACCCCCATCACTAATGTTCTGACAAACCATCTCTACCATTTTCCCTGTGGTAGATCACCTGCTTTCTGTGCAAAGCCCTAAGAAAGAATGGTTCACTGGCCAAACACAGGTCTCCATTTCTGTGATGTTAAGTTGTTTCCCTTTCCTGCAGAAAATGTATTCTCCAAGACTCTTTTTGCTCTGACCAGTCTCATACATTTAAAGAATATGCAAAGTAATTGCTACCCTTACATAAAACCTGGACTTGGTAATGGACAAAATACTTGGAGAAAAGGTAGAACAGGGGGAAAAAAAAAATCCACCTACTGGCAAATAGAGCACATGTGAAAACTTGTCTGTCTTATTCTGGATTCTAGGTGGAAATTTTCTTTTCTATTTTCAGCCAAAACTACCAAGCCAAGAAATTAATCTAAAAATAGTCTCTGGATAGTGACATACCTGAATAGATTGAAATTCTTTTTGCTAGAACATGCCCTGCCTTTCAGATCCCTATGAGTATGTGGACAAAACTTCAATGTGTGGGTTGAGGTGTCCATACCATTAGTGCAAGACTCCCTCATGTTGTTGGAAGGAGTAGAATGGGAAGGCAAGACGGTAGGCTCACAAATGTTAGGATAGATATCTGAACCTCTGGGAGACTCTACAAACCAGTTTTTGCTAATTGCAGCCAGTATTTGTAGCTTATTTTGGATCAAGTCAATTGGCCTAATACTCCATTAGGTAAAAATTCCTGTGAGTTTTCATGAGAAGGAACCAGATGAGGTTAATATGTAATGAGATATTTTTAAAAAATTAATCAAGGTGTTTCCTCCCCTCACTTTTTTGGACACAATCTTCCCCATATTCAGAGGTATCCCAATGCCTTAGGGAGGATCAAGATTGTTATTAACTCCCTAAACTTCTTGCATATAGGAGGAGTTCTGGTGTCATAGGGTTTAAAACATTTGGCTGCTAGCCAAAAGTTTGGAAGTTCCAATCACCAGCCAGTTCATGGGAAAAAGATGTGACAATTTGCTTTGGTAAAGATTATAGCCTTAGAAACCCTTTAGGGACAATTCTACTGTGTTCTAAAGGGTCTCTATGAGTTGGAATATACTCAATGACAGTGTGTTCTTTGGTTTAAACTCTCTGCTATTGAGTCTATTCCCAGTCATAGCAACTGACTAAGATTTCCAAAGATATAATCTAGGTGGAAGCAGACTGCAACATTTTTTGGCTGGTGGGTTAGAACTATTGACCTTTCAGTTACCACCATATTTTAATAATTGTGCCAAAGGGCTCCTTAGGATTTTTATTATAGGACTGAAAAGAGAAAGAAATGTCATATTTTCACTTCTGAATTGCAAAATAGGCTTGCTCTTGAAGTGTATAATAATGACTTTGAGAAAAAGGGTTATTGAAAATCTGGGGCTAAGGTTCCAGCATGTAGGATAGATGGAGAACTAATTTTCCTATGTAGAGTTCATAAATTTTGCTATGAGTTAGTGAGAAGACATTTGGGATTTAGATTTGAGAGAGTTGATGGAGTCCCTTAGCAGGGTAGGAAGATGGAAATCCCAGGTCAATTTGGACTGATTCCAGAGTAAAGAATACTGGTATCAATTTCTGTAAATGACACAGAGAAATCCAGCACAGCATTAGAGCCAAAGAGTAGTGGTAGCTATTAAAAATAATAATAATAATAATCCCTTTCTCATAGAGGGAAAGCTGGACAGACATGAATGCATAGTTAAGAAGGGCACAGGGAGAGTAGTCACAGGAAGTGGGGGGGAGTTCTTTTATGGTTGAGGATGGCAATCAGGGCTATGAAGTCAAATGCGCATGAACTGTTGAAAGTAAAACAAATTTGTTTTGTAAATCTGCACCCAAAACACAATTAAAGAAAAAATTACTATCTTTAAAAATAAAAAATCAAAACACAAAGGAATTGAAATATACAGTGACTTTGAGCAGTTACTCTATATGCATATAGGGAGATGATTATGATTCCAAAAAAAGCAAATGGCTTGAAGTAGGTAGTCACTATGAAGCTTACAAAGAGGAGAGGAGGGAGAAGAATATAAGATCAACCATTGGCTAACCTTAACATGATTGATTGAACCCTGCACTCCCTCTTTTACTGAGATCTGCTGATAACAAGATTACTAGGTGGTCTCTGGTTTGGTGGCTAAAACTTTTGTTTTGTGGGTAAAAAAAATCTTTTAAATCAAAGTAAGATTTCTGTTATTAATTTTTCTCTTTGACACTACTGAGTGAGTTGTCTGAGAGTGAAAGCTTTATAATGTGCCTTGCAGCCATGCAGTGTAAAGTGATCACAGAAGTGCCACAGTAACTGGGGTGATGGCTCCAAAGCCAGGAGGGGACAGAAAGTGTTCAATAAGTGCCCAGAGAGACTATAGATATTGACAATGAATGATTATTTCAGATGAGTATCAAATAGTATGAAACCCATCCCAGCCTAAGCCAGTGTGCATAGAGGTCCATTGTGGGGCTTTACTCACACTTACCTTCACTGCTGGGGTAATACACAGCCGCCACAATGGATCACAGTGGTTAAGGCATTTGACTGCTAACCAGAATGTTGGTATCGAACCCACCAGCTGCTCTGTGGAAGAAAGATGAGGAAATCTGCTTCCTTAAAGATTTACAGCCTTGGAAACCCAGTGGGGGTCGCTATGAGTTGGCATCCACTTGATAGCAGTAAGTTTTGTTTGAAGGGAAGAAAGAGGATAGGGAGGGATCTTGAAATTACAGAGTTAAATTCTAGGAATTATCAAATTTTCCTAGAATTACCAAGATTGTTTTTTGTTACCAAGCAAAAATAGGATCTCAAGAGCTTAGTTCCACATTTTAGCTTCTTAGTGCTGCTATAACAGAAATACAGCAAGTAGATGGCTTTTACAAACACTAACTTATTTTCTCACAGTTTAGGAGGCTAAAAGTCTGAATTCAGGTTGCCACGTCTAGAGGAAGGCTCTCTTTCTCCGCTCTGGGGAAAAATCCTTGTCTCTTTCAGCTTTTCTTTCTTAATTCTTTGGCGATCTTCATGTGGCACCAATTTTTCTCCATTTATCCTTCTTTGTTTCTGTGCCTAATTTGCCCTTCTTATATCTCAAAATTGATTTTTACATCTGAAAATAAGACACACCTTACATTGTTTGGAATGATTAACATAATAAAGAAATCCTGTTCCCAAATGGAATTACATCCTTAAATATAATAAGGGTTAGGATTTGCAACACATATTTTTGTGTGACACAATTCAATCCATAGCAACCAGGGATAGGGAAATAAAGAAAATTATAAATTTGCAGCCGTGCCCATGAAATTCACATTCAGTAGTCTCAGTTCTTTGTACTGAGTCTGGCATAGTGGAAATGTTCAGAAAACATTTGTGGATTGGGTGTGTGAGTGAATGAGAGTGTAGCTATTCTTATTGCCAGGAGGATATAATTGGCAGCCACACTGCTGCTTGTCCTCATGAGACATTTACTTTTAGACTTTGCCCTGGAGTGGCTTATATATAATGAGAATTTGGCTCAATCATATTACTTACAACCTAGTACTTCATAGTGAGAAAGGAAGAGTGTGTCTTGGAGTTTATTTAATATTTATGTTGCTGCTCCTCCTAATCCATGCAAGAGTTCCTCTTGTGTATGAGAAATCCCTCTTTATATACAGAAAAGGAACATGACTACTAAGGACAGAAAGGAAAGGGGAAGATAATTTACCTTTTTGTTGAGCTTTAGGTGAAAGTTTATGTAGCAATTTCTTTTTCCATTCAATAGTTGATACCCACATTGTTCTGTGACTTTGGTATGATCAGTGCAATGTGTCAGCACTTCCTGTTTCCACCCTGGGTTCCCTATTTCTGTTCTTCCAGCTGCCCTGCCCCACCCTATCTTCTCATCTTTGCTTTTGGGGAGATAT
Organism: Orycteropus afer afer; assembly: GCF_000298275.1. Lineage (NCBI taxonomy): Eukaryota > Metazoa > Chordata > Mammalia > Tubulidentata > Orycteropodidae > Orycteropus > Orycteropus afer. Next base: position 5,611,876 of record NW_006921774.1, read on the forward strand.
TGCCCTTTTGTTCTAAGAAGCACATTCCTCCCAGGTGGCATTATTTATTTTACATGTAAGTCTGCTATTTGGCTGAAAGGTGATCTCTATGAGTGGCTTCAGTTTCAAGTTAGAAGATTTTTTTTAAGGCAATAGTCTTGGAGACTCCTCCAGTGTCTGTCAGACTAGTAAATCTGATCTTTTTTATTTTTATGAATTTGGATTTTATTTTACTTTTTTTTTTTTCACCCACTCTGACCAGGATCTTAAATTGTGTTCCTGGTCAGAGTGGTTGGTGGTGGTAGCCAGGCACTTCTGGTCTCAGATTAAAGGAGGCTGTGGTTCATGTGGGCCATTAGTCCTTTGGACTAATTACTTCATTGAGTCTTCCATTTTCTTCATTCTACTTTTCTCCAGATGGGAAGAATCCAATAGTTATCTTACAGATTGCTGCTCACAAGTATTTTTTTTTTTTTCACTTGTCTCATCCCTGGTAACCAACAAAGAAAGTTTCCTTCCATATAAAAATGTTTCCTTGACTCTTTACAATAGAGAACTGGTACAATATTTATCCTTCTATGATTGACTGATTTCACTCAGCATAATGTCCCCCAAGTCCATCCACGTTATGTGGTGTTTTGCAGATTCTACATTATTTTTTAGTATTGTATAATATTCCATTGCGTGTACATACCATAGTTTGGTAATCTATTTTTTTGTTAATGGGCACTTAGGTTGTTTCCCTCTCTTTGCTATTGTGAATAGTGCTGCAATGAACATGGGTGTGCATATATCTATTCTTGTCCTGGCTCTCACTTCTTTAGGATATACACCTAGTATAAAACCAGCAAAACCAAAACGCACTGCCCTCACATCGAATCCACCTCATAGTGACCCCTCCTTGGGTTTTCAAGGTGTTATCTCTATGGAAGTAGATTGCCCAGTCTAGTACATATCCTTTACATATATTTTTAGTATATATACCTAGTAATGGGATTGCTGGATCAAATAGTATTTCTAATTACAGCTTTTTAAGGAATCGCCATACTGCTTCCACACTGGTTATATTATTTTGCAATCCCAACAGCAATGTATGAAAGTCCCAATCTCTCCACACCCTCTTCAGCATTTGTCATTTTCTGTCTTGTTGAACTTTTCTATCAGTGCTGAGGAAAGATGGTATCTCACTGTTGATTCAATTTGCTCACAAATCAAATTTTAAGATCCCAGATGTTACTCACCGAATTAGGATATAGAACATTGTTTTATGAATTAGGTTATTCCAGTTGACCTGGATGTCCCCCAAGACTGTGGTCCTTAGCCTTCAAGCCCAGTAGCTCAGTCTAGTGAGGTGTTTGGTTACATCTAAGAAGTTTCCATAACTGTGTCCCTTATGTGCTTTATTACATATATGAATATAATACAGCACTTAAAAATACCCACTGCCACTGAGTCAATTCCAACTCAGAAATTTAGGGAAGAGTAGAACTGGCCCATAGCATTTCCAAGGCTGTATATCTTAATGGAAACAAACTGCCTTATCTTTTTCCCATGGAGTGACTAGTGGGTTTGAAATTCTGACCTTTTGGTTAGCAGCCAAATGCTTTAACCACTACATCACTAGAACTTTTGCAAATATGTATGTAGAAATACTCACCACTATATCTATACATTCATGAGGTAGCATGTGATCAAGAACCAATGATAAATTTGGAAAGAGAGTTACTTGGCCAACTGACTGGAAGAGAGCCATATTTCTGCCCATTCCAAAGAAAAGTGATCCAACAGAATGTGGAAATCATTGAATAATATCATTAATATCACATACAAGTAAAATTTTGCTGAAAATAATTTAAAAATGGTTGTCACTGTACATATACAGGAAACTGGCAGAAATTTAAGCTGGATTCAGAAGAGGATGTGGAACCAGGGATATCATTATTGATGTCATATGGATTTTAGCTGAAAGTAGAGAATACTAGAAAAATGTTTACCTGTGTTTTATTAACTATGCAAAGGCATTTTATTGTTTGGATCATTACAAATTATGGATAACATTGCAAAGAATGGGAATTCTGAAACACTTACTTGTGTTCATGAGGAACCTGTGTATAGACCAACAGGGTGTTCAAACAAAACAAGGGGATACTTTATAGTTTAAAATCAGGAAAGTGTGCCTCCGGATTATATCCTTTTACCATCCTTATTCAATCTGTATGCTGAACAAATAATCCAATAAACTGCACTATATATAGAAGAATGTGTCATCAGGATTGGAGAAAGACTCATTGACAACCTGCAATATGCAGATGACACAACCTTGCTTGTGGAAAGTGAAGAAGACGTGAAGCATTTATTGATGAAGATAAAGGGCTACAGCCTTCAGTATGGATTACACATCTACATAAAGGAAAAAAGAAATCCTCACAACTGGACCAATAAGCATAAATAAATAATGCATAAATAAATGGAGAAAAAAAGTGGTCAAGGATTTAATTTACTTGGATCCACAATCACCCATGGAAGCAGTAGTCAAGAAATCAAAAGAAGTATTGATGTATTTTCATTAGGAAATCTGCTGCAAAAGACCTCTTTAAAATGATAAAGAGCAAAGATGTCACTTTGAAGACTAAGGTGCACCTGACTCAAGCCATGGTATTTTTAATTGCATATGCATGTGAAAGCTGGACAATGAATAAGAAAAACCAAAGAAGACTGGATGTGTTTGAATTATGGTGTTGGCAAAGGGTATTGAATATATCATGGACTGCCAGAAGAACAAACAGATCTCTCTTGGAAGAAACACAGTCCAAATCTTCTTAGAAGCAAAGCTAGTGAGATTTCCATCTTTTATACTTTGTCATGTTATCAGGAGGTACCAGTCCCTGGAGAAGGATATCATGCTTGGTAGAGAGTCAGTGAAAAGGGGGAAGACCCTTAACAATGCTACCAGAGCTCCCATAAATACCATTGTACCATTCTACCATTGTATCCATTCACACATTACTGTTTGATATTATAACTGGTATAGGATTGTATAGGAGCTCTGGTGGCATAGTGCCTAAGGCATTTGACTACTAACCAGAAGGCTGGCAGTTCAAACCCACCAGCCATTCCTCGGAAGGAAGGTCGAGCAATCTATTTCCGTAGTGATACTGCCTTGGAAACCCAAGGAGGGGTTGCTATGAGTCAGATCCGACTTGACAGCAGTGAGTTTGGTTTTTTTTTTTTTTTTGATTGTATATGTTATAGAATTTACCATCATTGTTCTTTATTCTTGTGCACCTTTCCGTGTCTTTCTTTGTCTTGGTCACATTGTGCTGCCTTCACCCATATAGTGTATTGCCTCTCCCATCACCAGAATTAACATGTCTACTCTCTAATTAGTGATTCTCCTTCCCTGTCCCTCTTATCTCTGGTAGCTATCAAAGAATGTTTCTGTGTATAAATCTATATTTTTTTCTTTTTATTGTGATTTTGGCTAAAATTTACAGAACAAATTGGTTGTGGATTCAACAGTTCATACACATTTTGATTCGAGACTTTGATTGCAATCTCCACAATGTAAAAACACTCTTTCCATTTTCTCCCAGTGTATACTGTTTCCATTTATCCTTCTTTCCTATCCTTTCCTGAATTCTGAGCTCTATCCCTGGGCAAATGCTGTGGTTTTAATCTCGTATGTTGTTTGTTCTAAGAAGTGCATACCTCCCTGGTGTTATTGATCACCTTACAAACCTACCTATTGTTTGGCTGAAAGTTGAGCTGTGGTGGTGAGTTCATGAGTGTTCATAACTGAAGGGCATCTAACGGCCAAAGTCTTGGGGGTTCTATCAGTATCTATCAGACCAGTGAGGCTGATCTTTTTTTATTTTATTTTTTTTATGATTTTGAGTTTCGTTCCACATTTTTTCTTCCACTCTATTCAAGACCACTTATTGTGATCCCTTTCAGAGTGGTCAGCAGTGGTAGTCAGGTACCATCTAGTTCTTCTGGTCTCAGGGTCATGGAAGCTGGAGTTCACATGGTCCATTTGTCCTTTGGATAACTTGTTTCCATGTGTCTTTTCTTTTCTTTTCTCTTCCTTTCTCCAGACAGGGGAGACTATTAGATGACTGACCACAAGCTTTTAAGATCCCAGTGGACACTCATCAAAGTAGAATGTAGAACATTGTCTTTGTAGAGTATGATACGTCAATTGAACTTCATGTCCCCCTAGACCACCATCTTTTTTTAATTTTTTAATTTTTTATTGTGATTTGGGTGAAGATTTACAGAGCAAATTCACTTTCCATACAGCAGTTCACATATACTTTGTTTCATGTCATTGATCATAGTTTACCACAATGCAACAGCTCCCCTCCCACTTCCTCCCCATAGTTACCACTTCCCAGTGTCCATCCCTCCATACTCTCCTGTGCCCTGAGCTGTCTCCCTGTGCATAAGCAGCCCTTCCTTCTCCCATGATTGTTCTCTCCAGAGCGTGTGTCTATTTGAGGTAAATGTTCAACTCACAT
>NW_006921774.1:5620011-5655343 GCF_000298275.1 Orycteropus afer afer
ATCAGAAATGGGTGTTGGATTTTATCAAATGTCTTTTCTGCATCAATTGATATGATCATGTGGTTCTTCTCCTTTGTTTTATTTGTGTGGTGGATGACATTGATTGTTTTTCTAATGTTGAACCATCCTTGCAGACCTGGTATGAACCCCATTTGGTCATGATGAATGATTTTCTTGATATGTTGTTGAAGTCTATTGGCTAGGATTGTGTTGAAGATTTTTTAGACCATCATCTTGATCCTCCAGGCTCAATAACCCCTTCCTTGAAGGTGTTTGAATATGGCTAAGAAGTTTTCATAACTTTGTCCCCTATGTTCTGCTATATTCATGGATATATTTGCAGACATATCAATACATATTTATAAATGTCCTCTGCAAACCTGTATATATTCGTGGCTAGAACTTTTACCTTCCCACTTTTGTTCAGCTTGCATGTCTATCTATGTATCCACTTGTAGATTATTGTTATTACTGTTATTACAGGATTGTGTATATAATAGTATTTACCTTTGTAGCTGTTAATTATTGTGCTCCTCCAGTTGCTTTGTTTGTCTTAATTTTATGCTGACCTTCCCCTTGTATCATAGTGCCTTTCCCTTCACCCAACTTCACCTAAGTTAATATATATCCCAAGTTAATATGTATCTCCTCTATAGTTAGTGACTTGCTCTCTCTTTCCACCTACCACCTTTGGTAAATTTCAAAGAATGTTACTTTCTGTGAATAAATCTTTTCTTGACTTTTTGTAGCATGGTGTAATACAATATTTGTCCTTTTGTGATTGACTAATTTCACTTAGTATAATGTATTCTAGGTATTTGAAGATTCATCATTATTCTCTAACATTGTATAGTTTTCCATTATGTGTACATACCATAATTTGTTGATGGACACTCAGGTTGTTCCTATCTTTTTGTTATTGTGAGTAATGCTGCTATGAACATGAGTGTGCATATATCTGTTCATGTGATGGCAATTATTTCTCTAGGATAGATACCTAGTAGTGGGATTGCTGGATTACATGATGTTTTCTATTTCCAACTTTTTAAAGAAGCACAATACCATTTTCCCAATGGTTGCCTCATTTTACAGTCCCACCAGCAGTGGGACTTCAGTCTCACCACACCATCACCAGCATTTGTTGTTCTCTGTTTAAGCTTTGCTATTAATGATGTGGTGAGATGATATCTGTTTTGATTTGCATCTCTCTAATGGTTAAAGACCATGAGCATTTTTTCATGTATTTGTTGGCTGCCTGAAAGTCTTCTTTGGTGACATGTCTGTTCATATCCTCTGCCCATTTTTCAATTGGATTGCTTGTCTTTTTTGTTGAGGTTTTGATGTTTTCTATAAGTTTTCGGAAGGAAGGTTGGGCAATCCTACTTCCGTAGTGATACTGCCTCAGAAACCCAAGGAGGGGTCTCTATGAGTCGGGGCCTACTCGACGGCACATAACAACAACAACATAAATTTTAGAGATTAGTCTCTTATCCAATATGTCATTGCTAATTTCTTTTTCCCCCCAGGTTCTCTTTTTATTCTTTTGGTAAAGTCTTTTAATGCACATAAATGTTTAATTTTTAGGAGGTCCCCATTGTCTAGCTCGTCTTTTGCTGTGTAAATCTAATCTTGACTTTGTATAAAAGTGGTCTCATATATTATTTCCCTGTCTGTGACTGACTTATTTCATTTGGCATATTGTTCTCCAGATACATCCATGTTGTGAGATGTTTCATGCATTCATCATTATTCTTTATTGTTGTGTAGTATCCTATTGTATGCATGTGCCACAATTTGTTTATCCATTCATCCATCGATGGGCATTTCAGTTATATTCATCTTTTTGCTTTTGTGAATAATGCTGCAATGAACATGAATCTTAGTGTGCACGTGTCTATTCATGTCACTGCTGTTATTTCTCTAAGGTATATACTTAGGAATGGTATTGCTGAATGGTATATTTCTATTTCTAGCTTTTTAAGAAAGTGCCATAAGATTTTTCATAGTGGTTGTACCATTTTGCAATCTCACCTGGAGTGTCTAAAAGTTCCAATTTCCTTACATCCTCACCAGCATTTATTGTTTTTGAATTTTTGAATAGTGCCATTATTGCTGGGTTGAGATGATATCTCACTGTAGTTTTGACTTGTATGTCTCTAATGGCTGATCATCCACATTTATTACTCACCCTTGTGCTTGTTGTTGTTGTTGTTAAGTGCCGTCGAGTCGTTTCTGACTCATAGCGACCCCATGCACAGCAGAACGAAACAATGCCCGATCCCGTGCCAGCCCCACAATCCCTGCTATACTTGAGCTCATCATTGCAGCCACCGTATCAATCCATCTCGTTGAAGGCCTCCCCCTCTTTTGTTGACCCTCCACCCTACCAAGCATGACATCCTTCTCCAGGGAATGGTCCCTCCTTACAACGTGACCAAAATAGGTGAGACGAAGTCTGGCCATTCTTGCTTCCAAGGAGCATTCTGGCTGCACTTCCTCCAGGACAGATCTGTTAGTTCTTTTAGCAATCCATGGTACTTTCAGCATTCTTCGCCAGCACCACAACTCAAAAGCATCAACTCTTCTTTGGTCTTCCTTATTCATTGTCCAGCTCTCACATGCATACGAGGTGACTGGAAATATCATGGCTTGTGTCAGGCGCACCTTAGTCCTCAAGGAGATATCCTTGCTCCTCAGCACTTGAAACAGTTCCTTCGCAGTTGACTTTCCCAATGCTACACGTCTTCTAATGTCCTGACTGCTGCTTCTGTTGCCATCAATTGTAGAACCAAGCAACGTGAATTCCTTGACAACCTCAATCTTCTCTCCATTTATTGTGATGCTGCTCATTGGTCCAGTTGTGAGGATGTTTGTTTTCTTTATAATGAGACGTAATCCATACCGCAGACTGTATTCTTCAACCTTCATCAGTAGGTGCCTTAAGTCATCCTCACTTTCAGCAAGCAAAGTTGTATCATCTGCATATGTCAGGTTGTTAATGAATCTTCCTCCAATCCTGATACCACGTTTTTCTTCATACAGTCCAGCTTCTCGGATTATTTGCTCAGCATATAGATTGAATAAGTGTGGAGAAAGAATACAACCCTGACACACTCCCTTCTTGATTTTAAACCATGTAGTGTCCCCTTGTTCTGTGCGAACGACAGCCTCCTGGTCAAGGTACAGATTCCTCATGAGTACAATCAAGTGCTTGGGAATTCCCATTCTTCTTAATGTTATCCATAATTTGTCATGATCCACACAATCAAATGCCTTTGCATAGTCAATAAAACACAAGTAAAGTCAGCCCCAGGCTTACAGGTGAGGAGAGACAATGCAGGGACACCAGAGTAGCAGGCCGGAAGAGCAGGGAAGGGGATAAAAGCCTTGAACCCGGACAGAAGAGCAATCAGCCAAAGGGATTAGGTGAGGAGGGGAAACTCAGGCCCGCCCAGAGTAGCAGGCCGGAAGAGCAGGAGAAAGGGGATAAAAGCCTTGAACCCTTGTGCTTGGTGGGGTACCAAAACCGCAAGACAAACTTGTGAATTAGTATTATCTCCACTTTATAATGGTTAAATTGTAGTTTTGTTTAATATACCTGGCACTCATCCGACTTTCGAATCTTGGGTAAATGAATTAATGAATGGAAATTGAATCACATAGTCAAAATCACAGTCAGTGAGTGCTGTTGTTGTTGTTATATGCCATAGCATTTGATCCAACTCATAGCAACCCCTCCTTCGGTTTCTGAGGTGGTATCACTATGGAAGTAGATTGCTCAACCTTCCTTCCAAGGAGTGGCAGGTGGGTTTGAACTGTCAGCTTTCTGGTTTTCAGTCAAGTGCCTTAGGCACTACGCTACCAGTGAATGGTGGAACCTGGACTAACTCTGTAACCTATAAGTTTCCACTTGCTATACATACTATGAAGGATATTATGGGGGTATAATGAGTTACTTAGTCATTATTTATTAAAACCCTCTTTCTCTAAAACCTTGGATCCCTTGTTTAGCAATATGTTGGCTCTCTATGTACTTAGGTATAAGAATCGTTCCTTAAAGGAATAAACTGGAGAATGCATGAAGCTTCAGATGGAATTCAACTTGAGCAAGATGGAAGTCAAAGGGCCACACATCTTGTGGTCTATATCTTCTCAGTAAGTAACCAACTAGGTTATTTGCTGTGTATAAGATGAGGGGAGTAGGCTGGGATGGAGACCATCCAGAGCTTATAGAGTGGATAAGATTTGCATAGAATTCTGTATAAAATATTAAACTAGCATTGATTAAAAGTTTCCTGTGATGAGCAGCCCAAAACCCAAAAACTCACTGCCTTCATGTTGATTGTGACTCATAATGACTCTTCCTTGGGTTTCCAAAGTGGTATCACTACAGAAGCAGATTGCCGAACCTTCCTTCTGAGGAGTGGCTGGTGGGTTTGAACCGCCAGTCTTCTGGTTAGCAGTCAAATGCCTTAGGCACTAGGCCACGAGAGCTACTATGAGCAGCCCAGGAGATCTCTAAATAATTAGTGAGGGGAGTTAATAATCTCACAGTTTCCTGAGGACAAAAGTTATTATCCTCAATTTGTAGATGAGAATACTGAGAACTTTCCAATCTCTTAAATTACCTGAAATTTTAATGGAGTTGGCTTTCAGTATTTATTTCTCAACTGATTGTTTGATAGACTACACACTTCTTGAAAGCTAGGATTAGCCCTTTGTTATCTCTGAATTTTCCAAAGTCAAACCACAATGTGCAGCCTGAGCAGACTCTTGAGCACTGGGATCAGAGCCAGAGGTCAAGCTGTAGGAGACATCAACACTTACAACCATGATTGAATCAATTGATACTCTTCTCTAGAAGACCAGCCTTGGAGGGAGAAGGACAGAGATTTAGACAGACACCTAATTTCCACTGTCGTGGATATATCCCTCATGAAGATGAGGCATCATGATGCCAAATTGCCTCTGGCTCATCAAGATTCTCCTTTTGACCCTGGAATCTTGTGGTGTATAAGAGAGCATCTTTCTCTTCCTACTTCATGAGTGCATTTCATTAGCACTCAAATGCCTTAGGCACTAGGCCACCAGAGCTACCATGAGCAGCCCAGAAGATTTCTAAATAATTTGTGAGGGGAGTTAATAATCTCCCCTGGCATGAGTTTCTACCAGATCCAACATTGTGCTGGGTGCTGTATGTATATTAGCTACCAAGTTTTTTTTTTTCTTCTTAATCTTCATCAACCAGCCTTTTTGCTTTCAGTCTGGTATGCAAGGTTATTGGGGTGGGGGCAACAACTAATATCTTACTGTTACGGTGGGAAGAAACCCAGGAACTTCTCAATTATAGGGGCCCCAGCCAACCCATCAGATCCTACCACTGGTATGGCTATGAAGGTGTATTTGTGTGAGTGTTAAGTACATATGATGTATACATGTGACTTCCCGAAATCATGTAAACAGGTGAGTTTGCACATCTGAGTGTGCATGTTGATTCAAGTCCTCTATAGCTGATGTACTGTCATAAAATATATCTACTATTTCAGAAGAAGGTAGAATTTTCCAGACTTCTAAGTCAAACAATGATTTGGACCACCTGAAGGTAGTGGGGAAAGTATCTGCAATGCTTAGAACCACCAATAAACTTGATATTTCAAAAGATATATAAAAAAAAAATTCTTGAAGAGTCTTAGCTTTTCAGAAAACTTCATGAGATCATTAGTAACTAGGTAAAATTGTGACTATGTTAAATATTTATTTTATCAATTGGGATTGTCTCAGGTAAAAGGAGCTCTGGTAGTATTGTCTAAGGCACTTGACTACTAGCCAAAAGTATGGTGTTTCAAACTCACCAGCCACTCCTCAGAAGGAGGGTTGAGCAATCTATTTCCATAGTGATACCACCTCAGAAGCCCAAGCAGTGGTTGTTATGAGTTGGTTCCACCTCAATGGCACATAACAATAATAACAACAGGTAAAAGAAGTAAAATGATTGAAATTATATAGTATTGATACAATAGCTCTATGAGGTCATAAGGGCCCCAGATTTCATTTAGCTCACAATCTGCCATCAATAAGGGATACTCTTTGTTCTCACGGTCCAAAATAGTTGCTAGATCTCTAATCATCTCATCTACACTTTAGATTGGAGGAAGAGAAGAAAAAAAGCATGCATTCTCTTTTCCCTGGAAATATCACAGAGCACTTTGGCTTACATCTGACTGTCAAAAAGTTGACATGGCCACACTAGCTGCAAGGGAGTCTTGGAAATGTAATATTTGTAGTTGGACACATGGTTGTCTTGTAAAATCTGGAGTTATGCTCTAAGATAAAAGAAGAATGGAAATTGAGTGACAACTAGCAGTCTCTGTCACATTAGTATATTATCCTAATTATATTATCTTGCTATGTTATCTCAACACACTGCTTGATGGATAAGGCAGGTGGTATTATCCAGCTCTTTCACAGAGGAAACATCTCTTCAATAATTTCTCTTCCACCACATTTCTTAGCCTGGCATCTTACATTCCCATTTTACAAGTGAGAAAACTTAAGCCAAAGGGAGATGTGATTGTAAATTTAAATGTGGATTAATGGCAGAATTGGAGAGAGAGTCAGTCGTCTACCACCCAGATTCTCTTTACAACTTCATAGCTGCCATGGATTCCATTGACATCTTTTCTGGTCTGTGGGATTTTAGAAAGTAAACAGTCATTATATTGCACTCTTATCTTTCAGATCATGGGAATACAGTAATGTAGTCGGTCTGAGCAGTCACCATGTCAATTATGAATGACAGAGTTTCTCATTATATGAATAAAAAAGAAAAATCATTGTTTTATGTGTTTTTCCCCTTTGGGAAGGAAAACATGAAGTCAGTCAGCATGAAGTAGGTATTTTCAAAAGTATTTTAGAAGGTTCTTGGTTCATTCCCTCCTAGGTTTTAGCAGGACCCCACCCTCTGGCTCTCACCTCCATCCTGCCTGACGCCAAGTTTTCTTTTGTTTTTCTCTTTGTTGGCAGGTTTCTACCAGATCCAACATTGTGCTGGGTGCTGTATGTATACAAGTTGCTTAAATTTAATCACTCTTTGAGGTAGGTATCATTATCTCCATTCTCTATGGGAGGAACAGAGATGCAGGGGGCCAATTTTGACACCAAAAGTCTTTTTCTTTCCTCTTTATTGCTCTGTAGAGTCCCTGGGTGGCACAAAAGATTACCGCTCAACTGTTTCCCAAAAGGTTGGTGGTTTTAGTCTACCCAGAGGTGCCTCATAAAAAAGACCTGGAGATCTCCTTTTGAAAAATCCACCATTGAAAACTCTATGGGGCACAGTTCCATTCTGATACATATGGGGTTGCCATGAGTTGGAATCAGTGGCAACTGGTTTGTTTTTTGGTATATTGCTCTGTATTACATCATTCTCTTACTTGAACTCCACTCCCATCTTGTAGGGGAACATCTTATACATGAGAAGACTGATGTTTAGAAAGAGAGGTGATATGCTCTAAGTCACACAACAAGACAGTGACAGAGCTAGTTAGAATCTAGGAGGTTGCTTGCTTCCCCTGCTGGGACAGCTGCCTCTGGTGTTGGCATTGATATCAGAAGAGTTGTCATTGCTTGTTGTTGTTGTTATGTGCCGTTGAGTCAGATCTGACTCATAGTGACCCCTCCTTGGGTTTCCGAGGCGGTATCACTATGGAAGTAGATTGCCCAACCTTCCTTCCGAGGAGTGGCTTGTGGATTTGAACCACCAGCCTTCTGGTTAGCAGTCAAGTGCCTTAGGCACTATGCTATCAGAACTCCTTGCTTGCTGACTCCCAAATCTCTGGGCAGGCATGGGCAGAACATGACCTTGGTAATGCAGTTCAGAATGTCAGGTTTTCTGTACTCTGAGAATTCCTAAAAGATGGGGCAAGAGATGGACTGAACTCTTCAGATAACATTTTTTGTTTCCTTTTTATTTTTGTGTGCACTGTGGGGAGGTCAGGAGATCTGGGGGCTTAGTGCCTAAGGCATTTGACTGTTAGCCAGAAGGCTGGTGGTTCAAATCCACCAGCCACTCCTTGGAAGGAAGATTGGGTGGTCTACTTCCGTAGTGATAAAACCAAAAAACCAAACATACTGCCATCAAGTTGGATCTGACGCATAGTGACTCCCCACTTTCAAAGGTAGTATCACTATGGAAGTACATAGCCCAACCTTCCTTCCAAGGAGTGGCTGGTGGATTTGAACCACCAGCCTTCTGGTTAGCAGTTAAGTGCCTTAGGCACTACACTACCAAAGTTCCCATAGGCATCTATAGCTGGGATAAAGTGTTAAAGAGCAAAGATGTCACATTGAAGACTAAGGTGTGCCTAACCCAAGCCATAGTATTTTCAATTGCCTCATATGCATATGAAAGCTGGACACTGAATAAGAAAGACCAAAGAAGAATTGATGCCTTTGAATTGTGTCAGTGCAGAATAGTGAAAATACCATGGACTGCCAGAAGAATGAACAAATCTGTCCTGGAAGAAGTGCAGCTGGAATGATCCTTAGAAGTGAAAATGGCCAAACTTTGTCTCATCTATTCTTTTTTTTTTAAATATGGAACGCTTCACGAATTTGCATGTCATCCTTGTGCAGAGGCCATGCTAATCTTCTCTGTATCATTTCAATTTTAGTGTATGTGCTGCTGAAGCGAGCACTGTCTCACCTGCTTTGGTCATGTTGTCAGAAAGGACTAGTTCCTGGAGAAGGATTTCATGCATGGTAAAGTAGAGGGTCAGCAAAGAAGGGGAAAACCCTCAGTGAGATGGATTGACACAGTGGCTGCAACTATGGACTCAAGTATAGTAAGGATTGTGAGGATAGTGCAGGGCTGGGCATGTTTTGTTCTGTTGTACATAGGGTTACTATGAGTCAGAGCCAACTCGATGGAACCTAATAACATCATCCCTGGCAAAGTGTGGATGAGGCACACAGTAATAAAGAGTAGCAAACCAGATAAAGACAGAGCAAAAGGGAGGGAAGTGGAACACACTGCACTGTGTTGAATGAAACACATAAGAAGATTGAGATAAAGGACAAATTACTTCTACATAAATTAAAACTGTATGCACTGAAAGAACCATACATATTTTACAAAGACACATGGAAATGAAGCTATCAATAAGCAGATTAGAACAACTCCTTGTGGATTGTAGGGTGGCAATGAAAATGAGGAATGAGAAGCAAATAAATAAATAAACACAATACCAACAGTAACTTAAAAAAAGAGTGTATGTTAAATATGTAGGCATATTTATGTATGGGTAGGTGCAGGTGGGTACATACGTGTGCACAAAAGTGTCTATATGTACATGTACATATAGTTATGTGTATGCATGCATATATATTCATAGAGGACACAGTTACAGATAGTTCTCAGACATAACTAAAAACCTTATGAGAATGGTTTTCTGGGCTTGAAGGTTTAGGACCTTAATCTCATGGGACAACTCAGTCAACTGGCATCACAAAGTTCATGTTCTGCATCTTAGCAAGGTGAGTAGCTTTTGGGTCTTAAAAGCTTGTGAACAGCCATCTAAGACAAAACTGTTAGTCTCTACTAGTTAGGAGCAAAAGAGAAAGAAGGAAAACTAAGTTTCAGAGAAGAAATTAGTATATAGAGCTAATAACCTATATGAACCACGGTCTCATCTACCCTGAGACCAGGACTAGATGGTGCCCAGTTACCACTATTGATTGTTCTGATCAGGGTCACAATAGATTGATCGAACAGGAGAAAAACACAAGACAGAACTCAAATTCTTTAAAAAGTCCAGACTTATTGGATCACTTGCGACTAGAGGACTCCCCAAGGCTGACACTTTGAGATATTCTTTAAACCTTGAATGGAAACTATACTCTAAGGTCACCTTTTAGGGAAATAATTGACTGGCACACAACATAAAGGATATCTGTAAGTATGATGCTCCAGTAAAAAAATATGTGTATGAAGTTAAAAGGTCAACAATTACTCTAAAGCCAAGATGAGAAGATAAGGGGACAGGGAAACTAGAGTACTGGAATAGGAACAACCAGAACACAATTAAAGAGAATGTTGACACATTGTGAAAAAACTAGCTAACAATTTGTGTAGAAATTGTCAAAGGAAATCTAATTTGCTGTGTAAACTTTCATCAAAACACAATAAAATATTAATAAAAAATATAAAAAAGAAGTAAACTATGAACAGAAAAGAGGCCTTGTAGGACCTAATGAAGATAATATGTTGTATTATTTTCTATATTATCTGAGAAGTATGATTAATTAGCTCTTTGCATTCAAGGCACTGTTCAATCTATATGCTGAGCAAATAATCCGAGAAGCTGGACTATACGAAGAAAAACGTGGTATCAGGATTGGAGGAAGAATCATTAAGAACCTGAGATATGCAGATGATACAACTTTGCTTGCTGAAAGTGAGGATGACTTAAGGCACCTACTGATGAAGGTTGAAGAATACAGTCTGCAGTATGGATTACATCTCAACATAAAGAAAACAAAAATCCTCACAACTGGACCAATGAGCAGCATCACAATAAATGGAGAGAAGATTGAGGTTGTCAAGGAATTCATGTTGCTTGGTTCTACAATTGATGGCAACAGAAGCAGCAGTCAGGACATTAGAAGACGTGTAGCATTGGGAAAGTCAACTGCGAAGGAACTGTTTCAAGTGCTGAGGAGCAAGGATATCTCATTGAGGACTAAGGTGTGCCTGACACAAGCCATGATATTTCCAATCGCCTCGTATGCATGTGAGAGCTGGACAATGAATAAGGAAGACCGAAGAAGAGTTGATGCTTTTGAGTTGTGGTGCTGGCAGAGAATGCTGAAAGTACCATGGACTGCTAAAAGAACTAACAGATCTGTCCTGGAGGAAGTGCAGCCAGAATGCTCCTTGGAAGCAAGAATGGCCAGACTTCATCTCACCTATTTTGGTCATGTTGTAAGAAGGGACCATTCCCTGGAGAAGGATGTCATGCTTGGTAGGGTGGAGGGTCGACGAAAGAGGGGGAGGTCTTCAATGAGATGGATTGATACGGTGGCTGCGATGATGGGCTCAAGTATAGCAGGGATTGTGGGGCTGGCGCGGGATCGGGCAGTGTTTCGTTCTGCTGTGCATGGGGTCGCTATGAGTCGGAAACGACTGGACGGCACTTAACAACAAGGCACTGAAAAGAAAAAGGAAAGAAGACAAGAAGAGATGTCAGTACAATTGACTGGCCTTCATAAATAATTCCAGCTCCATTTAAGGAGGAAAACTGGAGTGACCTGACAATTACTGCCAGCAGACAGTAGGACACTTATTGCCCACCTTGGTCTTCCAGAAAGATTTTTGGTCCATTCTAACTGTCATATCCTGATGTTATAAGATCTCCTTCTTACTATTCAGATGAAAAAGTTGTGATTTTTCAAGGGAAACTTTAATAAAAAAGGAAAATTACAAAATATGTGGAGCAGAAAGACAATCAGAAATAATGTTCACAGATTTTTTTTTTTTTTTTTAAATTCTAAGAAAGTAGCATTCTAGTCAATGAGCTCCTGTTGACCCTGTGTCTGGACTGCTAGCCTTACATTCCTTTCCTTTTCCCAAACAAGCTTTTCTGTCTTGACCTCATACTCTTCCCACTTCAGGAGTGTTTTCAGGGCAGGTGTTACTATAGGCCCTTTAAGGAGATGACCAGTCGCAGAGGAATGCCCCCCTTATCTCAGTGGGAAGATTGAGATATAACCGAAGGATACCACATATAGCCCTACTACATATGATATTTACATTTTAATATGGACCTTCTGAAGACACCCAGGAGACTTTAGGGTTTATGTTGTTGGATACGAATTATCATCATGATATTGAACATGAACACGAATAGGCCAATGAGTTTGTTGGTTCTTACAGACAAGGCTGAAAGAAGGCACCATCCCAGAGCTTTTGATTCTGGCAGCACAGGGCATTTTCAGAATCCAAGTGACTAGGGAACCTAAAGGCAGGAATGCGTATGAAATCCATTTTCCTGTACCTCAGTAGGTAGTTACTCTATCCCTTCAGATGAGTGACACAGAATCCCAAACTACAATGACTTAAAAAAAGATACAAGTGTATTTCATGTAAATGTAGGCAGTACAGGGCTGTTAAAGAAACCCAGCTCCCTTCTATCTACTTGTTCCACCATCCTGTTTATATGGTTTCTACTTGTGGGTCCAGATATGTACTCTAGATCCAACTATCTTCTCTGTACTCCAGAGATAAGGGAGGCAGAAACAAGAAAGAGAAAAGCACTCCTCATTCCTTTTGACATCACTTTACAGAAGTTGAGTGTGCCACTCTCACTGACAGCCCATTGTGAAAAATTCAGCCTTATGCTCTCCCCTAGCTGAATGGTGGGACATTGAGTTTATTCTGGGTATTAACGTACCTACAAGGATGATTAACTGTCTTGGTTTGCCTTGGACTGAGGCGGTTCCAAACAGTTTTAAAAGCACGTAAACTAAGATAAGCTGGTCAACTTAGTACCCAGGTAACTTTTAGGAATACTGTTAATGAGGACCACCACTCAGCTGTCAGTTTGTTGTACTGTGGCAGCTGTTTGTTGCTGTGATGCTGCAAGTTATGCTACTTGTATTTCAAATACCAGCATGCTCACTCATGATGGATGAGTTTCAGGAGAGTTTCCAGACCAAGATAGACTAGGAAGAGGATGTGATGGTCTACTTCTGAAAAAACGTGCCACTGAAAACCTTATGAACTGTGAGGGACATTGTCTGATATAGTGCCAGAAGATGAGCCCCTCAGGATGGAAGGCATTCAAAATATGACTGGGGAATTGCCTCTTCAAAGTAGAGTCAACCTTAATGATGCAGGTGGAGCAAAGCTTTTGGGACTTTCATTTGCTGATATGGCATGACTCAAAATGAGAATAGCTGCAAACATATGCTTGGTAAACCAGTGGGTCAGCAAAAAAGAGGAAGACTCTCAACGAGATGGATTAACACAGTGGCTGCAACAATGTCCTCAAACACAGCAACAATTGTCAGGATGGTGCAGGATGAGACAGTGTTTTCTTCTGTTGTACATAGGGTTGCTATGAGTCAGAATTGACTTAACAGCAGCTTCCTCAGCAATAATTACTGAGGAAGTAGAGGGAATAGGGAATAGTTTCCACTGTGGGAATACTTTTCTTTCTTTGACTGGAAATGAAGGCTAATTTCCAAGTTCCATCACACCAAATAAAAGTTATTAAAGGGGTACAGAACTCCCCCCAAAGGAAAAACCATGAGGTTGAAATATTTGGCCTTAAGTGATCATCTGAGGTAACTTTTCTGCACCCTTCCATGCAGTGTATAGGCCTTAGTGCACCCATCCATTCATCATCCATCCACCTATCCATCCATCCATCCAGTCATTCACTCTTTCATACTTAAAGCATTCACTGAGCAACTATACAAGGCCAGCCAATATAGACATGGAGTGAATGAACAAATGTATTCAGTGGAGTCAGATCTGACTCAGAGAGACCCCTCCTTGGGTTTCTGAGGCAGTATCACTGCAGAAGTAGATTGCCCAACCTTCCTTCTGGGGAGTGGCTGGTGGGTTTGAACTGCCAGCCTTCTGGTTAGCACTCAAATGCCTCAGGGATTATGCCATCAGATAGATAATATCACATAGTTCTTGCCCTCAAGGAGGACACAGCTCAATGAGGAAGACTCAGTCCAAATAGGTGACAAGAGTTCAGGGGTACAACTATAATTAGAAGTTTGTATAAAGTATAATAGAACCCAGAGGGAACAAATAAATTTGGGTTGTGAATTAGAGAAAGTTTCACAGAGCAGGGGACATTGTCCTTGATATTAGAGGTTAAGTAGGCATTTTCCAGATAGAGAAGGGAGACATTATAGCAACAGGGCACAGACACTGCAAAGATGCAGAGGACAAAATAAGAACAGTGGTTGTATTCTATCAGGGTGGAATGTATAGAAGTTGTGTGTGCGTATGTAGGAGATATAGGAAGATGTGGGAATGAGTAAGTCAGAGAGAAAGGTTAAAAGAGGTTGAAATACGGCTGAAGTTGTAAACTGTGGCCAGATTATGGAAATCTGGAAGGCCGTAGCCGGGGTATTTTTATGGCCTGACTTCTCAGGCAGAGCCTTTGATATGCTAAAGTGCTTAATGAATATCCACAAGTGAGATGTGTTGTGCACTTGCCCAAAGCCCTTTGACCGTGGTATAGATGATCTGTGGAACACACATTGGGATATGTTTGAGGGTCCTTGGGGAGCAACTTCAATGGGCTGTATTGTCACAAGGTTTTTCTTTAATAATTTATAATCTATCTCCTTTTATCTGTAGTAACAAAACTTTTAGAGCTGGCACAGCCTTTAAAGATCATCTAGTCCAAACTCAAACAGGGAGACAGAGATGCAGTGTTAGTGAGCTGATCATGGGTAGAGAAGGATTAGAGTTCAGGACTTTGTACTTCAAGACTGTCTTAGTTATCTGTTGTTGTTGTTATGTGCCATCGAGTCGGCCCCGACTCATAGCGACCCCTCCTTGGGTTTCCGAGGTGATATCACTACGGAAGTAGATTGCTCAACCTTCCTTCCGAGGAGTGGCTGGTGGGTTTGAACTGCCAGCCTTCTGGTTAGCAGTCAAGTGCCTTAGGCACTATGTCACCAGAGCTCCTCCATCTTGGTTATCTAGTGCTGCTGTAACACAAGTACCACAAGTGGGTGCCTTTAACAAACAGAATTTTATTTTCTCACAGTCTTGGAGGAGAGAATTCCAAATTCAGGATGCCAGCTCCAGGGGAAAGCTTTCTCTCTCAGCTCTGGGGAAAGATCCTTGTCTCTCTTCAGCTTCTGTTCCTTGGCTCCTTGGTGATCTTCATGGGCATGGCCATCTATCTTCTCCCATCCCTGCTTGCCTCTCTGCTTGCTTAACCTTCTCTTTTATATCTCAAAAAAGATTGATTTAAGATGAAATCTATGTGAATACTGCATCATTTATATAGTAAAGAAGACCCCTTACCAAATGGTAGTATAACCATTATAACCAAACTCATTGCTGTTGAGTTGATTCTAATTCCTAGCAACCCTATGGGACAAAGTAGAACTGCCTTACAGGGTTTCCAAGGTTGCAATCTGTACAGAAGCAGACTGCCACATCTTTTTTCCTGTGGAGTGTCTGGTGGGTTTGAACCACTGACCTTTCAGTTAGTAGCTATGTGCTTAACCACTGCACCACAGGGGTTAGGATTTACAACTTATATTTTTTGGGGACACAATTCAATTCATGACAAAGACTATGAAGTTTTAAGGCCTTTTCAATGTAAAAATAATACAACAGGACAGTGGAGATAAGCATATAAATAATTTTGTGAAGGGAGAATGATCATTGTAGCAATAATCTGGAACAAAAGCATTCTAGCTAATTAAGAACTGAATTTAGCTCTGAGCTGCCTGGCACCCAAGCAAAGAGAGAAACATGGCAATTTATATGTTTTCTTTTTACCTGACAAAAGGTAGCATAGTGTGGCACAGTGCATTACTTAACATGGCTCTTCCAGTCATTGTCTTTGTGACTCCCACCAGATATGGTGTGGAACTATGCAAATGTGAGGTGCTTATGGTCTGCCAAGGGGATTGGATAACTTGTTAACAATGGAAATAAGGTATATGGCATACTTGTGGGGGTAGGACCATGGAAATAAGGTGTATGGAACACTGACATGGGGATTGGTCAATTTTGCTATACTGCTAGGCTTAAAATGAACCATCTCAGAGGTGGAAAAGGGACTCACTGCTATCAGAACAGAGAAGAGCCAGGTGGGAGTATAAGGTGTCCTTGGACCCAGTATCCCTACACTGAGACAATGGCAGAAAGATGGCAGAGAGACAGTGGGAGCACAGGCAGCAGAACCAAGAGACAGGCAAGGCATGGAATGGAATGGCAAGCTTGCTGGCCCATGGAGCAAAAAAACTGAGTGTCTTTGGGCAGGAGGCTTTCTCATGGAGTAGGGTGCACACAAAGCTAAAAGAGCTTTGTAACACTTGCCTGAGCAGTGCAGAGGCCAGGTTGAGAGGACAAAGGCCAAAGAGAGGGGTACCTGTGGGCATGGCCAAGAGGAGGCTGTCCTGATGAAGCAACTGTATCCTGAGCATTCCTGAACCTGAATTGTAAACTGTTGCTTCCCTAGTAAACCCTAGAATCATGAGTATTGTCTGTGAGTTCTGTGTGGTCATTGCAACAAATTATTGAACCCAGCAGAGAAGTAGAGAGTGGTGTGGGAGGGATGGTTGAGGTCAGAATTGGTAAAAAAAAAAAAGAGTTGGAAAGTGGTGGCATGTCTGACTTCTGCCTCATAGGAACCAGCCTTGGGCTGTTGATGTTCTGGATCCTCCTTTTCCCTTGTGAAGTGAGAGGAGGTTGGATGAAGCCACCCCCTCGTCTTTTTTGTACATAGAAACAAAAGATTTAAGTTCCCATCAGGAGCAGATGGAACTGAGCAGCTCTAAGAGAGCTTCCAGTAATTTACTTTGTAAACAAGCACACCCTATAAAAGCTCTTGGAAATTCAATCTTCAAGAAGATTATTATCAAATGGAAGATGTTAGCTGCTGTCAAGTCAGCCATGACTTATAGTAACCCCACACACAAGGAACAAAATGCTGCCCAGTCCTAATAAGCTCCCATAATTGGTTGTAGATCTGGTTGTTGTGATCTATAGGATTGTCATTGGCTGATTTTTGGAAGAGGGTTGCCAGACTTTTCTTCCTAGTCTGTCTTAGTCTGGAAGCTCCATTGAAACCTGTTAAGCTTCATAGCAACATGCAAGCCTCCACTAAGAGACACACGGTGGTTGAGCATGAAGTGCCTTGGTTTTAAATTGAGAGCCTCTCTGAGTGGATGGCAAGAATTCTACTACTGAACCACCATTGCCCCCTGGTTGAAGAAAGAGACAACCCAAGGAGGGGTAGTTACGAGGTTTTTTTTTTTTTTTTTTTTAAATGAAAAAGGAAAAGGAGCTCTGATGCTGCAGTGCCTACAGCATTTGATTGCTAACCCGAAGACTGATGGTTCAATCCCACCAGCTGCTCCATGGAAGGAAGATGAGGCAAACTACTTTCCTAAAGATTTACCACCTTGGAAACCCAATGTGAGTTGTTCTGAGTTGGAACCAACTCAAAGGCAGTGAGTTTGGTTTTGGTTTTGAATGAGAAAGGAAAGCAAAATGTGCCAAGAGAGCACATAACCCAAGATGCGAGAGGGATTTCCCCAGAAGGTAGTGATTTTTATCTGAATGGTGTTCTAAGGGAGAGGACTTTGTTGAGCATTCCAAGGAGAGGATTACCACTATAAATGTAGAGAGGCATGAAAATACCTGGTGGGTTTTGGGCATTTCAAGCGTTTCATAAATTCAGATTGTTGGAGAGACTGTCAGGCTGCTGGATAGAGAGTGGCAAATAACAAGCACCAAGCAAATAAATGTTAACCATGATTACTAATAGCCCTCACTCTCCACCTTACTATTACTGATTAGAGCATTTTGATTTTCACGTGTTGATCTGTTCCAATTTAAAAAGCAAATTAGTACTTCCTTTACCTCCAACGGCAACATCCAGGTGATCTGTCATTTAGGGTTTAGTGAGAATGAAAGATCAAGGGCAGGTTTGCATGGGGAGAGGAAAGGCGTATGGGATGGGTGGGTTGGTAGGTAGGAGAGAGAGACCTCAAAAAAAGGAAAGTGACCAAGCAAGGAGGACATCAAGGCCTGGAAGAAACTGCACCCATTCCACCTTTGCTTGGGATGCTTGCACTGAGTCAGCAAGTCCTTTTGGAAATACATGGAAGAATAAATGTCATCATCAGTTGATCATTAATTTCTTATGGGTGACTGGTTTGTCAAGGTGCTGTCCTGTAGGAATAGTTAATTAAGAAGGCATGGAATACCATATTGAGTGGCATAAAGACATTTTGAAGGGGAAGGATATGGGTATGTGGAGGGAAAAAGGCAGTCAGACAGGTCAGAACATGTCCTGTGGTGAAGGAGACAGAGGTCAGAGGGGTCTATAAATGCAGAGGGAAGATGTGTGTGTGTGCACATGTGTGTGCATGTGCACAGAGGAATGAAATCACCACTCTGCCTGGGCTTAAACTTGAGGGACTTTCAGAAGTAAACTTTTAGGCAGCAGACATGTTTTATGATCCATGCGCTGCTTTCATGTCTCCTATTTCACTTGCTTCTTCAGATCACCCTATGAAGGAAGAACTTTTCTTATTCCATAGCTGAGGAAGCCAGGGCTGAAAGGCTACGTGACTTGATCACTTGCTTACCCACAGGGTCCAACAGGATGAGAAGCCCACTCTGTCTGACTCACAAATCTGTACCTTCTATGCTCCCCAGTATGCCCTGGGTGGCGGCCCACCCATTTGTTCCTTGCTCTCACAGAACCCACAGGGGGCTCTTTCTGACTCCTATTGGGCATACCCTCACTCCAGTTCACATGTGCCAGTCAGACTGCACAGGAAGACTCTTACGCACTGCAGAGGCCTTCTGCGGTGCTTAAAGATTCTGAACATGTTTAGTTCCCAAGTAAACAATACTGGACTTTTTGGATAAATTTAGTGATTTAAAATGATTAAACAGTTAACTGCTGGGACAGATTGGGGAAATAGGGGAGTTCTTCTAAGGTGCTGATAAAATGTGCACACATTTTTAGAATAGTCTTAGATCTTATGCTAAAGATTAATTGTGTATAAAAATTACCTTATGCAAGCCTTTGGAAACAGCAGTGTAGACAAATGCTTTGGATCCTCTTTCATAGGAGGGAAGAAAGGCTTAGGGGAACCAAAGAACAGTGGGATTAGGGACCAAAACCAAACTAACTGCTGACCAGTCAAATAGCCCATACGGTTTCCAAGCCTATATATATCTTTATGCAAGCCACATCTTTCTTCCAAACTCAGTGCCATCTAGATTAGGGGCCAAAAGAAAAACAAACTCACTGCCATTGAGTCGGATTCAAAACATCTGTTCACCTTCCAGCCACATGCATCCCCATCCTGCCTTCCATAAGCCAAATGAAGTTCTGAAGGTCTTAATGGCTTTGTTTTTCCTACCTACCGCCACCCACTGCTTTCCACCAAACCTCTCTCTAAGGTACAGGTTCCACCTCTTCTTTGATGCCTCCAGATACTGTAAACATTGCTTCTTTTTCTCTGACTCTGACTGAGGCCTGATCAAACAAAGTACAATTAGAATCCAAAGATACTGCCCTGTACTTTGACTATGGCAGAGAAAGTGTTTTTCGCCAATTTGTTACATACCTTCTGCCCTCTCCTTTGCCTATCTCAGGGCCTGAAACTTAAATACTGTGGTCACACTAGCAATTGCTTGTGGTGAATGGTCAGCAGGTGTGGGTTGAGGCAGCGGGTTGAAGGCAGCTGGCAAAGTGCGTGACGTGGGGCGGGGACCCAAGGAACACTGGGCGCCTTCAGCTTGGAAGCAGCTGGCTCAGAAAAATTATTGCAAGTCTGCACAACTTAAAAATCTGCAGTTTGGGGACGGGAGGCGGAGCGCGGGGGTGGGTTCCCGAGCGTCCCGTTTCTCCTCAGGGCGGTTCACCGCGCGTTCTCGCTCAGTGCAGAGAGGGCGGCGGTGCCGTCTGGACCGCACTCCGCCTTCGCTGAGGTCCTGGTTTGCTCGCCAGCCGTGGCCAAAGGCATCCTCTCTGACCTCTCTTCTGTCCGTCAGTTTTCCGGACCCGATCGTTCCCCTTTCTCTGTTGCATATGTCTAGCCACCTTTTCCGATTTGGTAAGTCGAGGAATTGAGAATGTAAAACCTAGTTCTGCACTGTGCCGGAGTCTTCAGGCGGTGGGGCTCATGGTAAGTAAACATAGGCTGGAGCAGGGGCTGTTTCTTCCTTCGCACTTTGTTTTAAAATAAGTTAGGGCCTCGCGGCTTCCTAAAATCCTAGTAAATATGCCAACTGTCGCTTGGGCCGCGACTTTCGAAAGGGGACTGACTAGCCTTCCGAGGCACGGAGGTCACCCTCCGGCGGGGATGCGGCGCTCTCAGCCTGGGAGGGCTAGCAGGTGGAAGGCGCGAGGCGCGCTCCTACTTCCGCCAGGACAGGGCCGGCCGCTCTAGGGGTGACTCTGCACTTGGGCTTCGGCGGGGGCGCGCTCCCCGCAGTGCCATCTCTCTGCCCATCCACCCACCTGCCTGTCGTCCTTCTAAGCCCGGCAGCTTGTAACTCCCAGCTCCCGAGAGCCGCGCCCTCAGCCCTGGGCTTTTGGGGCTGCGGGCCCGACGCCAGGCGACGAGCCGAGACAGAACCAATTGGGCGGCGGCCGAGCGACGGGCCCCGCCTCGCCCCGCCCCGCTATGCTGCTCCCGGACGCCGCGCTCCCGCCAAGCTTCGCCCGCTAGGACCGACAGACGCACGCGGGGCCGCCGGCTCTCCTCGCCGCCGCGGCGGCGGGCGCGGGGCCGCGCGGCGAGGCCTGATCCCTGCAGCGCAGGCGGCCGGCGTCGCAGAGCATAGGGAGTCAGATGCGCCCGGACTCCTGCTGGTACCTGCTTCTGTCTCCACCTTCCCGCGCGTTCTGGACACTTCCCCGTGAGACCCTGCAACTTTAGCGCATCTTCCCCCGCCTTTTGCTACCCCAGTCTTCCCAGTGATCTAGGTCCCGGGTGCAAGACCTCGCAGGTCTACGCCCGCAGGGGACTTTGCATCCTACTGGATGCCTGCCTGGCGGCGCTCCCCATCTTCCGGTCCCTTGAGGCTGCCGTCGCTGGAGTCCTATGGCTCCGCCTGTTGCTCGAGCTGCGGGCAGCCAAGACGGTGTCTGAGTCTCTGTAAAAGCCGTGTAGAAGGTATCTAGGATCAGCTCTCAGGGATGAGGTTTTTGGGACTGGGCTGGGGTGGAGGAACGACCCGAGGCGGGAGATTCCGTCAACTGGATGGAAAGGCGGCACCTAGAGTAGGGGCATTCCCGGGGCGTTTCCTTGGCAGGGAAGCCCTACCTTCCTTTCCTAGAGAGGAGGCGCTTTCCTGGCGAATGTAAGCGTTTCCCAGGCCGCCTGCTCCGCCTTCTTCCCTGGCTTTCCTCTCCTCCCCTTTGCCACGCAGTGGTTCAAAGAGCCCCGCGACAGTTTCAAGGAAGAGCGCACCCATGGCCTTTACCTTGGTGCAGCGCTGCGCCCAGGGACCGCCTGCGCGCTCTGGGTGGGGGCAGCTTGAGACTTGAAGGGCAGATGTCCAGCCGCCCACGAGGTCTCCGCGTTTGGATCAGTGTTAGTGGTGGGAATGGGTGCTCCAGGGTTGGTAACTTCTCTTTCCCACCATCGGCTGGGTGGCTGCGGGACCTCTTAGAGTGACGAGGTTGTCAAGTGAGCGGGACTTGCCGGCAGGGGCCGCGGCGAGCTGGGCTGAGCGCCTTTCGCATTGCGGGGCTTGTTTTGCGGCCCCCGGCTTGCGCTGCCCCTCCTCGCTCCTTTCGGGAAAGGAGCTCCTTTTGCGCCCTTGATGTCTTTCTCTGCTTGGCGAGGCCGAACCCACAGCTCTAAGCTTAATTAGGGCGGCGAGCGGCTAGGGTAGAGAAGCAAAAACTCCCTCCATCCAGCAGGATGACCTGGGCGGGAGCCCTGGTTTAATGTAGGGCAGATGTGCGGGTGGAGGGAGAAGGTTCGTGCCTCTGTGGTTCGAGAGTTCGCCTGGGCTCTTGGTGGTTTTATTTCACATTATCCTCTAAAGAGAGTGAAGCAGGCGGAGAAAACCAGGTCAGAAACCTTACCCGTCCCTTTGGTTGTGATTACGTGATTTGCACAACCATTCGCTTAGAACTGTATGTTACCCTTTAGTTGTCCCCCTTTCGGACGACTCTCAAATACATGCTCAGGTAAACAGGAAGCAGGCATTTTCCAGAGCACTTGTCCTCTTAGTAAAGGCAGATGCCCTAGTACTTCTCTTCCTTACACATCTGCAGCTTGAAGGGGGGCGGAGTTGCTTCTCTGGTAAACTTGCTGTAGGTCCCCCTTTTTGCCTGCGTTGTAAACTCCATGAGGATATTCATTCATTCAGTAAGCATTTACAACCCTGCACTGTGGCCAAGTTCTGGGCCATGCCCTGCAGATACACAGTGGTAGATGACATGGTGTCTGCTCCCAGTCTACTCCTGTTCTTTTATTCTCACTAGATTCCTTCCTTCTCCTCTTCTAATGTTAAGCTTGTCATTTCAGAACTAGTATTTGGCAATATTGGAACAGGGAGCAGAGAGTGGTGTTGAAGTACTTATGCATTCTTAATCCAAAGTATGTTGTGAGTGTTTTAAGGAGACTTAGTGGTGGTGTCTGTTGTGTGTGTGCATGTTTGTGTGTTTTAAGAAAGAAGGCGTAAAGTAAGGATTCCAACTACCTTCTCCATCTTCAATGATGTTTTTTCCTTCACTGTAATATTTCACAGGGTCTGTGTCCTTTTGTTCTATCACAGATCCCACTCTGATGTCTGATTTGACATTTGGGTCCTGGATACCAGAGGCCTAACCCACAGCTCCTCAGGATTTTCATTCTCCTCCTTTACTTTTCTTCCTTTCATTTTGAAACACGCACTGTCATTGAGTTGATTCTGACTCATAGTGGCTCTATAGGACAGAATAGAACTGCCCCACATGGTTTCCAAGGCTGTAAAACTTTATAGAAGGAGACTGCCTTATCTTTCTCCCATGGAGTGGTGGGTTAGAACCTCTTGGTTAGCAGCTTGAATGCCTTAACCACTGTGCCACTAAAGCCTCCCCCACCCACCCCTTTTTAACCACTCCTCAGAAGGAAGGTTGGGCAATCCTACTTCCGTAGTGATACTGCCTCGGAAACCCAAGGAGGGGTCGCTATGAGTCGGGTTTGACTCGACGGCGCATAACAACAACAACCCCTTTTTAATAGCTAATACTTATTGGCTGCATACTGTATGTCAGATACTGTGCTAGGCACCTTTCCGGGCATTATTTCATTTAATCCTCACAATAACCCCATGAGTAAGTGTAGTTTGTGTCCTTTACAGTGTTGTTGGTAGAGCCAGCAATAGATAGGGCCTCCCTATTTGGACCCTGAATCAGATGGGAGGCCAGGAGGATGGAAATGGGTGATGCTTCCCTGGTTTGCTGGCCACCTGGCTGAAAGTCTGCTTGCTAGCAGGGAAGGACAGCTGTTCAGGGAAGGTCAAGGTAGTCAGGAAAGTAACTATTGTTCCTGCTCATGAGCTGTTAGGATGGTAGAGTGCACACTTAATGCCAATATTCAGCAGGAGACATAATAGAGAACAGATAAGGATGTGGCAAGCTGGGCTCCAGCTGTGATTCTGTCTCTCTGTGGCACTTAAGTTACATTGCTTTTCTGGGTCTCAGTCTGTTTAGCTACAAGGGTATTGTTGCCAGTTGCTGTCAAGCAGGCTCTGACTCATGACAACCCTATGTGCAACAGTGTGAAATGTTACCTGTTCTGCACCATTTTTAGGACCACTGGTATGCTCAATCCATTGTAGTGGCCACTGTGTATTTTATGTACCATTCTACATAGGGGATTCATCTTACAGCACTATATTGGACAATAATCTATTGTTATCCATAGGGTTTTCATCGACTGATTTTCAGAAGTCAGTTGCCAGGTCTTTCTTCCTAGTCTCTGCTAGTCTGTGAGCTCTGCTGAAACCTTTCAATCATGGGTGACTACTGGCATTTGAGATACCAGTGGCATGATTTCTAGCATCATAGCAATATACAAGTCACCATAGTGCAGCAAAATGACAGATCTCTAATATTTATTGTTAAATGCTACATGTAATAACTCATTTCATCCTAATGACAACTGTAGGAGATCGGTTCTATTACCTCATTTCAGATGAAGAAAAAGAGACAAAGTAATTAACTTGTGCAAGATCACACAGCTAGGAAAATGTGAAG
Organism: Orycteropus afer afer; assembly: GCF_000298275.1. Classification (NCBI taxonomy): domain Eukaryota; kingdom Metazoa; phylum Chordata; class Mammalia; order Tubulidentata; family Orycteropodidae; genus Orycteropus; species Orycteropus afer. Next base: position 5,643,999 of record NW_006921774.1, read on the forward strand.
CCAGGAGCTTTATCTGGCAGTCTGACCTCAGAGCTACTGCAAGATTCTGTCCCGCTTGTTTATCCCTACAGCCCCAATTCTGTACCCTGCACTTAGTAGGATTTTTAGACCCAATTTGTTAAATGGTTACAGTAGAGGTGGCTTGTGAATACCAAGTGACTTTTGGGCTCCATATCTTCAACCTTAAAAGGAGCCTCGAAGACTACACTAGAAAAATGTTCTCTTTGCCTTTGCCAAAATAGTCTGCTTTCCAATGGCATTATGCCCAGCTGGTTGAGAAAAAAGGAAGACAGACCATAAAGATCATGGGCTAGGCAAGCATTGTGGCTATTTCTAGAAAATGTGTTTATTATTAATATGGGAAACCAGAGAAAAGCCATAGAACACTTTGCATTCTGAATCAAATCCATCAAATAAGTTAACTGGTAACCAACCCACATGTATTTTTTTGTGACTGTCATGTGTCCTTTACTGCTGGCATCTAGGGCAGGCAGAATCCAAGATCTGGTCTCTGAGCTTGAACTTAGAGTGGAGCTGGAGACTCAAGTTAACAAGCACAAAACAGGACAATACAAGATACTATTTAACCCAAAACAAACAAACCCATTGGTGTCCAGTTGATTCTGACTCATAGTGAGCCTTTAAGACAGAGTAGAACTGCCCCTTAGGATTTTCAAGGCTATAATCTTTGTGAGATCAGACTGCCACATCTTTCTCCTGCAGAGCAGCTGATAGGTTTGAACTGCCAAAACTTTCATTTAGCAGCTGAGCGCTTTAACCACTGTGCCACCAAGTGGTCTTTGCTGTTTAAGTACTGATGAAAATCACAATGACTCCATCAAACTTGTGAAGCCTTTTATATTTTGCAAAAATTGTCACAGGTGTTATTGTATTTCAGGCCTCATATTAACTGAGTGAGCTAGGGAGCAGAGGCTAGGTAGCCCATATTGGAGTTACAAAAAATAAGGCAAAGTGAACCTCAGATATGGCCAAAGCCAGATGTCTTCTGACTCCAAGTCCAGCATCTTTCTGCCTCATTTCTCTCTGGTGCCATAGGGTTTTCATTGACTGATTTTCAGAAGTCAATTGCCAGGTCTTTCTTCCTAGTCTCTGTTAGTCTAAGCTCTGCTGAAACCTTTCAATCGTGGGTGACCCTGCTGGCATTTGAAATACCAGTGGCATGATTTCCAGCATCATAACTATATACAAGCCACCATACTACAACAAAATGACAGATCTCTAATATTTATTGTTAAATGCTACATGTAATAATAACTCAGGTTGCTCAAGAAAGGAGACAGTGAGATGTGGAAAGTCCTTAGAGGTGGCTGAGCTTGAGTTTCACTCTGAAGCTGCCTTTTCTTTGCTGGTCTTGGCTATCCAGGGTGGCTAAGTACTCCTTTGGAGAGGCTGGGGAAAGAAGAGCAGTTATTTATTTATTTATTTAAATGTGTTCTGGGATGAGAAGTATGACATGTGAAGTCTGGAGAGAAATCCCAGTAACAATGTAGAATGTGCAATAAAATGTAGAAGCTGATTTAGAAGAAGTTTCATCCCTATATTCCTTTATCATTTCTCTAGGTCAACTTTTGAAACTTTGCAGCAGTATACATGCAGCTATCCTTTATAAAAATAAACATTTTCAAAACCAAACCTGTTGCTGTTGAGTTGATTTTGATTTGCAGTGGCTGCTGTGTCATAGAGCAATAGAACTGTGTTCTGCAAGATTTACTTACGGAAGCAAATCAACAGGCCTTTCTGCCATGGAGCTCCTGGGTGGGTTTGAATTGCCATCCTTTCCATTAGCAATTGATAGTAAACTGCTTACACCACCCAAGCTCCTTAAATGCTTTTAGATAAGCTAAAGATAGTTACTAAACTAGGCAGTAGTATTTTTCTTTGTAGATAGGGCAATAAAGAGATTCTCTTTGGAATCCTGTAGAGTCTTGCACCCTGGTTTGCTTAGAATAGATTTCCAAAAATATTGTACAAGTGTTGGATGATAAAGGCCCATGATCTGGCTTTTAGCAAATAATGTTGTTGTTGTTATATGCCGTTGAGTCGGACCGACTCATAGAGACCCCTCCTTGGGTTTCCGAGGCAGTATCACTGTGGAAGTAGATTGCCCCATCTTCCTTCCGAGGAGTGGCTGGTGGGTTTGAACCGCCAGGCTTCTGGTTAGCAGTCAAGTGCCTTAGGTACTAAGCAATAAGTGTTGGTATCAACTGGCTTTTGTGGGCTTGCTGAAATCCTGAGTGCATAAGGCATCCTGCTGACTGACCTGCTGATGAGTCAAGATAATGACTACCAGGTGCTCGCCAATGTTGTCTTAATGATTAACTTACATAGTTATACATATTATGTCCACGTTTGCAAACATGTACAAGCATTCATTCAATAAGTATTTGAGTACTTATACAGTGTTGTGCACTATGCTAGATCCTGGACGTACTGTGGTATTGGAAATAGATATGGGGGTGGGAGATGGTTGGGGATGCAGATATTAAACAAATGCAAAAATGTAAATAGTAGTAGCTCTGGTGGTATAGTGGTTAAGGCATTTGGCTGTTAACCATGAGGGCAGTGATTTGAATCCACTAGCTGCTCCATGGGAGAAAAACGGGGCAGTCTGCTTCTGTAAGGCTTTACAGCCTTGGAAACCCAATGGGGTTTGCTATGAGTTGGAATCAACTTGATGGCAGTGGATTTTGGTTTTGGAAGTGTTCCGAAGGACCTCACTGGAGAGAATAACAGGGTGGGGGGATGCACTAACTTAGATTGGAGCATCAGGGAAGACCTTTCTGAGGAACGGGCATTTCATTCTGAGGGATGGATAGGAGTTCAGGTGAAGAATAGGAGAAAGAATTCTAAATTTCAGGCTGAGGAATTAGCCATGTGAGAATTTTAAGGTAGGAATGGGCATTAAGCATTAGAGGAACAAACACCAAAGTGCTTGAAATCTGGAAAACATAAGTGGGATGGCTGAGATGAGATTGGAGGGTCCAGATCATGCCATGCCTTAAATTAAGGATCTTATAGAATCGTTGGGTGGTATAAACTTGTTAATGTGCTCTGCAGCTAACTGAAAGATAGGCAGCTTGAGTCCACCTAGAGATGCTTGAGAAGAAAGGCCTGGAATTCTACTTCTGAAAAAACCAAAACCAAAACCAAACTCATTGCCATCAAGTTGATTCCAACTCATAGCAACCTGCACTGGGCTTCTGAGGTGGTAAATCTCTATGGAAGTAGATTGCACAGTCTCCCTTCCCTGGAGCAGCTGGTGGCTTTGAACCGCCAAACTTCTGGTTAGCATTCAGATGCCTTAGGCACTCCATCACCAGAGCTCCTTCTTCTGAAAAGATAGAAAACCAAAACCAAACTCATTGCTGTGGAGTTGGATCCGACTGAAAGTGACCCCTCCTTGGGTTTCTGAAGCAGTATCACTACAGAAGTAGATTGCCCAACCTTCCTTCCAAGGAGTGGCTGGTGGGTTTGAACCACCAGCCTTCTGGTTAGCAGTCAAATGCCTTAGGTACTGTGCCACCAGAGATAATCATTAAAAAATCTGTGGAGCCCAGTTCTACTTTGAGACACATAGTGTTACCATAAGGAGGAATAATAGACTTGATGGTAACTTGTTTAAGGGTCTTAAAGTTTTTATAAAGCTATGGGAAGGAATTAAAGGGTTTATGGCAGGAAGTGTCATGCTAAAAGCCAATTTATATTTATACAAGATTGCTCAGGTTGTGAAGAATACATTGGGCAAAAACAGGTTGGGAAAGAATAGATTGGAGACTTGCAAGAGTAGAAATTGGGAGCATGTTGGAGAGATGAGACCTGAAGCCAGTTTGGACTGGGCTGTAAAGTGACTAGGATGTGAGGAAGTGGAGACCACCCACGTATAACTTGGTTATAAAAGAGAGCAAAAGAGATAATTGGTTGTGTGTATGTGTCGGGGTATCTTATATTCAGTGCTGCTATAACAGAAATACCACAAGTAGACGACTTTAACAAACAGAAATTTATTCTTTCACAGTTTAGGAGGCTGGAAGTCCAAATTCAGAGTGCCAGCTCTAAGGAAGGGCTTTCTTTTTCTGTTGGCTCTGGAAGAAAGTCCTTGTTTCTTTTCAGTATTTGTGGGCCTGGCATTCCTTGGAGATCTACATGTGTCTTAGCATTAATCTTCCCCTGGATCTAGGAGATCCTTAGTACAAGGACCCCAGATCCAAAGCACACGGTCAGCTCCTAGCTCTTATTTTTTGGTGGTAATCAGGTCCTTCCTTCTCTGCTGGATTCTCTATTCTCTCTCCTTCTATCTCCTGTAAGATAAAAGGTGATGCAGGTCACACATCCAGGAAACTTCTCTTACATTGGGTTAGGACTGTGACTTGAGTAAGGATGTTACATCCTGCCCTAACCCTGCCTCATTAACATAACAAACAAACTAATCCTTTTTAACATAATTTAATCCTACCTCATTAACAACAGGCCAAAGAAGGGGGGAAAAAGAAACTGCCATCATCAAGTTGGTTCCAACTCATAGTGACCCCCATTGGGTTTCCAAGGCGGTAAATCTTTACAGAATTAGATTCAACTGCCCTTAAGTTTTCCAAGGCTGTAAATCTTATGGAAGCAGACTGCCTCATTTTTTTTCCTGCAGAGTGGCTGCTGACCTTTTGGTTAGCAGCCAAATGCATTAACCACTACACCACCAGAACTCCTTTTACCACAAAAACCAAACTCACTGCTGTGGAGTCGGATCTGACTCATAGCATCAGTTTCTGAGTTCTTGGGTTTCTGAGATGGTAGGGATCTCTGGTGGCTAGTGCCTAAGGCACTTGACTGCTAACCAGAAGACCGGAGGTTCAAACCCATCAGTCACTCCTTCAGAAGGAAGGTTGGGCAATCTACTTCCCTAGAAATACTGCCTCGGAAACCTAAGGAGGGGTCGCTATGAGTTGGATCTGACTGGAGGGCAGTGAGTTATCACTATGGAAGTAGATTGCCCAACTTTCCTTCCAAGGAGTGGCTGGTAGGTTTGAACTGCCAACCTTCTGGTTAGCAGTCAAATGCCATAGGCACTAATTTGTAACACATGGGACAATTACATCAGATCACAAAATGCAGGAAAACCATAAAATACTGGGAATCATAGATCAGCCAAATCAATACACATTTTTTGGGACACAGTTCAATATATGACAAGTGGAATTTGTGTATATGCTTTTCTGTGTAGAAGGTGACCTTGGCTGGAGTTTAGGAACTGAGTCCAGTTCTTTAGTAAATCAGCACATGCACATGTCAGTGTGTAAGATTTTATGGTACTAGCACTTTTAGAAAATTAAACATTTTTCACCCTAGCTCTGGGTGAGTCTCCAAATTGTTGGGTACATTTGGGTACATTGTTGGGCATGTCAATTTTCCTTTTTCCATACCCTGGTGATTTTATGATTTTTTTTAAAGTATGTATTTTATATACAAATATTCTTTGCCAATAGAATCATTTATATATATTAATTTGGATTATTTTATTAAATTAGGAGAACTGTAAAAGTGCATGTGGGAATACTTGTGATGAGATTCTGAGCATTTGCTCTTTGCTTATAACCAGCAAGTTCCTTTTGAATTGACTCCAATGGAGAGACACCAGTGATAAGCCTAGTGGTGAGGGGATGCCAAGCCCCTCCAAGGTACATGAGGGTGAGGCCAGACGGAGAGTCCAATATGGTCATAAGACAACTCTGTGTCTCTGTAGAATCCTTCCTTATCTGATTTTCCTCATCACATGAACCATTCCTCTGTACCCATGGGTATCCTGTAGAAAAATGCAACAGAGCTGTGTCCTTTCTTTTGGGAGCTATGTTTTAGCAAATGTGTTGACCTATACATTAACAATGAACATCATAGGTGGCCTGAGTAGGGCTCTAAAGAAAGATAGAGTTAGTGCTCAATTTATAGTTAAAGGGGATGAGAGTGTGAATAGGACCATAGAGTTGAAAACCAAAAAACATCAAACTCACTGCCATCAAGTTGATTCAGACTCATAGAGACCCCCAGTGGGTTTCTGAAGCTGTAAATCTTTATGGAAGTAGATTTCCCCATCTTCCTTCCACGGGAGTGGCTGGTGGGCTCGAACCACTGACCTGCTGGTTAGCAGCCAAATACTTTATTCACTATGCTACTAGAGCTCCTTATATAGTTGAAAGTTTACTCCAAAATAGGTTAGGTCATTTGCTTCCTCTAGACGACTTACTTTGGGAATGCAGATATAATTTTCCTGGCAGATAATTAGTGTATTAAGATAAAAGAAGGCCAGCAGATTAAATCTTTAGGCTTAGACATATATATATATATATATATTTTGTTTTCATTATTCTTTGGACTGGCTTGTCTTCCCTAAGTACTGATTGACATGCCAAGGTGAACCTGAAGCATTTCCTATGATTTACTTGAGGTAGAAAACTTAATTGTTCAAAGAGATGACAGAACTTCGTGGTTAAAAACTGTGGTTTGAAGTTTTGGATCGAAAGGAGAGCCTTGGTTCTGGCAAGATTATTTCAGCTTTCTCGTCTTTGAGAACAATAAATCCTATCTTATCTGGGCAGTGTTATTGTGGGTGTTTAAGATCTCAGTTTTCTAAATGTGGTACCATCATAAGGCCACTGACATAAGACCTCCTCCCTCTTCCCCTTGGTAATTATAAGTTACCTGGCTAAAATTCATCCTGAGGCTTTGTTTCAGAGTTGACCCTCCTAGGCAAAGTTGGTCTCCTGGGCTAAAAGTATAATCAGAAAGTACTATTATGTGGTAGTGTCTATCTTTCTACCTACCTATTTTTGCGAAAGTGTAAAAAGTTATTGATGTTCCCACAACACTTCAACATCTCTTTAGATCATAAATCCTGTAAAGTCCTTCTTGAGATGCAAAATAGGAGTTTCATGGAAATTCATGTGATGCCAGAGAACATAGCCTTTTAAGCAACTTCTCCAGACTTAATCTTATTAGAAATTGAATGTCAGTGTGGTGCATCTTTTTGGTGATGAACACTGAGGTTTCTTTTTCTTTTTCCTACAAACTTAAATTTTGGAAGTTGCAGCACACATTGGGTTCTTATAGAGCATCTTTTATATGGGGCTTTGAAATAAAGACTGCAGGATGCACACTTACATAATATGACCTTAAACTCTAGCAGATTGTTTTAGTTTTTTTTTTTTACCAGTCATTTCTATCACCTGTATCAACAAAGTTACAAGCACACAGGCAAGCTCTGTTTTACAATCCTTCACTTACAAGTTAATGTGAGCAACTCAGGAATTATTCCCATTTAAGCATTATTAGACATTGGGTTTGGGTTTCAGACTAGCACACAAAAACAGATTTAAATCATACTGAGGTGGAATGTTAGATGGTTTAAGCAGTAGGAACCAAAGACTGTATGGTGTAGAAGGGATCGTATGGGGTTTTCTCCTCTAAGGACAGGGCCACATACTCTCTCCACATACTCATACATGCAGACATACAGCCTAGAGGTCATTGGTGTGGACTGTTTAGCTGATTTGACATAAGTAGGTGTAAAGTAGTCAAAGCCCAAAAAAGTACCATATTATTTATTTTTCTGAGTTGACTGTAACAAACAATAGCCCTCCCACCCCAACCCCTACCAAATTGACTGAGTAGGGAACAATTTTGAACATGCCTTGCTAAACTAAATCATGTAGGAAACTCACAGAAATGGAAACTTTATGAAAACCATGTAAAGAAATCCATGTTTTACTTCAAGGTATATGGAGTTTGTTTTATCTTAAGTGTGTGTTCCTATTTACTATGGAGTGAAGACTTTAAACATATCAGAAGGAAAGGCTGGGCGTGCCCAGAGATGATGCCTAACACTGTCTCCCTATGCCTGGCCCTGATGGGGCCGCTGGCACTGCCGTGCTTGCTGCAGCATGTGGATGCTCTTCAGCGGATTTCCTTTTCCTTTCAGTTCCATTCCACGTAGTTTTTCCTTATATGGAAAATCCGTATACTCTGAGAGTGGTGGGGGTACGCAGAAAATGGATTGCAGAAAGGAGAGGTATAAAAATTAATTATAATAAGTAAAATTGAAAACTTTTTTGACTTGCATTGTCTAGGGATCTCATTATTTTATATATATTTTTTTCTTATTGATGAAGTATAGAATTAGTTATGGGAGATAGTTCTGGGCAAGGATTTAAAAAAGTCCTCCTAGGATGGCTTCTTGGAGTTGGATGTAGGTATTTAATGAAGCATAGAAATACTGCCCCCCCCCCACCTTTCAAATAACGGAGTATATGCCATATTTAAAAAACAAAAAACAAAAACAAAAACATAAAACCAACCAGTTGCCATGGAGTCAATTCTGATTTATGGAGACCCCATGTGTTGCAGAGCACAACTGTGCTTCATAGGGTTTTCAAGGCTGTGACCTTTCAGAAGCAAATTGCTAGGGCTTTCTTCTGAAGTGCCTCTGTGTGGGTTCGAACGCCAACCTTTTAGTTAATAATCTAGTGCTTAAGCATTTGTGCCACCCAGGAACTTCTATATGCTATATAAACCATCATACTTATTTTATTCTATTAAAGAGTTAAGCAAGTGTCCGTCAATTGAGGAATGTATAACCAAACTATGGTACATACACACAATGGAATACTATGCAACCCTAAAACATAATGTGGGATCTGCAAAACATTGCATAACGTGGATGAACTTGGAGGACATTATGCTGAGTGAAATAAATCAATCACAAAAGGACAAATATGGTATTAGTCTGTTATTGTGAAAGTCAAGGAAAAGTTTATATATGGAAGGAAGTTTTCTTTGTTGGTTACCAGGGGTGGGAGGGTAGAGTAAGGAACACTGTTAGATAGGTAGAGATAAGTATTGACTTAGGTGAAGAGAAGGGCAATATACCAAATGTGAGTGATCAACATGGTGGCATTGAGGAAGAAGAAGACAGAGAGAGGTACATGGGAGGTACAGACAACAAAGATAGACCCTTTTGCACATATAGTACTGCACTGTCAGTGAAGGCAAACATGAGTATATGGGTGGATAGATGGGTGCACAGGCTGAACTATTAGGTTTGTTTATGAAGTGGGGAGTGTACCCAAGACCATGTATAGTGTTGGCAGACAGTGGTCCTATAAGTGTATTTGTATGTTATGTAAGAATTCCCAGGTGTAAAGTAGAGCTGACAAGGGACAAGGATGTAGTCACTTCGTGGTTACAGCCAGCTACCCAGAGGGACCAAGAGTTGAACCTGTGGGCTTGGGACCATCATCACAGGGGCCATCAAGCTCAATTGGCATAACATACTGCACAAAACATTGTTCCACCTCCTACTGTGGCGAGTAGCGACTGGGATCTTAAAAGCTTGCAAACAGCCATCTAGATGCAACAATGGGTCTCTTCTCATCCAGAGCAAAGAAAAATGAAGAAAACCAAAGATTCATGGAAACAATTAGTCCTAGCTACTGGTACACCATGCGATCTGCAGCCTATATGGCTGTGAGCCCAGAACAGCTAGATGGTGCCTGGCTTCCACTGTCAACTACTCGGAGGTGGATCTATGTAGGAGATCCTGGATAGAGAGGGAGAGCAATGTGGAACAAAACTCAAAATCACTTGGGAAAAAAAAGGGGGGGTGGTGGACCAGGTTTGCTGGTCTGAGTGATAGAGCCTGATGGAACCACTGAGACTATGGCCCCTAGCTGCCCTTCAGGTGTGGAATTGAACCCATACCTGTGCTTTCCAGCCAAACAAAAGACAGGAATATGAGTTGAACATTTACCCAAGGTAGATACCCTCCTTGAAGAGAACATCATGGGAGAAAGAAGGGCTGTTTATGCATAGGGAGACAGCTCAGGGAGCAGGAGTGCATGAAGGGGTGGACACAGGGAAGAGGTGACTATTGGGAGGAAGTGGGAGGTGAGCTGTTGCATTGTGGTAAATTGTAGTCAATGTCATGAGACAAAGTGTATGTGAACTGCTGTATGGAAACTGAATTTGCTCTGTAAAATTTCACCCAAATCACAATAAAAAAATAATAATAAAAAAGAGTTAAGTAAAACATTTTTTTTTTCACCTCATAAAATAGTCACTGTGGCAATTTACTACAGCAATAGACTCGTGGCTTTCTGAGAATTTTGTTGTAAATATGCTGAGGATTTATGATTTGGCAAAAATCACTCTGTTACTTGTAGCAGTAATAAACACTTTTCAAAAATCCTTTGGAAATGCCATAACATGTTAGATGCTCAGACTGGGTTCAGAGAAATACTGTAATTGTCACAGTTATCATCATGGTGTCTTGGAGCCCCCAGGGAAGGCAATATGGTGTGAAGGTGCCTCTCAAACAGCCTTCTCCAGGCTATTTTAAAAAGCAAAAACCTTGTCTTTTACCCTTAAGTGGAATATCCATTTATTCAAACTTTTATCAGGTAGTTCCTATTTATGGGTAGTTCCTATCAGGCATGAAGGGAACTCTGGTGGCACAGTATGTACAATAGAATGTACAGTAACGTTAAAACCAAACCAAACACAATGTGGTCGATTTGATTCTGATTCATGGAGACCCTGTGTGTTACACAGTAGAACTGTTCTATAGCATTTTCTTGGCTATTATCTTTATGGAAGCAGACCACCAGCCACCGAGTGGGTTTGAATCACCAACCTTTGTTGTTGTTGTTGTCAACCTTTATTCACCAACCTTTAGTCAAATGCTATCAGTTTATGACATCCAAACCAAAAAAACCAAACCAAACTCACTGCTGTTGAGTCGGTTCCAACTCTTAGTGACCCCTCCTTGGGTTTCTGAGGTGGTATCTCTACGGAAGTAGACTGCCCAGTCTTCCTTCTGAGGAGTGACTGGTAGGTTTGCACTGCTAGCCTTCTGGTTAGCAGTCAGATGCCTTAGGCACTATGCCACCAGAGCACTCTGGTGATACCCAGGGTCTCCAATGGTAAGGTTGGGAAAGGTAAATAATTTGAGAGGGTTGGGTCAAAGTATGAAGTGGATGATGAGGTGATAGAGGTGGTCAAGGATGTTGATGTGATGTGTGATATCCTGAGGCATTTGGATGTTATCTTGAAGACAATGAGGAGTTGTTGATGGTTTTATGTAGAATATTGACATATTTTACAGTTTAGACAAGTAACTCTCAACTTCTGTGGAGAGTGACAGGTGGAGGAAAGATTATGTAACAGACTTCTCTACTGGCATGATTTGGGGGTATTGGAGAGGGGCCTGTGTCTGATCCAGGTAGTTTACTCTGTTCTTTACAGACTAAAATTTAATGAAATTCCATATATATATATATATATAT
>NW_006921774.1:5656308-5660963 GCF_000298275.1 Orycteropus afer afer
GGGTTTGAACCACCAACCTTCTGGTTCACAGTCAAATGCCTTAGGCACTGTGCCTCCAGAGTTTCATCTCTCTCTCTCTCTCTCTCTATATATATATATTTTAAAAAGTCTGGAATAGAGAATTCTATGGGGAGGTTTAGAGGAATTTTTGGCCATTCATCATTTTCATTTTCCTAAACCCCCTAGTATCCTTTGAGTAATTATCCTTCCCTGTTTGTATGTTGTCTTTATGGGATGGTAAATGTTAAAGATGTTCCTGAAGTTTCATTCTACCAGCTTCTTCTTGTCCCTGCTCCAGTGCAGCCACTGTGTCAATCCATCTCCTTGAAGGTCTTCCTCTTTTTTGCTCTTTACATTACCAAGCATGTTGTCCTTCTCCAGGTACTCGTCCCTCTTGATAATGTGTCCAAAGAATTTGAGATGAAGTCTTGGTTTCATTGCTTCTATGAAGCATTCTGGCTGTACTTCTTCCAAGACAGATTTGTTCATTCGTCTGGCAGTCCATCAGATATTCAATATTCTTCACCAACACCGTAATTCAATTGCATCGATTCTTCTTTGTTTTTCCTTATTCATTGTCCACCTTTTACATGCATATGAGGCGACTGAACGTGTCATGGCTTGGGTTAGGTGCACCTTTATCTTCAAAGTGACATCTTTGCTTCTTAACACTTTGAAGAGGCCTTTTGCAGCAGATTTTCCCAGTGTAATATGATGTCTGATTTCCTGATTGCTGCTTTAATGGATGTTGACTATGGATCCAAGTAAAAGGAAATCCCTGAAAACTTCAATCTGTTGTCTGTTTATCACGATGTTTTTTGGTCCAGTTTTGAGGATTTTCATATTCTTTATGTTGAGGTATGATCCATACTGCAGACTATAGTCTTTAATCTTCTTCATCAGTAAATGCTTCAAGTCATCTTTCAGCAAGTATGGTGTGCCATCTGCATATTGCAGGTTGTTAATGGTTTTTCCTCCAATCTTGATGCCACTTTCTTCTTCCTATAGTCCAGCTTCTTGGACTGTTTGCTTAACATTTAGATCAAATAAATGTGGTGAAAGGATACAACCCTGATGAACTCCCTCCTGATTTTAAACTATGCAGTATCCCCTTGTTCTGTTTGAGTGACAGCCTCTTGGTCCATGTATGGTTCATCATGAACACAATTAAGTGTTCTGGAATTCCCCTTCTTTGCAATGTTTTTTTTTTTTAATTTTATTTTGATTTCTTCTTTGCAATGTTATCCATAATTTGTTATGATCCACAGAGTCAAATGCCTTTGCATAGTCAACAAAACACAGGTAGACAGCTTTCTGGTATTTGCTTTCAGCTTAGATCCATCTGACATCAGCAATGATATCCCTAATTCTGTGCCCTCTTCTGAATGCAGCTTGCATTTCTGGAAGTTTCCTGTCAATTTACTAATGCAATCATTTTTGAATTATCTTCAGCAAGATATTACTTGTGTGTGATATTAATGATACTGTTTGATAATTTCTGCATTCTATTGGATCACCTTTCTTTGGAAAGGACATGAAAATTGATCTCTGCCAGTCAACTGTCCAGGTAGCTGCCTTCCAAATTTTTTGGCATAAACAAGTCAGTCCCTCCAGCCCTGCATCCATTTGTTGAAACATCTCAGTGGGTATTCTGTCAGTTCCTGGAGGCTTGTTTTTCACGAATTCCTCCAGTGCAGCTTGGACTTCTTCCTTCAACACCATTAGTTCTTGATCATATGCTACCTCCTGAAAAAATTGGACGTCAACCAATTTCTTCTGGTTATAGTCACTCTGTGTATTCCTTCCATCTTCCTTTAATGCTTCCTGCATCATTCAGTATTTTGCTGATAGAATACTTCAATATTACAACTCGAGGTTTGAATTTTTTTATCAATTCTTTCAGATTGAAAAATGCCAAGCATGTTCTTCCCTTCTGTTTTTCTAACTCCAGGTGTTTGCACATTTCATTATAATACTTTACTTTGTCTTCTTGAACCATCCTTTGAAATCTTCCACAAGTTTTAGCTACTCCATTGAAGAGCAAGTTTCAGAATCTTTTCTGACATTAATTTTGGTCTTTTCTTCCTTGCCTGTCTTTTTAATGGCCATTTGCTTTCTTCCTATATGATGTTCTTGATGTCCTCCCACAACTCATCTGGTCTTTGGTCATTGGTGTTCAGTGTGTCAAATCTGTTCTGCAGATAGTCTCTAAATTCAGGTGGGATATAATCAAAGTCATATTTTGGTTCTAGTGGATTTATTTTAAATTTCTTCAGCTTCAACCTGAACTTGCATATGAGCAATTGATGATGTGTTCCACAGTCAGGATCTGGCCTTGTTTTGACTAATGATACTTAGCTTCTTCATTGCCTCTTTCACATTAGTCAATCTAATTTCTGTGTATTTCATCTGGTGAGGTCCATGTGTATAGCCGCCTTTTATGTTGTTGAAAAATTTGCAATGAATAAATTGTTCATCTTGCGAAATTCTATCATGTAATCTCCAGTGTCATTTCTGTTACCAAGGTCATATTTTCCAGCTACTGATGATTATTTTTTGCTTCCAACTTTTGCATTCCAATCACCAATAATTATCAATACATCTTGATTGTGTGTTTGGTCAGTGTCAGACTGCAAAAATTGGTAAAAATTTGAATAATAGTATTAACTGGTCTTCCTTGAAGGCATATAGATATTATCCTATCACTGACAGCATTGTAATTCAGGGTGGATCTTGAGATAGTCTTCTTGAGGATGAATGCTACACCATTCCTCTTCAATTTGTCATTCCTGGCATAGTAAATTATATGATTATCTGATTCAAAATGCCTGATCCCTGCCCATTTCAGCTCACTAATGCCTAGCATATTAATCATTCTGCATTGCATTCCATTTTTGATTACTTCCAATTTTTCTAGATTCATACTTTGTACATGCCACTTTCTGATTATTAATAGGTGTTTGCAGCTTTTTCTTCCCATCTTGAGTCATACTTCATCAGTGACTAAAAGTCCTGAAAACTTTACTCCATTCACAGCATTAAGGTCAACTCTACTTTGAGGAGGTAGCTCTTCCCCAGTCGTATTTTGGGTGCCTTCCAACCTGAGGAGCTCATCTTTGGGCACTATATCAGACGGTATTTCACAGGTATTCATAAAGTTTCCCAGTCATATATCACACAGTGTCTCACTGCTATTCATAAGATTTTCAGTGGCCACTTTTTTCAGAAATGGATGGCCCCATCCTTCTTCTCAGATGGCTTGGGTTAGATGCACTTTAATTCCCAAAGTGATATCTTTGCTCTTTAATACATTAAAGAGGTATTTTGTGGCAGGTTTTTTTCTAATGCAATACGTCATTTGATTTCTTGACTATTGCTTTCATGAGTGTTGATTGTGGATCCACGTAAAATGGTATTGTTGACAACTTCAATCTTTTCTCTGCTTATCACGATAATATATAGTCCAATTATAAGGATTTTTGGTTTCTTTATGTTTAGATGTAATTCATACATAGGTTATAGTCTTTGATCTTCTGTTCTTCATCAGTAAGTGCTTCAAGCCCTCTTTACTTTTCACCAAGCAAGGTTGTGTCATCTGCATACTGCAAGCTCCTAATGAATCTTCTTCCAATCCTGATGCTGCATTATTTTTCATATATTCCAGCTTCTCAGATTATTTGCTCAGCATACAGATTAAATAAATATGATGAAATGATACAACCCTGATGCTTTAGTCTGAAGTACCTGGTACATAGAAAATATTAATTTTTTTTGAAAATTTATTTTGCAATAGACACTATAAAGAAGACTGAATGTAAATACTTTAAAGTTAAGCACAGAAAAAATGTGACTTTTATACTCACCACTTGTGCTCTGTGTAATGTTCTTTGCAGATGTTTTGTAGCTCTTCATGGAGAGGGTATAAAATAATAAAAAGTCATTTACATTGTTCCCACATTCACTTAGGGTAATAAGGCCAAAGCAAAATTTGTTTTAAGGACATGAACCTTGCATGTAAGGAGAGGGAGTAAACCACTAACAACAGGAACTGTGTGTGAGGAGCTTCCCCACACGCCTCACTGGGAGACCTAGGCTTTGGCTCTGGACTTTCCACCTTCCCGACTTGCCACCTTCCCATAGAACTTAACCATTTTGAATTTTAATTTCCTTATTCATAAATAGCAGCTAATAATAATACCTGCCTGTCTGGTTTGATCTGGGGATTAAATAAGATCATTCATTCATTTATTCATTTTCTACTGGGCATTAGTGATGCAAAATATTTTTTAAAAATAGCCTTGCCATTGCAGAGCTCACAGTACAGTGGCAGAGACAGCAGTGCAGAACTTTCTACTGTAGTTCATCAGGTTAAGTACTCTGATAGAGGCAAGTGCTGGTGGATGGGGAGAAGCAAGCCTAGCTTTGGAGTAGGGAGGAGTTTGGGGTGAGAAGTTCATTCTGGAAATATGATAGAGCTGAGTTTTCAAAGACTTTCTGAGCCAGACCAAA
Organism: Orycteropus afer afer; assembly: GCF_000298275.1. Lineage (NCBI taxonomy): Eukaryota > Metazoa > Chordata > Mammalia > Tubulidentata > Orycteropodidae > Orycteropus > Orycteropus afer. The sequence goes on from NW_006921774.1 coordinate 5,660,818, forward strand.
CAAGTGTAGAGATCTGGAGTTGTGAGAAGTTACGGTACCTTTATAGCAGTTCAAATAATTCTTTATGACTAAACTTTGGTTGAATTGGGTTGTAGCAGGTGATGATGATGGATGAAGACTAATAATGATAGCTAAGATTTTTGAGC
>NW_006921774.1:5661063-5679624 GCF_000298275.1 Orycteropus afer afer
GACTCATAGCGACCCCTCCTTGGGTTTCTGAGGCAGTATCACTACGGAAGTAGGATTGCCCAACCTTCCTTCCGAATATATATATATACCACACACAAAATAGAACAGTTATGAGGATAACAAATGAGACAGTAATATATATGTGTATAAATATATATAATATATATATATTACTGTCTCATTTGTTATCGTCATAACTGTTCTATTTTGTGTGTGATATTTATTATCCATGTTTTATAAATGAGGAAACAGTTTCAGAGAGCTTAAATGACTTGCCTAAGGGCACACTGTTAAAAAATAAAAAATAAAAAATAAAAAAATAAAAACCAAAAGAAATCAAACTCATTGCTGTCCAGTTGATTCTGACTCATAAAAAACCTATAAGACAGGATGGAATGGCCCCATATAGCCTTGAGTTTCCAAAGCTATACATTTTTATGGAAGCAGATTGTCTCATCTTTTCCCTGTGGAGTAGCTAATGGGTTTGAACTGCTGAAGTTATGATTAACAGCTGAGTGCTTAACCATTGCATCACCAGGCCTCCTTGGTCACACTTCTAGAGAGTGGTAAAGCTGTCATTCAGCATGAAGCAGTCTGGATCTAGATTTATCCTGGAGCCCTCAGGATTTTATGCCTTGTGTGTGTGTGGGTATGTGTGTGGAAACATAATCCAATGTGCATTTTAGAAGGTAACTTTAGCTTTGCAGGAAGGATGAATTTGAAGATAGGGTATGGAATTAGGCATGAGTCAGGGAGGACAGTTAGGAAACAATTGTAATATACTAGAAGAAAATTACCAACTGTTTGAATTAAGACAGAGAGAGAAGGGGTAGGAAAAGGACAGGGATTTGAGAGACATCTTGGATATGTATTTGACAGTCCTTGGTGGTGACTGGATGTCAGTGGGCCTATTTGATGAGAGAAGCAGAGGTGTTGAGGAAGATTTCCATATATCTATCCTGAATAACACTTTAAAGTAAAAACCCATGGCTTGGGTCGGGTGTACCTTAATACTAAAAGTGACATCTTTTCTTTTTAACACCATGAAGAGGTCTTTTGAAGCAGATTTACTCAATGTCATTGTTTAAATTCTTGACTGCTGCTTCCTTGTGCTGCTTGTGGATCCAAGTAAAATGAAATCTTTGACAACTTCAATCTTTCTCTATTTATCATGATGTTACTTGCTGGTCTAGTTGTGAGGATTTTTGTTTCTTTATGTTGGGGTGTAATTCATACTGAAGGCTGTAGTCTCTCATCTTCATCAGGTTAGTGCTTCAAATCTTCATCACTACCAGCGAAAAACATTGTCTCATCTGCATATCACAGGTTGTTAATGAGTCTCTTCCAATTCTGATGCCACATTCTTCTTCATCTAGTCCAGCTTCTCAGATTTTTTGTTCAGCATACAGATTGAATAAGTATGGTGAAAGGATACATCCCTGATGCACACCTTTCCTAATTTTAAACTGTGCAGTATTTGCTTGTTCTGTACAAACAACTGCCTCTTTTTCTATGTACAGTTTCCATATGAGCACAGTTTAGTGTTCAGGAATTCCCATTCTTCACAATGTTATCCATAATTCAGTATGATCCACACAGTTGAATGCCTTTGCATGGTCATTAAAACACAGGAAAACAACTTTCTGTTATTCTATACTTTCAGCTAAGATCCATCTGACATCAACAATTATATCCCTTGTTCCACATTCTCTTCTTTAAAGTATTAAAACGCAAAGATGTCACTTTGAGGACTAAGGTGTACCTAACTCAAGCCACAGTATTTTCAATTGCCTCATATGCATGTGAAAGCTGGACAGTGAATAAGGAAGACTGAAGAAGAGGTGATGCCTTTGAATTATGGTGTTAGTGAAGAATATTGAATATACCATATACTGCCAGAAGAATGAACACATCAGTCTTAGAAGAAGTATAGCCAGAATGCACCTCAGAAGTGAGGAAAGCAAGACTTTATTTTACCTGTTTTGGACATGTTATCAGGGGAGAGTAGTCCTTGGAGGAGGACAGCATGATTGGTAAAGTAGATGGTCACTGTAGAAGAGGAAGACTCTCAACAAGATAGATTGACATGGTGACTGTAACAGTGGCCTTAAACATGGCAAAAATTGTAGGATGGCATATGACTGCAGTATTTTGTTTTGTTGTACATGGGGTCACTATAAGTTGAAACCAACTCAACAGCACCTAACAACAATATTCAAAGTAAGTGGGTGTGGTGAGAATAGAAAATAAAGGGAAGGTTTAGACATATTTATTTTAAAGTGCCAGTGGGACATTTAAATGGACATGTCTGTAAAGAGTTACATGGGTCCAGAATATAGAAGGGAGATCAGGGCTGCAGGCTACACATCTGGGTTCTGTAGCTGAAGCCATGCTGTTAGGTGAAATCTCCAGAAAAGAACAGAGGGATAAAAATGAACCCATGGATGTGGGATAGGGTGAAGAGATGACACAAACTTGAGGCCTGTGGATTGTACCCAGGCTACACATAAGTTTGGTTTGGCTTAAAGTATTTAAATAGTAAAAATTTTAGTTGCCAAACTGTTTGAGAGAGCTCCCATGAAGGCAAGATTTTTTGTTGGTGTTTTTGACAGACTTAATTTAACCACTGATGTGAGGGCCACACATTGATGCCCACAGGTGAGGGGCAGCAGCCTGCTTTCAGCAGGGCTGGCACTTTGAAGCTTGCCACAGTGTCCTCCTTTCATTTTGAATGCCTACTTGACTCCTGTAGGGATTTTATTTTGTGACCCCAAATTTCAAGTTTGGGAATAGGAAGTAGAGTTTCATGAAAAACTAAGCATGAATAGCCAGACAAACTGGCGAGAACAAAAGCCAGTGGTGTTAGTGAACTGCAGGGCCAAGCGAGGTCAGTGGTAACAAGTGCTTCTGAGAGGTAAGTCAGATGGACACTGAGAAATGTTCTTTGTGTTTGGTCTCACGGAGGTACCCTTTGCAAAAACACTTAGTAGAGTGTTGGGACAAGAATGTTAGGAGAGGAAGGGAGGATGCAGAATATGATTTAAAGAAGTTTTTATTTTATTTTATTTATTGTGATTTGGGTACAAATTTATAGAGAAGATTCATTTTACTGTCAACAGTTCATGCATATTTGATTTCACGGCTCTGATTATAATCCCCAAACATAAAAAAGTCTCCTTCTCTCTCTTCCCCATGACCACCCCTTCCCTGTACCCTTCTTATCTATGTATTCCTGTCTGTCCAGCTTTCCCTCTTTGTGAATGCTGCCCTCTGATGTCTCATGGCTGAATGATCCAAGGGGTGTATCCCCCTAGGGTAGGTGGGTGCATTTTGGTAGGGTAGGTTGGTGCATCTCCCTAGAGTAGGTGGGTGTATCTCCCTGGTAGCTATTCTGCTTGTAGGTCTTTCCACTGTTGGGCTGAGAGCCAATCCACAGAAGTGAGTCCATTCCAGGACTAAAGGATAACCTGGGGCCATAGTCTTGGGGGTTCCACCAGTCTCTATCTGACCAGTAATTCTGGTCATTTTTGTGTTTTTAAAATTTGTTCCACATTTTTCCTCCCACTCTATTGAGGATCTCCAATTTTGATCCCTTTCTGAGTGGTTGGCATTGGTAACTGGGCACCATCTAGTTCTTTTGGTCTCAAGCATTGTGAAGGCGTAGGTCCACATGGTCCATCAAAGCTTTGGACTAATTATTTCTAAATGACTTTGATTTTCTTCACTCTTCCTTGCTTCAGACAAGAGGAAATCAACAGTTGCATCTTAGATGGCCACTCGAAAGCTTTTAAGACGCTAGTCACTACTCACCAAAGTGGGATGTAGAACAAGATTTTTATGTACTATGTTGTGCCATTTGAGCATGATGTCCCCTGAGACTATGGTCCTAAGCCTGCAGGCCCAGTGATTCTTTCTTTTAAGGTGTTTGGTTGTCTCTGAGAAGCTACTCCAACCTTGCCCTCTGTTACTACTGCAATGTATGTGTATAATTTTGTAGCACAGGTATGTACATAAGATTATCTTCAGCCAAATCTATCCTTGGTCTTGGGTGTATTCCTGTTTGCCTACCCCCACCTGATCTTCTCACCTGTCTATGTATTTACTCATAGCCTAGTATGTATTTACTCATAGCCTAGTATTTGGTGCCAGTGGTAATGCAGTATTGTGCATGTAATTGTATTTTCCTCTGTTTATATCTTTTGTGCACGTTTCTGTGTCCCCCTTTCCCCATTGTCACCTTGCTTGCTACACACTCTTTCCATTCTACCCCCCCATCCAAATCAACATGTGACCCCCATCTAGTCCGAAATTTTCCCTCCTCTTCCCTCCCATCCCCGGTAACCAACAAAGTGAATTTCCTACCCTGAGTAAACCTTTCCTTGACTTTTTGTAATAATGGATTCATATAATATTTGTCCTTCTGTGATTGACTTATTTCACTCTTCATCATCCCGCCATCAAGTCAGATCTGACTCATAGCGACCAGGTTTCCCAGACTGTATCACTACAGAAATAGATTGCCCAACCTTCCTTCTGAGGAGTGGCTGTGGGGTTTGAACCAACAGCCTTCTGGTTAGCAGTCAGATGCCTTAGGCACTGCACCACCAAAGCTCCTTCACTCTGCATGATGTTCTCCAAATTCATGCACGTTGTGAGATGATTCATGTATTCTTCATTATTCTTTAATGTTGTATAGTATTCCATTGCATGAATGGACCATAGTTTGGTTATCCATTCATCTGTTGATGGGCATTTAAGTTGTTTCCATTTCTTTGTTATAGTGAATTGTGCTGTGATGAACATGGATGTGCATATGTCTATTTGTGTCCTGGATCTCACCTCTTTAAGATATATTCCTAGTCATGGAATTGCTGGATCAAGTGGTATTTCTGTTTTCAATTTTCAAGGAAACACCATACCATTTTTCGTAGTGGCTGTACTATTTCACAGTCCCACCAGCAGAGTATGAGAGTTCCAATTTCTCTGCAGCCTCGGCACCATTTGTTATTTTCTGTCTTGTTGAACTTTGCTGTTATTGCTCGGGTGAGATGATATCTCATTGTTGTTTTGACTTACCGGCCACTCCTTGGAAGGAAGTCTGGGCAATCTACTTCTATAGAGATACTGCCTTGGAAACCCAAGGCAGGGTCACTATGAGTTAGTTCAAACAGGAATGGGTGTTGGATTTTATCAAATGCCTTTTCTCCATAAATTGATTTACTTCATAGTGACCCCTCCTTGCGTTTCCAACGTAGTTTCTCTATGGAAGGAAATTTCCCAGTCTTCCTTCCAAAGAGTGGATGGTGGGTTTGAACCGCCACTCTTCTGGTTAGCGGTCAAATGCCTTAGGCACTATGCCACCAGAGTTCTTTGAATCTGCTCTGTAAACTTTCACCCAAATCACAATAAAAATTAAAAAAAAAAAAAATTCCTGGAACTAATAGAACTTCTATTAAAAAAAAAAAGTCCTGGAACTAATAGAAGTTTGTTTTTTTTTTAATTTTTATTGTGATTTGGGTGAAAGTTTACAGAGCAGATTCATTCTCCATACAGCAGTTCATATACATTTTGTCTCATGACATTGACTACAATTCCCCACAATGTAACAGCTCTCTTCCCACTTCCTCTGCATAGTTAGCTCTTTCCTATGTCCTTCCCTCCCATGCACTCCCATCCCCTGAGCTGTCTCCCTGTGCATACACTGCTCTTCTGTTTTCCCATGATTGATTGCTCCAAGAAGTGTATCTACTTACTGTAAATGTTCACCCCATATGCCTTTCTATTGTTTGGCTGGAAGCCATAGGAGTGAGTTCAGTTCCAGACCTGAAGGACAACTAGGGGCCATTGTCTGAGGGATTTCACCAGACTCTATCAGACCAGCAAGTCTGTTTTTTTTTTTTTAATATAATTTTGAGTTTTGTTCCACATTTCTCTCCCACTCTATCCAGGATCTCCTACAGAGATGCCCTTCTGAGTGGTTGACAGTGATAGCTGGGCCCTCTCTAGTTCTGGTCTCATAGTCAAATAGGCTGAGGATCACATGGTCTCCCAGTCCCTTGGACTGATTGTTTCCATGTGTCTTTGGTTTTCTTTGTTCTTCTTTGCTCTGAATGAGGAGAGACCCACTGTTGCATCTAGATGGCCGCTTGCAAGCTTTTAAGATCCCGGTCACTACTCACCAATGTAGGATGTACAACACAATGTTTTTGTGTAGCATGTTATGCCAGTTGAGCTTGATATCCCCTGTGACCATGGTCCCAAGCCCACAGGTCCAATTACTTGCTCCTTCCAGGTAGCTGGCTGTGGCCAAGAAGCCACCACAACCTTACCCCTTGTCAGATCTACTATACACCTGGGCATTCTCACAGTGCATACAAATACACCTGTAGAAACATTGTTAGTTTCAGTCATTGTTTTGCTGAATCTCTTGGGTTTTCTATGTATAGGATCATGTCATCTGTGAATGTAGTTAGCTTTATTTCTTCTTTGCCATTTTGGATGCCTTTTATTTCTTTTTCTTTCCTTACTGCCCTGGCTAGGAGTTCCAATACAGTGTTAAATTGAAGTGATAGAAGGCATCCTTGTCTGGTTCCCATTTGCAAGGGGAATGCTTTGAGTCTCTCTCTATCGACAATAATGTTGGCTGTTGGTTTTGCCTATGTACCCTTTATTATGTTGAGGATTTTCCCCTCTGTTGCTGTGTTGCTGAGGGTTTTGAACAGAAATGGGTATTGGATTTTATCCAATGCCTTTTCTGCTTCAATTGATATGATCATATGGTTCTTTTCTTTTATGTGATGGATTGCATTGATTGTTTTTCTGATGTTGAATCATCCTTGGATACCTGGAATGAATCCCACTTAGTCATGTGTATTATTTTTTTTGTATGTTGTTGGATTCTGTTGGCTAGGATTTTGTTGAAGATTTTTGCATCTATATTCATGAGGCATATTGGTCTGTAGTTTTCCTTTTTAGTGATGTCTTTACCTGGTTTTGGTATCAGTGTTATGTTTGCTTCATAGAATGAATTTGGGAGTATTCGTTATTTTCTATGTTTTGGAATAGTGAGTAGTATAGGTGTCAGCTCTTCCTTGAACATTTGGTAGAATTCTCCAGGAAGCCATCTGGGCAAGGACTTTTTTTTTGTGGGGAGTTTTTTTATGATCTGCTCAGTTCCTTCTTTTGTTGTGGGTCTTTTTGGGTATTCTATCTCAGACTGGGTTAGTTTAGGTAGGTCTTGTGTTTCTAGAAATTTGTTCATCTCTTCTCGGTTCTTGAATCTATTGGAGTACAGTTCTTCATAATATTCTGTTATTAACTTCTTCATTTCACTTGGTTATGTTGTGATGTCACCCTTTTCATTTATTATTCATGTTATTTGAATCTTCTCTCTCTTTTCCTTTGTTAAATTAGCCAGTGGTTTGTCAATTTTGTTAATCTTTTCAAAAAACCAGCTTTTTGTTTTGTTGATTGTCTCTGTTTTTTTGTTTTTGTTTTTGTTTTCTGCTTCATTTATTTTGGCTCCAAGCTTTATTATTACCTTACTTTTGGATACTGTAGGTTTCTTTTGTTGCTCTTTTTCTAATTTTTGGAGTTGTTAAGTTAAAGTGTTGATTTTGATTCTTTGTTATCTTTGATGTGTGCATTTATTGCTATAAATTGAGTACTGTTTGTTAAGTTGTATTTTCATTCTTATTTGTTTCTAAGATTTTTTTATTTCACACTTTATTTCTTCTGTTACCTGTAGTTTTTTTAGCAGTGTATTATTCAGTTTCTACATATTTGATTTTTTTTTTTTTTTTTTTTTGGTGTTTCTACTATTGATTTCTAATTTTATAGCATTGTGATCTGAGAAGATGCTTTGTAGTATTTCAGTGTTTTTAATTTTATTGAGGCTTGTTTTGTGACCTAACATGTGGTCTCTTCTGGAAAATAATCCATTGCACTGGAGAAGAATGTCATTTCTTCTTTTGTTGGGTAGAGTGTTCTGTAATGTCTATGAGGTCAAGCTAGTTGATTGTGCTGTTGAGTTCTTCTGTATCTTTGTTTTTTCTAATTGTTCTGTCCTTCCTTAAAAGTGGTATGTTAAAGTCTCCTATTACTATTGTAGAATTGTCTGTTTTTCCTTTCAATTCAGTTAATATTTACTTTGTGTATTTTGCTTTTATTGGGTGCATAGATATTTATTATGGTATATCATCTTGGTCAATTGACCCTTTTAACATCATATAGTGTCCTTCTTTGTTCCTTGTGCTGTCTTTCACCTGGAAGTCTATTTTATTGGAAATTAATATTGCTACTCCTGCACTTTTTTGGTTGCCATTAGCTTGATATATTTTTTCTACCCCTTGATTTTTCATTTATTTTTTATCTTTGTGTCTAAGGTGGATGTCTTGTAGGCAGCATATTGATGGGTCTTCTTTTATCCAATACGCCACTCTCTTTCTCTTGATGGGTGCATTTACTCCATTCACATTGAGTGTAATCAGTGATAGGTATGAATTTATTGCTGTCATTCTATTATGTTTTTTGTTGTGTTGTTGGTGATTTCTTTGTTCCAAATACTTTTCTGTGCTGAGTTCATTTTGTTATTGTTTTTTTCTCTTATTCTTCATTATTGTTGGTTTTGTGCATACGAACCCTCAATTGTGGGTTTTGTTGTGAAGAAGAATTTGGAGTTGGGGATTTAATTTTCTGTTATTTTAAATATATTTAAGTGGCTCAGCTATATGTATATAAATGTGTATGTCCTATAAAATCGTACTTTCTTTATTTGTCCTTGATTTATATTTTATAAGGACTACAGGAGTTCTGGAGCTTTGTTTGGTGGATTATCCTATAAGAAATGGTTGCTTTCATTAAAACAAAGCCCCCCTCCCTGGTTTATGGAATAGGGTTGTGTCCTTTATATGCCTTTGTTAACATAGTTCTGCCAAGTTTGGGTCTTACCAATGTTAAATGCATTTTTTGCTATTTTGATTTGTAAGCAGTAGTGCCTTAAAATATGTAATTTTACGTTTTATCAGTTGGAGGTTAAGTCAAGCAGTGTTCATGTGGTGATTTATTACCTGCATTTGCTCATGTGAATACTATCCATTTCTTTTTATCACTTTCCAAGTGGAATCTGTAATGGTCTTATCACTGGCTTCACTTCTATTTCACTCTGGGTTAGTGTGTATTTATTGGTTTTATGCCATATCCCAAATTTTTCCATTTACTTTTTTGTATTTATTTTATAATATAACTTGTTCTAGTAACATGTATGTGTTAGAACTTATCTATCCTGTATTTCATGAAAGCTCTCTTTTTTAAAGGAAAAACAAATACAGGTGCCATTTATAGTGGCTGGTAAATCAGCTACTTTGTTTTCTTCTTTGGTGACCAACAGTTTCAAAAGCACATTTGCTATTATTATTATTATTATTTTTTGTCCAGTAATGCAAAAGGTAAGAGAGGCTTTAAATTTGATATAAAACAGAAGCATCCAGTAGCTGAGCTATATAACAAGTATCAATCAACTCAATAATTTGTTATTCACTCAACAAATAATTTTTAAGCACCTTGTTATGTGTTAGACAAGATTGTAGACATGGGATACAGCAGTGTATAAGATGGACAAAAATCTATGCCCTCATGGACTGCATATCAATAAATAATAAACTAGCTACAGAAACAAAGTATATGTCTCTAAGTATATCTTAAAAAAAACTCAAAACAAACCAAAAAGCAAACCAAACCCATTACCATAGAGTTGATTCAGACTCATAGAAAACCTATAGGACAGGGTAGAACTGCCCTATAGGGTTTCCAAGACTTTAAATCTTTATGGAAACAGACTGCCACATCTTTCTCCTGAGGAGTAGCTGGTAGTTTAAAACTGCCGTTTTGGTTAGCAGCCAAGCACTTAACCACTGCACTATCTGGGCTCCTTATCTTCCAAACCAAAATGCCAAACTCACTGCCATTGAGTCAATGCCAACTCTTAATGACGCCCATTGGGTTTTCAAGGCTGTAAATCTTTACAGAAGCACACTGCCCCATCTTTCTTCTGCAGAGCAGCTGCTAGATTTGAACCACCAACCTTTTGGTTAGCAGCCAAATGCCTTAACCACTATACCATCAGAGTTCATTACCAGAGCTCCTTAGGGAGTGATAAATGCAAAGGGAAAGAAAACAATAAAGCAGAGTAGGGGGATTGGAGTTTCAGGAAGACTAGTGACATTTTAGATAGGGTAGCCAAGGAAGGCCTCATCGAGAAGCTATCATTTGAGTAAAATCCTGAAGGAAATGTGGAAGCAAGCCTTACAACAACTAAGGAAAAACTATTTCAGGCAGAGAACAGATAGTGTAAAGGCCCTGAGGCAGGGTGGCATATCACTTGGCATGTTTAAGGAATATAAGAAAGGCCATATGCCAGATTGGAACGAAAGGGCAAGGCGAATATGTGATAAGATCAGATAAGTGGGAAAAGGGGGCCTTTTACTGTTAGTAAGATGGAAGCCACTAGAGGGTTGAATGTAAGAGTGGCTTGATATGACTTATATTTTAGCAGGATCTCTAGCTAAAGGATTTATAACTTTTTTTTTTTTTTTTTTGTGCTGTGGACTCCTTTGGCAGTCTGGGGAAGCCTATGGAACACTTTTCAGAATAATATTTTTAAATACAAAAAATAAATGCCATAGGATATAAAGGAATCCAGTAATATTGAAATATCAACATATTAAAGTAAGTTTATGATGTAGTAATATGTCTTTCTTTATGAACTCATTAAATAAGATGTAGCAAGATAACTAGTGATTTCAAAGTAATGATGGGTGTAAATGATATTTTGAGATATTTATATAACTTTGATATGATATAAAATTATTAGGGATTTCTATTGGTGCAAAGTCAGAGATAGTGCTAATACTGCTCTGGGCCAATTTTTCATGGAAAGAATTTCTAAATTTCAGTTAAAGATCAGTGAAAATAAAGATACTTTTCTCCCATCTAAGTTCAGGGGCCTCCTGAGTTTTCTTTACAGACCCCTCCTCTGACTATTAAATAGAGAATAGGTTAAAACCATGTGCTGTTGAGCTGATTCTGGCTCATGATGACTCCATGTGTATCAAAGTAGAACCGTATACCATAGGGTTTTTAATGACTGATTTTGTTTTTGAAGTAGAGCACCAGGTCTTTCTTTCAAGGTGCCTCTAGGTGGACTCTGTCAAATGGTTAAGCTGATGCCAGTGCTTCTGGTTAAGTTGATGCTAGCGCTTAACCATTTGAACCACCAAGGGACTCCTGACCTACTGCTGCTGGGTTGACGCCAATTCATAGTGACCCTCATTGGGTTTCCAAGGCTGCAAATCTTTATGGAAGTAGATGGCTTCACTTCCTCCCCTGGAGTGGCTGGTTGGTTCAAACTGCCTACCTTATGGTTAGCGGCCCAATACCTTAACTACAACATCACCAGAGCTTCTTAGCGACTCCTAAAGTGGAGTCAAAAAGAGAAGTAGGATAAGCCAATGAAATGCCACTGATGTTTCTGTTCTTGTCCTTGTTTGCATTTCAGTTGGTATGACCGGAATTCACTGCTTGCCATTTCCAGTCACTGGAACTCCTGGTGGATTGGTGCACCCAATGGCAGCCTTGAATTTTTAGACACTCTAGGAATAGCAATAATTCTGAGGGGTTTTACATTTTTCTTGCTGCATTCTTATAGCTAAATCACTCAGAAGGCCAGATATGGTCCCTTTATTTCAGCTGATCTTCTCCATGGCCATAGAAAATCGATTCTTCCATTCCAGTGACATCTCTTACCTTTTTTATTACTAGTTCATGAAAGTGTAGAATATGATAGTACAAGTAGAGTTCTTTACATACTGAAAAGAAATATTGTGTATCAATATCTCTATGTCTCAGGGCTACATCCTAGCCAAACTGAACTATTTTCGTCTCTCTGTACATACCACATGCTTTCTTGCCCTATTGTCTTTGTGTGTTCTTTCCTCTCTTTGGAGAGCAGCCTTCTTTACCTTTCTCCTTTACTTGTTCATATCTGATCTGCCCATAAGGGTGCAGTTCAAATACCACCCATTTGCATAGTTGTCCTCACTTCACTCTCCTTTGAACTCCCGCAGTGCCTTCTCTATACCTCTCCATGGTACCTGAAACAGTCTCACCTTGTATTGCTGTTTACTTACCAATTTTCCCTCCTATAAGTTCTTTGAGGGCTAGATCCATGTTGTCATTTGTTCTTCGTAGTTCCCTAGTACCTGCCATGAAGCAAACGTAAATGAACAGAAGAAGCTTATGATTTCTACTGGGGATGCAGGAGTATCTTGGCCAGGGAACCTATCTCAGGCACATCTATAACTTTCAGCTGATGCATATCCCACCCTCCTCGCAGTACTGACCAGGGTTGCTTAGGACTTTTAATTTTCCAAGTAGAAATAACTATTTTTTTTTTTTAATTGTGATTTGGGTGAAGATTTACAGAGCAAATTCACTTTCCATGCAGCAGTTCACATATACTTTGTCTCATGTCATTGACCACAGTTTACCACAATGCAACAGCTCCCCTCCCACTTTCTCCCCATAGTTACCTCTTCCCGGTGTCCATCCCTCCATACACTCCTGCCCCCTGAGCTGTCTCCCTGTGCATAAGCAGCCCTTCTTTCTCCCATAATTGTTCTCTCCAAGGAGTGTATCTACTTGAGGTAAATGTTCAACTCATATGCCTGTAAGAAATAACTATTTTTTTTAATGATTATTTTATAATATGTATCCATTTACAGAAACTCAAACAACACTGAGAAGTGTAGAATAGAAAGCAAAATCACCAAATTCCATAATCCAGGTGTATGTTCCTGTAAGTTTTTTTTTTAACTCTATAAAGTCAGACAACTTTTACAAAGATTATGCTACATATTGTGTTATAAACACATACACATTTTACTTAGTATATTGATTATCTTTTCATGTATCTATAGGTAGTAGAACATAGTGGTTAAAAGAATGGGCTTTAGAACATTGCTGTTTGTGTTCAAACCATGGAGCTATGACTTAATAGCTGTTGACTCTGGAGAGTTAGTTAACTTCTCTGTTCCCCAGTTTCCCATCGGTAAAGTGAATGAAATGAAAATATTATTTATGTGAGTGTTGTAAGGATTAAATGTGTTTAGGCATGTAAACACTTATGTGGCTCTGACTCAGTATACAGAAGTTGCTGATATTATTATTTTAGCTTTCTTAATGTCCACATGGTATTCCATTATAAAGCTATCCCCTAATCTATTTAACTGTTGCCCAACTGGTGAGCATTTAGGTTGCCTTTGCCTTTTTTCTCTTATGAATAAATAATGATGCAGTGAACATCTTTATACGTATATTCTTGCATGCTTATTTGATTTATTTCCTCAGTGGACATTTTGAAATGTGAAACTATGGGATTTTTTTTGTGATACAAATTACTAGAATGTCTTTCAGAAAGGTTACCTTTATCCAGTTTACACTACTTTCATCATTACATGGAAAATTTTTCCCCTATACCCTCCAAAGGTGCCTGCTTTCAGTTCCTGTCTTTATCAGTGAGCTAGTGTGGACATTCCCTGCAGGCTTATAAAGTATGGAAACAGATGAGCCTGAGGGTTTGAGGCTTGAGGTGAGCTGATATTGTTTATTGGCTCCAGGCTGAGCCCCTACCTTCAGCCAGCCATGCTGCAGGGGGACTACTACAAGATGCTTGGAGCGGGGATACTCCTTTCTGAGCCAATGGAATGGTGGCATGCATATGAGCCACTCCTAGTGGCCCCAGAACCCTGTCATCACATAGGTCCATGCGGAGGTCAGAGGCTGTGTGGTTTTGTTTGCTCTTACAAGGTGTGCAGCCTTCCACAGGACAGCTTCTGGTCTGGGCCATCTTTGCTTTTCTTTCTCCAGGATGTCTTCATGAGTGACTCAGCATCATCTCCACTGCTTGCCTTCAGTTCCCCAGGGGAAGTTGTCTAGGAACACAGAACCTGAGGAGAGGAAAGTGGTGTTTAGTTACCCATGCATCAATCCTTTGGGAATTCTGGAGATGGTATTGCATTTGCTCATTCTGAAGGGTCAAGAGAAATATCATTTACCTTAACTTTTCATATATAATTTAGAGACTTTGTTTTAAAAAGCATGTACAGGTTTTCTCTGTGAAGAGCAGAATTTCTATATAATAAATGTATATAAATATAAATTTATTTTTAATCCCTGACTATATTAGCCTCTAAAGAAGTTTTCATTTTCTTCTTGGGTCTGACTAAAATAATAATAATAAAAAATCATGATGAATTCAAAGAATTCTCATATTAATTCAAGGTACTTCTTGAAATCTGGTAATTTGGAAAAAAACAAGTAGTTCAGGATATTCTTAGTAAACCATTGTCTACATCAACTAGAAGGTATCTTTTTCTGATTGCTTTAGATCATGGGATTTAAGTATAAATACAATTATTCTAGCACATTAAATCAATTATAATGGTTTGATTGTGATATTTTAATTTTATTTAGGCAGAACATTGGGCTATAATTCTTATTAGTTAAACAAAAAAGAGGTAGGGTTGAATTTCACTTTTCATTATTATTCCTGTTGTTTCATTACTCTTATATTTTATTGAAAATGGCCTGTGATTGATGGATAGTGGCAAGACTACAAAACTGATATGCATTTGAATTCTTCTTAGGATAGCAACAGGTTTCCACAAGATTGGCATTTTGGTTTGGAGTGAATGTGTTCAGCAGGAATACTGTTGGGTACTGACAAGGGGATATTTTACTCATAGAGATTTTGTCACAGAGAAGAACCACCCCATAGGGTTTTCTGGGCTGTAATATTTATAGAAGCAGATTGTGCTAGATCTAGTGGCTGAGTGGGTTCAAACCACCAACCTTTAGATTAGCAGCCAAGTGCTTAGCCAATATGCCACCAGGAATCCTTGCAGAACACTGTTGTTGTTATGTTGTTATGTGCCGTCGAGTCAAACCCGACTCATAGCGACCCCTCCTTGGGTTTCCGAGGCAGTATCACTATGGAAGTAGGATTGCCCATATATTTGAAACTATATTAGTGCATGTACACAACATATCTTCTGGCACAAAAAACTGTTGAAAAATGTAAGACACACAGTCTGGGAGACAGTCACTAATCTTTACTCTAGACTCAAGTTGTATGAGGCAAGCTTTGAGTTTCAACAAAAGGTTACACTTGCACTTATCTTTCCTCATTTTTTTTTTTAAAGTTTTTCTTGTCTGACATCAGAAATACCATGAGTGAATTCTAAAAGAACAAGTATCCCCAGACACTGTCAGCATATGGAGCATCAGTACAATCTGGTGTTCTGAGCTTTCTGATTGCATTTGGCCTCCTAGGTCTCAAACAGTTGTCTGAGGTTCTTTTACTCCCAACTGGAGGTGATTTTGCTCCTCAGGGACATTTGGCAATATGTAGAGACATTTTTAGTTGTTACAATCTGGTTGGGTGGGGGTGTTGTTACTGGTATCTAATAGATAGAGGCCAGGGGTACTGCTAAATATCCTATAATACACAAGACACCCCCCCCCAAAAAAAAAAAAAGGAATTAACTGGTCCAAATGTCAGTAGTGTGGAGGTTTAGAAATGCTGTTGTAGAAGGTTGAAAGGTCAAGATATCATCAGGACAGCAGACTAGCTGCCAGGAAAGTGCTCAGAGGTGTCATTTAGTTGGTAGCTGTATCATTGGTCCAGGGTCTGGATCTCTTGAAACTTCAGAAACTCACTTTCAGGTATTCCATAGTTGATCAGATTCTAGGATGTTGGCTCCCATTGAAACTCATAGGAAAATGAGTGAATAAACCTCTTCCCCTCATATTAAACTTTACTAATAAATAGAACTAGCAGACAAAGTGACACTTGTGTTAGCTTTCATAGCTCATATGTTCTCTTTTGACAAGGTATTGTTGTTGTTCTCTTTTGACAAGGTATTGTTACTAGGTGCTGCTGAGTAGGCCCCAATGCATAGTGACTCTGTGTACAACAGAATGAAACACCGCCTGGTCCTGCACCCTCCTCTTAATCCCTGTAATGCTTGAACCCATTGTTATAACCATTGTGCCAATTCATCTTGTTGAGGGTCTTTTTTTTTTTTCTTTCTGGTTCTCTACTTTACTAGGTATGCTCTTCTTCTCCAGGGACTAGTCCCTTCTGACAACATGACAAAATTAGGTGACACCAAGTCTGACCATTCTTGCTTCTAAGAAGCATTCTGGCTGCACTTCTTCCAAGACAAATATGTTCATTCTTCTGGTAGTCCATGGTATTTTCAGTATTCTTCACCAACACCACACCTCAAAGGCATCATCTCTTCTTCGGGCTTCCTTCTTCATTGTCCAAATTTCACGTGCATATGAGGTGACTGAAAATACCATGGGTTGGGTGAGGCACACCTTGGTCTTCAAAGTAACATCTTTGCTCTTTAACACTTTAAAAAGGTCTTTTCCAGGAGATTTTCCCAGTGCAATATGATGTCTGATTTCTTGACTGCTGCTTCCATGGTTGATGATTATGGATGATGATTATGCATCCAAGTGAAATAAAACCCCTGACAACTTTTGTCCATTTATTGTGATGTTGCTTGTTGGTTTAGTTGTGAGGATTTTTGATTTCTTTATGTTGAGATATAATCCACACTGCAGACTGAAGATAATTCAGAAATGGTTGCAGCAGTATATTGACAGAGAACTTCCAAAAATACAAGCTGGACTCAGAAGAGGATGTGGAATAAGGGATATCATTGCTGATGTCAGATGGATCTTGGCTCAAAGCAAAGAGTACCAGAAAGATGTTTATTGTGTTTTATTGACTATGCAAAAGCATTTGGTTGTGTGGATCATAACTAATTGTGGATAACTTTGAGAAGAATGGGAATTCCAGAACACCTGTACTCCTGAGGAACCTATACATAGACCAGGAGGCTGTTATTTGAACAGAACAGGGGAAGACCGCATGGTTTAAAATTAAGCCAGGGTTGTAATCCTTTCACCATACTTATTCAATCTGTATGCTGAGCAAATAATCTGAGAAGCTGGACTATATGAAGAAGAACATGGCATGAGGATTGGAGGAAGAATCGTTAACAACCTGTGATATGCTGATGACACAACTTTGCTTGCTGAAAGTGAGAATGACTTTAGGCACTTACTGATGAAGATTGAAGACTACAGTCTGCAGTATGGATTACATCTCAGTTTTCTTTACAGAAAGCAAAAATCCTCACAACTGGTCCTCTAAGCAGCATCACAATAAATGAAGATTGAAGTTGTCAAGGACTTCACATTGCTTGGTTTTACAATCAATGCCAATGGAAGCAGCAATCAGGACATCAGACGATGTATGGCACTGGACAAATCGGCTGCAAAGGACCTCTTTCAAGTGCTGAAGAGCAAAGATATCTCCTTGAGGACTAAGGTGTGCCTGACACAAGTTATGGTATTTTCAGTTGCCTCATATGCATGTGAAAGCTAGATAATGAATAAGAAAGACTGAATAATATGCATTTGAGCTGTGGTGTTGGCAAAGAATGCTGAAAGTACTTTCTGATAAAAGAACTAACAGATCTGTCCTGGAGGAAGTGCAGCCAGAATGCTCCTTGGAAGCAAGAATAGCCAGACTTTGTCTCACCTACTTTGGTCATATTGTCAGAAGGCACTATTTCCTGGAGAAGGATGTCATGCTTGGTAAGGTGGAGGGTGGATGAAAGAGGGGAAGGCCCTGAATGAGATGGATTGACATGGTGACAGTGGCGATGGGCTCAAGTATAGCAAGGATCATGGAGCTGGCACAGGACTGGGCAGCGTTTCATCCTGCTGTGCATATGGTCACTATGAGTTGGAGATGACTCGATGGCACTTAACAACAACAACAACAACAAAGCAGACTGTAGACTTTAATCTTCATTAGTATGTGCTTCAAATCATCTTTACTTTAAACAAGAAAGGTTATGCCATCTGCATATCACAGGTTGTTAATGAGTCTTCCTCCAATCCTGATGCCATGTTCTTCATATAGCCCAGCTTCTTAAATTATTGGTTCAGCATACATATTGAATTAGTATGGTGAAAGTATACAACCTTGATGCACACCCTTCTGATTTTAAACCATGCAATGTCCCCTTGTTCTTTTTGAATGATAGCCTCTGGTCTGTGTACAGGCTCCTCATGAGCACAATTAACTCCTCTGGAATTCCCATTATATGCAATGTTATCCATAATTTGTTATGATCCACACAGTCAAACACTTTTGTATAGTCAATAAAACACAAGTAAACATCTTTCTTGTATTCTTTTCTATCAGCCCAAATCCATCTGACATCAGCAATGATACCGCTTATTCCACGTCCTCTTCTGAATCCAGCTTATATTGCTTGAAGTTCCCTGTCAATATACTGCGGCATACATTTTTAAATCATCTTCAACAAAATTTTACTTGCACATGATATTAATGATATTGCTTGATAATTTCCACATTCTTTTGGATCACCTTTCTTTGGAATGGGCACAAAAAATGGA
>NW_006921774.1:5679976-5683888 GCF_000298275.1 Orycteropus afer afer
TTCTCTTTTGATTTTCTAATACCATGTCTTTTCACATTTCATTATAGTATGTTCCTTTGTTGTCTTGAGCTGCCCTTTGAAATCTTCTTTTGAGCTCTTTTATATCATCAATTCTTTCATTCACTTTAGCTACTGTCCATTCAAGAGCAAGTTTCAGAGTCTCTTCTGACATCTGTTTTGGTCTTTTCTTCCTTTCCTGTCTTTTTGATGACCTTCTTCTTTCTTCATGTTATGTTCTTGATATATTCCACAACTCCTCTGATCTTCAGTCATTGGTGTTCAGTGCATCAAATCTATTCTTCAGATGGTCTCTAAATTCAAGTGGGATTTAATTAAGGTCTTGTTTTGGTTCTCATGGACTAGTTTTAATTTTTTACAGTTTCAGGTTGAACTTGCATAATAGCAATTGATGGTCTGTTCCACAGTCAATGTCTGGTCTTGTTTTGACTGATGATATTGAGCTCTCCATCCCCTCTATCCACAGATGTAGTCAATTTGATTCCTGTGTATTCCACATGAGGTGCAAATATAACTGACATTTATGATGTTGGAAAAAAGTATTTGCAATGAAGAAGTCATTGGTCTTGCAAAATTATATCATGTGATCTCCAGCATCATTCCTATTGCCAAGACCATATTTTCCAACTACTGATGATTCTTCTTTGTTTTCAGCTTTCACATTCCAATCACCAGTAATATTCAATACATTTTGATTGCATGTTGGTCAGTTTCAGACTGCAGAAGTTAGTAAAAATCTTCAGTTTCTTCATCTTTGGCTTTACTGGTTGGTGTGTAAATTTGAATAGTAGTCATAGTAACTGGTCTTCCTTTTAGGCATATGGATATAATCCTACCTGTGACAGCATTGTGCTTCAGAATAGATCTTGAAATGTTCTTTTTGACAATGAATGCAGTGTCACTCCTCTTCAATTTGTCATTCTTGGCACAGTAGATCACATGATTGTCTGATTTAAAATGGCCAATACTAGTCCATTCCAGCTCAGTAATGCCTACAATATCGATCTTTGTGGGTTCCATTTCAGTTTTGACAACTTCCAAATTTCCTAGTTCATATTTCATACATTCCATGCTCTGGTTATTAATGGATATTTGCAGCTGTTTCTCCCCATTTTGAGTTGTGCTACATCAATAAATGAAGGTCCCAGAAGTTTTGCTCCATCCAGGTCATTAAGGTTGACTCTACATGGAGGAGTCAGCTTTTCCCAAGTTGCCTTTTGAGTGCCTTCCCACTTGAAGGGCTCATCTTCTGGCACTATATCAGAGTGTTTAACTATTATTCGTAAGGTTTTCAGTGACCATTTCTGTCAGAAGTGATGGTCCCATCCTTCTTGTCAGTCTGTCTTAGTCTAGAAGCTCTGCTACAACCTCTCCACCATGGGTCACCCTGGTGGTATTTGAAATACTGATGGCATAGCCTCCAGCCTTACAGCAACATGCAAGCCACCACAGTACCACAAACTGACAGATGAGTGTGATTGACAGAGTATATTGGTACTCAAATAATCAGGAGGTGACTTGTTGAGTCTAGAATCAGAAAAAGGGAAATTTTTGAATATATACTGATAAGAAAGAGTTCCTAAGCAGTGCAAACAGTTAATATGATTGCCTGCTAATTGAAAGGGTGGGAATTCAAGTCCACCCAGACATGGCTAGGAAGAAAAGCCTGGTGATCTACTTTCAAAATAATTAATCATTGAAACCATACACTGACATACATGGGATTATCATGAGTTGGGATTGACTCAGCAACAACTGGTAGTAATGATGGGAAACTCTGAGGTCTTTATACTTAAAACTCTACTCTGGAGATGTACCATCATCATTGTTGGAGAGGCTGAGTTTTCAGGACAGGTCTCCTCTCCTTTAGACAGTGCTGAGATGCGTCTTGGCAACTGACTTCAGACTTAATCTTTTTTTTTTTTTTTTCTCTGCTTCCATTGCTGACAAACTGCCTTTCACCATCCATATATATTCTTTTAATTAAAATTCTCTTTAATCTTGTTGAGTTGGGAAAGAGGATTTTGTTTTACAAAAATGCCTCAAGCACCACTATTGTAACAGGGATATTAAGCTTTGGGATATTCAGATCAATATTAAGACACTGTCACTAATTAGAAGTTTCTCAGTCTTGAGAATGGGTCTGACATGCCAACATTTAAAAAAGAGTGTAGGCAGCGCAATGATGGGTATATACAGGATAGTATGCTAACACAGAGGTCCCAGACCTGTGCTGCAATGTCATATTGAGTGCCTTCTTTGATCTACAAGGCACTGATTTTATAGTTTATTTTTATTTTAAGACCTTGTTTTACATTCAACGTTATGTGTATATTTAGCTTCACTACCCATTTACCATGCCCAACCCTAACCTAATCTCTTCCCCTCCCTACCCTGTAACCCTCCCCCTATGCCCCTCATATTTATGCACTTCTGTATGTCCTGCATTTCCTTAATTTGAATGTTGCTCCTCTGGTGCCCCATGACCAATTGCTCTAAGGGATGTATTTCCACATAGAGTATGTGGGTGAGTCATCCTGGGTTGAGTGGTCTGCATGTACATCTTGTTAACTATTGGGCTAAGAGCCAGCCCCTGGAAGTGAGTTTTATTCCAGGCACAGAAGGTATTCCAGGGCCATAGTATTGGGGGTCTCATCAGACTCCATCTGACCAGTAATTCTAGTCATTATTGAGTTTCCCACTCTATCTAGGATCTCCAGAGTTGATCCTTTCCTGAGTGGTTGGCATTGGTAGCCAGGCACCATCTAGTTCTTCTGGTCTCAAGGGCCATCATGTCCTAGGGCTGATTGCTTCCAAATGCCCTTGTTTTTTTGCATTCTTCTTTGCTTTCAACACTAGGAGACCATCAGCTGCATCTTAAATGGCTACTTGAAAGCTTTTAAGACCCTAGTCGCTACTCACCAATGAGTAAGGAACAGGATTTTATGTATTTTGTTGTGCCAATTGAATCTGATGTCACCAGTACTATGGTCCTGAGATGGTAGATCCATTGGATCTCTCTCCCAAAGTGTCTGTCTGTGAGGGATTACTCTGTGTCTGTCTTCTATTGTGTCTGTAAGGATTGCAGGTATTTTTTATCACTGGTGTCTGTGCAAGATTAGCCTTAGCTGAATGTATCCTTGGTCTAGTATTACTCCTGTTCACTGACCCCCATCTGATCCTCTCAGGTGTTTATGTGTTTATCTGTAGCCTGGTGTTTGGTGTTAATGGTGATACAGTATTGTGGACACATTGGTTGGTATTAGTATTTGGTGTCCTCCCATTTCCTAATGTTATCATGGTGGTCAGAGACCCTTTCCATATATCCCTCCCCTTACCCATGTCAGCCTGTGGGCCCCAACTAGCCTGAAATTAATCCCTCCCCTTGTTTCCCCATCCTGGTAACCTACAAAGTGAGTTCTCTTTCCCAAGCAAACCCTTCTTTGTCTTTTTACAGTAATGGGCTCATAAAGTACTTGTCGTTCTGCAATTGATTTATTTCACTCAGTGTAATGTCCCCCAGGTTCATCCACATTGTGAGATGACTCACGTATCCCTCATTGTTCTTTAATTTAGCATAGCATTCCACTGTGTGCATGTACCATAATTTGGTTATCCACTCATCATTGATGGACATTTAGGTTGTTTCCATCTCTTTGCTGTAGTGAATTGTGCTGTGATGAACATAGGTGTATGTATGTCTGTTCATGCGCTATCTCTTACCTCTTTAGGATATATTCTTAGTAATGGAATTGCTGGGTCAAATGGTACTTCTATTTTCAGTTTTTTTTTTTTTTTTTTAATTGTGATTTGAGTGAAGGTTTACAGAGCAAATTCACTTTCCATACAGTGGTTCACATATACTTTGTCTCATGACATTGACGACAGTTTACC
>NW_006921774.1:5703105-5714289 GCF_000298275.1 Orycteropus afer afer
ATTATCTTCTGTGTCTGTGTTAATTGGTTTCCCTTTTCTTTGTTGAAGAGGGTCTGTGCAATCCTTCTGCCTAGTCCGCCATCTTGCCCCGCCTCCCTCTCTACATTTTTAGAACAGTTCGTTCTGTGAAGACATTGTCCTGTTTTCCTCTCCATTTGGAAGTTTGTACCTAGAAGTTTTATTCTAATTGGTTAGTTGCTATTGTCATGTGCTGATTGACTTCCTTGGATTTCAGTATACAGTGTTTTATGGTCTTATTTTGAGTTTCTATTTCTGATTTGGTTTTAGTGTTGATGCCTTGTATCCTGATTTTGTTGATCTCTGTTGTGGGTTCTCTATTGGAAAGAGTTCCTTAAGCATTTCTTGAAGCATTGGTCTGGTTTTCACAAAGTCCCTTAATTTTTCTTTTGTCTGGAAATGCTTTGATTTTGCCCCCATACTTGATGGATAATTTGGCTGGATATAGGATTCTTGGTTGGAAGTTCTTTTCCCTCAGTGTTTTATATATGCTGTCCCATTGTCTCTTGTCTCCATGGTTTCTGCTCAGTAATCAGAGCTCAGCCTAACCATTTGATTATTATAAGTAATATTTGTTTTGTCCCTGGAAACTCTCAAATTTTTTTCTTGTCTTTGTTTTGGAGAGTTTTATTATAATATGCCTTGGTGTTTTTGTCTTGGGATCTATCTTGTGTGGGGTTCTATGAGCTTCTTGGACAAATATCTTTTCTTCCTTCATGATATAGGGGAAGGTTTCTGTTAGTAGGTCTTCCACAATTTTCTCAGTGTTTTTTTTCACCTCTTCTTTTTCTGGAATTCCAATTAGTCTTATGTTGTTTCTTTTCATGTCATCCTATATAACTCTTAGGTTCTCTTCATTTTTCTTAAACCTTTGTTTTGATTTTTCTTCATACAGACTGGTGTCCAGGGATTTGTCTTCTAGTTGGGATATGCATTCTTTAGCCAGTTCTATCCTACTCTTTTGTGCTTCTACTGTATTGTGTAATTCTGTAATTTTGGTATTCATCTTCTGGCTTTCTAACTGCTGTATTTATATGAGTTCTGATTGTGCATTAATCTTGTTATTTTGTTCTTGAATGATTTTCCTGAGTTCTTCCAGGAAACTGTCTGTGTTCTCCTTGTTTCTGTTTGGGGTTTCCTTAGGCTCTTTTAAAGCTCTATAAACATATCTTCTAAATTCCTTCTCAGATAATTCTATTGCCTCCTCTTCCTCCATGTTTAATGAAACCTTTTTTTGTGATTTTGCTTCTAATGCCTTGTCCTGTTTTTTTTTTTTGTTTGTTTGTTTGTTTGATTTGAAGTTGCCTGTTGTTTCCTAGACATTTTGAGGTTGTCTTTAACTGTTGGTTATGTATCGATTTGTTTTGTCTTGGTTTTATGTTTTAATATTTTGAAAAGGTGGAACTGGAGTATTTTATTTTTTTAGTAATTAACTCAGGTATGCTGGGTTGGTCTGCAGTTTTCTTTGTGATGATGGAATCACTGTGTGGAATGTGGATATAGATTTCTGTTTGTCATAAAGAAGATTTAGAATTTGAACTGGGAGGTATTATGGTTGCTGAATGTGGTTTCTTCTATTGGATGAGTGAGGTCATTGGCAGAGAAGGTGAGAGTGGAAGAGAGAAAGAAAGAAAGCTCCATTGCTAGGAGCGGTTTCTAGGGCTTTGAGCGGGCTGCTAATGATGACAGTGTACTGTTGTTCACAGGCCCACAACTCAGGTTCAGCAAAGGCTCCAGTTGTTAGGGGGTTGCCACTTTCTGCCAGGCTCAGACACATGCAAAAACCCCATTCCCAAGGCCCCTTGGCACCAAAAAGCTGACCTAAGACAACTGCCTGACTCCGAGATCCACTGAGGGAGTTACTTTCCGGGCCTGCCCACTTGCAGCACCAAAGTTCTGCTCAGTTTCAGAGCTGCTGGAGTCAGGTCAGTGGCTGCTTATAGCCAGTGGTCCCAACATTACTGACAAAGTCAAGTCCTGACCTCTCAGTGCCAAAAAGCTGACCCAAGCCTGTTCAGTGATCCGCTGTGGGGGCATCTCCCTGGTCCCACCCTCTTGCAGCACCAGTGGATTCTTTGCTCGCGTTTCAGTGGCACTGGATATGCCCGCTTGCACCTAGCCAACCCAAGTTACTGATAAAATCAGGTGCTGAAGGTAGATCCTGGTATGCTGGTGTGGTTGCTGGTATGTGGGTTTGGTGTGTCTTCTTCCTTAACCCAGGGAGGTCTTGGATGACCTTTCTCACCTGCCAGTCAGCGCTCCCCCAGGGAGGTCTCCGATGGCCTTTCTACCTACCTGTTCATGCTTTGCAGGGTAGATCTCCTGTTCTTGTTATTTTTTCCCCTGTCCCTTTCTCATTTCTAGTCTTATTCCCCTGAGTTTGGTGCACTCTGACTCAGTGAGCTGTTCAGAGCACCAGAATCCCTAATTCAAACTGCTGTACCTAGTTTTTCAGGCACTAAGATGCTAGAGGGAATTAGAGTGGTGATTACTGATGAGACTCCATTTTCAAAATCTATAGTTTAATTTTTGGAAGGCAACATTATTCTTGTGATTCTGAGTCCTGGAAAAGGGGATAGGAACATTATCACTCCTGTGTATGTCAGCTGTCCATTTGCTTTTCCTTGGGTTCTGTTCCAAGATTAGATGTCAGGTCTCTGGATAATGAAATAGTCCATTATGCCATTGAATCTTCATCATTTCCCTCTCAGTAATGGAGGCAGTCATTTTGTGTATTTTTGAATGCTGTAGTCAACCCACCATGAAATAGAGCCAGACTGGAGGGAAGCAGGAGCTCTTGTGGTATAGTGGTTAAAGCATTTGGCTGCTAACAAAAGGTCAGTGGTTTGAACCCATCAGCAACTCTATGGAAGAAAGAGGAGGCAGTCTGCTTCTGTAAAGATTTACAGCCTTGAAAACCCGATGGGGGCAGTTCTACTTTGTTGTATAGGGTTGCTATGAGTAGAAATTGACTTTATGACAGTGTTTTTTTTTTTTTTATTTTTTAAAAAGGGAAGGATAAGGATGATGCAAAGTGTTTCACCTTTCATTGTGAAGAGAGGAATTCTGTAGAGGGTAGCAATACTTGAGTGAGCTTGATGTATTTTGCCAGGATTCTGCTGAATCATTTAGCAAAGTCAGAAATCTGCTTAAATGCTAAATCATGAACAATATTTCCTTGTTTTGAACACATCAGAAATAGAAACATTTGATGGGTTTGTCAAGCAGGAAGGAGCAAATCTTTTGTATGTACACATTTTTCTTCCTCAAAGCAATGTTTTGAGCAGTGTTCTGCCTACCCTTCCCAATCCCTTTGACCTTCCCCAATAATTAGGAGTGATCTTAATTTCCTGCAGTAGTTGAAATCAGGCAGACCTGTTTGAATTTTCATTCTGACACTTGTTAGGTGGGGACTTGGGACAAATAGCTTCTCTGAGCAGAGGGTGAATTTCCATTCCTCGTAGAGGTTAGGAGCTCTGGTAGCATAGTGGCTAAAGCACTTGACTGCTAACCAGAAGGCTGGTGGTTCAAACCCACCAGCCACTCCTCGGAAGGAAGGTTGGGCAATCCTACTTCTGTAGTGATACTGCCTCGGAAACCCAAGGAGGGGTCGCTATGAGTCAGGGCTGACTCGACGGCACATAACAACAACAACAACGTAGAGATGATAAGGAGCCCCAGTGGTTCAGTGGTTAAAGCACTCAGCTGCTAACCAATAGGTCAGCAATTTGAATCCACCAGTAACTTCATGGGTGAAAAATGTGGCGGTCTGTTTCTGTAAAGATTACAGCTTTGGAAACCCTATGGAGTGGTTCTACTCTGTCCTATATGGTCACTATGAATCAGAATCGACTCCATGGCAATGAGTTTGAGTTTTTATTTATGTATTTTTTGAGTAGACATGATAAAGAGGAAGGATTCAGAGGGATATATAAGGTATGGCAGGTATGGCAAGAGTCCTGGGCATCACTTGAGGGGGGTGCCAATGAGCAGTTTCTATTTGCTATCTCACTTTCCAGCTTTTCATTGTTGGGACCAGCTCAGAAACTGTCTATCTGCTTCTCTCTCTCTCTCTCTCTCTCTACATTACCCTCTTGATGGTGTTAGAACATCTTTACTTATTCATTGTTTGTGGAGTCTGTGAGCTCCTGGGGGCCAGATGCTGCAGTTTATTTGTAATCTCAGTGGCTAACAAGATGCCTGGCTCTAATGAGTGCTTGTTTAATGGCTGACATAGCCAGAAGCACACATTGCAAGTCTTTTCCCTCCTTTCTGAAGCTCAGAATTAGTCTTGTCTTCTTCCCCCCTCTGTTGGACCTTGATGCTGACTGGAAAACATGAAAATCGTTGAATGAATGCTTAGATGCTAATGCAGCTCTATGGGAATGCATCAACATGAGGCAAGGCTTCCCTGATTGGAAATTGGAAATTTGTTTACATTCTTTAATTTATTCAGAGAGAGTAACTGAATTTTATCCTTTTGTGTATTTTCCTGCAAACTTGAAGCATACCTCCATACACATGTACATACTGCACACACATTAACCAGAGGACTTTGTGCTAGTATGTTTAGTCATTTCTAATGTATAAAATATAACAGTGAACAAATAAAACAAAATTGAATTTGGCCAGCCTTTGAAACCTATTGCTTTCAAATTAGAATGAAGAGTGTTGATTTTATTAGGGCAGTAACACCTAGAACTTGGTCTCTAAAATGGATTAAAATGCATTCGTTTAGAAGTGTATAATAATATCTTTGATGAATTAACTGGGGAGATAATACTCTTAGGGGAAACTGTGGGAGGTGAGTGACTGCAGCCCTAATTCTAGTGTCTAGTTTTATTATTAGATTCCCTGAGTGATGCAAATGATTAGCATGCTCTGCTGATAATGGAAAGGTAGGGGTTGTAGTCTGTCTAGAGGTGCCTCAGAAAAAAGGCCTGGAGATCTACTTTTGAAAACCCAATGGCACAGTTCTACTCTGGCACACCTGGGGTCGCCGTGAGTTGGAACTGACTTGACAGCAACTGGTAGTTTTATCTTAGGATGTTTCACTCATCTCTAGACACATGTCTTTATGCCATTTGTTCCACTTTGGTTAAGTTCTAAGAGTGGTTTTGAATTAAGGCCTGTGGCTTTTTCATGTCTGCTTATCCATATGTCTAGTGGGAGTAGTAGTTTCACAGGGAGATAAGATGAACCCCTGCCCCTGTGAAATAGATTGGGCTCTAAGATAGGGGCCGGATCAGTACAGAGCCCAGACCACCAAGTCTGAGACAAGGCATTGTGGGTGTGTTTCTTCCTTGGAGTTACAACTTCCATGATGGTTTCTTGCAGGTGAAAGTGATTTCCCATCAATTACTTTGGACTGGACAATCAGAAAACAAGATTCTTTTCTTCTTTTTGGGACACTAAGTCTCTATGTGCACAAAAAATTCCAGTGAGGGAAGAAAGGTGGCACTTCTTGGATGATGATGGAAATCCCACTGGACAGGATGAGGGCAGAGTGTGTGACATCGCCACCACGAAGGTAAGAGCTACCTCTTTCTGCCATTCTCTCTAGTGCCTATTATTTATCAAAGGAAAGGAATGAACTACACTATCATGTAGTGACAGAAATAAAGGTTGGAATCAGTGAGACTGTTCTGACTGTAAAACTCACTGGACATTTGTGTCCTATGACTAAAGGAGAAAGGGAAGAGTCATTCTGAAAGGATTAGATTGGAGTTGTATTGGGAGACAGGATGGACCAACTTTCTTTTCTTTTACATTTATAGTTGAAACTTGAGGGAGTAACACTTTTGTTATGACAAAGTTCCATTTATGTCCATTTGAGTCATTCTGGCTTAAAATGGGTCTTGTGGAGATGAGATTGGTGAGGATCTGGGAAGATCTGCCTCAAGTCACAGAATGGGTAGTTTATTGAATGTAACTTGTCAAGTGATACATTTTTGTTTGGTCCACATACTGTTTAAGATTTCTTGGATTAGTCCTAATTAAATTTGTGATATTCCACATGCAAATCAAGGTTTCCAGGAATGCCAGATTTCCAGGCACTCCTGGAACTCTGAAAGATATGGTTGTACTGTTCACATGAAGGATGTGGAGCCAAGTAGCCCTTCTGCTTCACTAGATGAGTGTGGATAGTTCAACACAGTCCCTGGTCAGCTTATTTTATTTGTTTAAGTTACTTCTTTGGCCACTGGAGACATTAATTTCACCATTCCTGGCCTAGATCCAGGAGCTCTGGTGGAGTAGTGGTTAAAGTATTTGGCTGCTAACCCAAAGGTTGGCAGTTCAAATCCACCACAGGAGAAAGATGAGGCAGTCTGCGTCTATAAAGATTTACAGCCTTAGAAACCCTATGGAGCAGTTATACTCTGCCCTGAAGGGTCACTTTGAGTTGGAATAGACTCACTGGCAGTGGGTTTGGGTTGATCTAGATCAATTTACTAGCTCTTTGACAGAAGCAGTGATAGCTTTTTATTAATTCTACCAGTTTTTTCTTTTTAACTTTTATTGTGATTTGGGTGAAAGTTTACAAAGCAAATTCACTTTCTATACAGTAGCTCACATACGCTTTCTCTCATGACATGGACTACGATTTACCACAATGCAACAGCTCGCCTCTCACTTCCTCCCCATATTTACCTCTTCCCTGTGTCCTTCCCTCCCATGCACTCCTGCCCCCTGAGCTTTCTCCCTCTGCATAAGCAGCCCTTCTATTCTCCCCTGATCGATCTCTCCAATGAGTGTATCTACCTCATATAAATATTCACATCATGTGCCTGTCTGTTGTTTGGCTGCAAGCCACAGGAGAAGGTTCAATTCCAGACCTGAAAGGCAGCTAGGGGGCCATAGACTCAGTGGTTCCACCAGGCTCTGTCAGACCAGCAAACCTGGTCTTTTTTTTTTGTAATGATTTTGAGATTTGTTCCACACTGTTCTCCCACTCTATCCAGGATCTCCAACAGAGATTCCCTTCCGAGTGGTTGACAGTGGTAGCCGGGCACCATCTAGTTCTTCTGGTCTCATAGTCATAAAGGCTGAGGATCACATGGTATCCCAGTTGCTTAGACTAATTATTTCCATACATCTTTGGTTTTCTTCATTCTTGTTTGCTCTGGACGAGGAGAGACCCCTTGTTGCATCTAGATGTCCACTTGTAAGCTTTTAAGATCCCAGTTGCTACTCACCACAGTAGAATGTGGAACGTTTGTGTAGTATGCTATGCCAGTTGAGCTTGATGTCCCCTGCAACTATGGTCTCGGGACTACTTGCTTCCTCTGGGTAGCTGGCTGTGGCCAAGAATACTACAAACTTGTCCCTTGTCAGCTCCACTATATACCTAGGAATTCTTACAGAATATACCAGTACACTTGTAGAAACATTGTCTGCCACCCCTATACATGGTCATGGGCACACTCCCCCCTGCATAGACATACCTAAGCCTGCATAATAGCTCAGCCTGTACATCTGTCTACCCACCTGTACATCAGCGTTTGCCTTCACTGACAATGCAGTACTGTATGTGCAAACAAACAAAACAAAAAAACCAAACTCACTGCCGACAAGTTGGATCTGACTCATAGCAACCCCTCCTTGGGTTTCCGAGGCAGTATCACTATGGAAGTAGATTGCCCAATCTTCCTTCTGAGTAGTGGCTGGTGGATTTGAACCACCACCCTTCTGGTTAGCAGTCAAAATGCCTTAGCACTATGCCCCTAGAGCTCCCGTATGTGCAAAAGGGTTCATTATATACAGGAAGCAGACCACATCCCAAAGGCAGCGACTCAGCTGCTTGTGGTAGATCCCACCATGGAGTTGATTGCCAGTCTCATGGAAAATAACTACCAGCAGCTGCCCAGCCACTCAACAGGCCTAGCCAAGCTGACACACAAACATAACCACCACACCATTGAATGGATTTTGGTCCTTTGTCAAAGATCATCTGACCATAGGTTGATGCATCTATTTCTGAGTTCTCAATTCTATTCCATTTGTTTACCTGTCTTTCATTGTATGAGTACCAGGGCATTTTGACTACTGTGGCTGCATAGTAGATTTTAAGATCTGGGAGTGTGAGACCTGATACTTTGTTGTTCTTCTTCAATAATGCTTTGCTTATCCAAGATCTCTTTCCTTTCCATATAAAGTTAGTGATGGGTTTTCTCATATCCTTAAAGAATGTTGATGGGATCTGGATTGAGATTGCATTGAATGTGTAGATTGCTTTGGATAGAACTGACATCTTCACAATGTTCAATCTTCCTATCCACAAGCATGGTATGTTCTTCCATTTATGTAGATCTCTTATGGTTTCTTGAAGTAGTCTTTTATAGTTTTCTTTGTACAAGTCTTTTGTGTCCCTGGTAAGATTTATTCCTAAGTATTTTATTTTTTTGGTAGCTATTGTAAATAATATTGATTTCCTTATTTCTTTTTCAGCAGTCTCTTTGCTGGTGTAGAGGAATCCAACTGAGTTTTGGATGTTGATCTTGTATCTTGCCATGATGCTAAATCTCTCATTTAGTTCCAGGAGATTTTTTACTGAGTCCCTTGGGTTTTCTTGGTTTAGGATCATATCAGCAAATAGGGATAGTTTGACTTCTTCCTTACCGATCTGGATGCCTTTGATTTCCCTTTCTTTATTGCCTTGGCTAGGACTTCCAATACAATGTTGAATAAAACTGGTTCCTGTTCGTAAGGGGAATAGTTTCAGTCTGTCCACTGAGGATAATGTTGGCTATTGGTTTTGCATATATGCCCTTTATTATGTTGAGGAATGCACCTTCTATTCCTATTTTGCTGAGAGTTTTTATCAGGATTGGGTGTTGGATTTTATCAAATGCCTTTTCTGCATCAATTGATATGATCATATGGTTCTTTTCCCTTGCTTGATATATGTGGTGAATGACGTGTTGAATGTTGAACCATATTTGCATACCTAAAAAAAAAAAACCACTTAATCATAATGAATTATTTTTTTGGTATGTTGTTAGAGTCTATTGGCTAGGATTTTGTTGAAGATTTTTGCATCTAATGCCTAAGGCATTTGATTGCTAACCAGAAGGCTGGTGGTTCAAACCCACCAGCCACTCCTCAGAAGGAGGGTGGGGCAATCTACTTCCCTAATGATACTGCCTCAGAAACCCAAGGAGGGATCGCTATGAGTTGCATCTGACTCGATGGCAGTGCATTGTGTTTGTTTTATTCATGAGGAATATTGGTCTGTAGTTTTCCTTTTGAGTGATGTCTTTGCCTGATTTTGGTATCAAGGTTATGCTTGCTTCATAAAATGAATTTGGGAGGATTCTATCCTTTTCTATGTTTTGGAATAATTTGAATAGGACTGGTGTCAGTTCTTCTGTGAATGTTTGGTAGAATTCTCCTATGAAACCGTCTAGGCCAGGACTTTTTTTTTGTTGGTGGTAATTTTTTTTTATGACCTGTTCAATTTCTTCTTTTGTTATGGGTCTGTTCAACTTTTCCACATCAGTCTATGTCAGTTTAGGTAAGTACTATGTTTCTAGAAATCTATCCTTTCCTTCCAGATTTTCAAATTTGTTGGAGTACAGATCTTCATAGTATCCTGATACTACCCTTTTTATTTCAGTTGGTTCTGTTGTGATGTTGCCCATTTCGTTTCTTATTTGTGTTATTTGTATTTTTTCCCTCTTTTCCTTTGTTAAATTTGACAGTGGTTTGTCAATTTTATTTTTCTTCTCAAAAAATTGGCTTTTAGTCTTATTGATTTTTTCTATTGTCTTTCTGTTTTCTGTTTCATTGAATTCTGCTAGAATTTTCATTATTTCCTTTCATCTGTTGACTGTAGGCTTTTCTTTCTGTTCTTTTTTCTAATTGTTGGAGATGTTGGTTTAAAGTGTTGATTTTGGCCCTTCTTTTTTGATGTGTACATTTATTGCTATAAATTGGCCTCTGATCACTGCTTTTGCTGTGTCCCAAAGATTTTGGTATGTTGTGTTTTAATTCTCATTTGATTCAGGAAATTTTTTAATTTCATTTTTTATTGCTTCTCTTACCCAGTCTTTCTTAAGGAGGATGTTTTTCAGTTTCCATGTGTTTGCTCTTTTTCTGTTGATCTTTCTATTGTTGATTTTCAATTTGATAGCATTATGATCTGAGAAAATGCTTTGCAGTATTTCAGTGTTTTAAAATTTATTAAGGCTTGCTTTATGGCCTAAAATATTGTTTATCATGGAGAATATTTCATGTGCACTGGAAGAGAATGTATATTGTGCTGTTGTTGGATGAAGTATTCCGTAGATGTCTATAAGGTCAAGTTGGTAGATTGCATTATTTAGCTCTTCTGCATCTTTGTTGAGTTTCTTTCCAGTTGTTCTTTTTGTGGTTGAAAGTAGTGTATTAAAGTCTCCTCCTATGACTGTGATGAGCTCTGGTTGCATAGTGCCTAAGGCATTTGACTGCTAACCAGAAGGCTGGTGGTTCAAATCCACTAGCTGCTTCTCGGTAGGAAGTTTGGGCAATCTACTTCCATAGTGATACTGCCTTGAACCCAAGGAGGGGTCGTTATGAGTTGGTTCCAACTCTGTGGCAGTGAGCTCCTCGGAAGGAAGGTTGGGCAATCCTACTTCTGTAGTGATACTGCCTCGGAAACCCAAGGAGGGGTCGCTATGAGTCAGGGTCGACTCAATGGCACATAACAACAACAACAACAACATAATTCTTGGTTGGAATTTTTTCTCTTTCACGGTTTTATACATACCAGTCCATTGCCTTCTTGCTTGCATGGTTTCTGCAGAGAAATCAGAGCTTATTCTTGTTGGTTGTCCTCTGTAGGTAACTATTCATTTTTCCTCTACTGCTTTCAGGATTCTTTCATTGTTTTTGGTTTTGATGAGTTTGATGATGATATGTCTTGATGATTTTCTTTTGGGGGTCTATCCTGTTTGGGGTTCATTGGACTTCTGGAATGGATTATTCTCATTTTTCATATCAGGCAAGTGGGCTTCCAACAAATCTTGGACAGTTTTCTCAGTGGTTCTCTTTTACTCTTCCTGTCCTGGAATTCTGATTACACATAGGTTCTTCCTTTTGATGATACCTCACACAGAAGTTGTTGTTGTTATTATGTGCTGTCGAGTCGGACCTGACTCATAGTGACCCCTCCTTGGGTTTCTGAGG
>NW_006921774.1:5720604-5722489 GCF_000298275.1 Orycteropus afer afer
CTACCAAAAAAATAAAATACTTGGGAATAAATCTTACCAGGGATACAAAAGACCTCTACAAAGAAAACTATGAAAAACTACTTCAAGAAACCCTAAGAGATCTACATAAATGGAAGAACATCCCATGCTCGTGGACAGGAAGACTGAACATTGTGAAGATGCCAATTCTACCCAAAGCAATCTACACCTTCAATGCAATCCCAATCCAGATCCCATCAACATTCTTTAGGGATATGAAAAACCAATCACTAACTTTATGTGGAAAGGAAAGAGACCTCGGATAAGCAAAGCAGTATTGAGGAACAAAGTAGGAAGTCTCACACTGCCAGAACTCAAAACCTACTATACAGCCACAGTAGTCAAAACTGCCTGGTATTTGTTTAATGACAGATACATAGACAAGTGGAATAGAATTGAGAACCCAGAAATAGATCCATCAACCTATGGTCAGCTGATCTTTGACAAAGGGTCAAAATCCGTTAAATGGGGAAGAGAATGTTTGCTTAATAAATGGTGCTGGCGAGCGCATCAGCACTGCTGGCTTGTGTGAGGGAGGTGAAGGCGGCACCCAGCGAGCTGGCACACAGCCACTGCACCCTCTTCAGTGGGCCACTGGTGCAGGCTATGAGTGCCCTAGTGGGCTTCGCCACCAAGCTGCAGTTCCTGGGTCGCGCGGCCGCTGTGAGCGCAGAGGGGCAAGTCAGTGCAGACCGCTATCTTGGGCTGTGCCATGAGCGTGGTGTCAGCCTGCGTGCTACTGACCCAGTGCCTCAGGGATCTTGTGCAGTATCCCGACGGGGGCACCAAGATGTCGGACCACAGGGAGAGGCTGAGGAATTCGGCCGGCGCCGTGTCTGAAGGCTGCACCCTGCTATCTCAGGCTTTAAGGGAGAGGTCTTCGCCCAGGACTTTACCGCCAGTGAATTCCAATTCTGTGAATTAGCTCCCCCCCGTACTCCTTGTTCCGTCCTAGACTAAAGGAAGATACTTACTCTCTGCCCCTCTCCATTTATACCAAAGAATCATAGGTGAAGCCCCTTCCCACCCCATCCCCTATGTTACATACTCAAGAGGAATCTTCCAAGAGGCAGGGCCTTGCACAAAACTTACACATCCAGAGGGCCCAGACGCCCACCAGCCCATACACAAGTAGGGACCGGGACATAAATGTGTAGTTATTCACCCCAACCCCAGCCCATCTTCCAGAATTTCACAACCAAATTTTATTAATTGGGCAGGAAGGAGGTCATGTGTTCATTTCTTTCTTTCTTTTTTTTTAATTAAAAAAAAAAAAAAAAAGGTTACCTCAGTTTTCACTCATTAGACTTGGATGTAGCTACCTTTTTTGTATTTTTTTTTTTTTTTAAGCAATCGTGTTGGGTTAGGAGTATAATTGGTGTGGAAAGAGTATGACTTTGTCATGTGATTTGCAAATGAGGGGAAAGCTACTGTGAGTGTGAATTTTTTTTTTTAATTTACACTATAAAGAGTGATTTTTCCCCCCAATGTCAAGTTATTACCTTGCATGTACTGGAGTATTTGTTTCATCTATTAAAATGTTATGTTTCTCAGAAAAATAAATAAATAAATAAATGGTGCTGGCAAAACTGGAGATCCATTTGCAGAAAAATGAAACAGGATTTGTACCTGACCACCATACACAAAAACGAACTCCAGATGGATCAAAGACTTAAATGTGATACCCAAAACTATAGAGTTCCTCAAGGAAAAACTAGGGGCTAATTTAGGGGCCCTAACTCAGAAGGAAGGTTGGGCAATCCTACTTCCGTAGTGATACTGCCTTGGAAACCCAAGGAGGGGTCGCTATGAATCGGGTTTGACTCGATGGCACATAACAACAACAACAACAACAACAACAATATAT
>NW_006921774.1:5723302-5768741 GCF_000298275.1 Orycteropus afer afer
AGTCCTAGCGACTGGTACACCATCCGATCTGCAGCCTATACGACTATGAGACCAGAAGAACTAGATGGTGCCTGGCTACTACTGTCAACCACTTGGAAGATAATCTGTGTAGGAGATCCTGGATAGAGAGGGAGAACAATGTAGAACAAAACTCAAAATCCTTTGGAAAAAAAAAAAGGGGGGATACCAGGTTTGCTAGCCCGATAGACCCTGGTGGAACCACTGAGACTATGGCCCCTAGCTGCCCTTCAGGTCTGGAATTGAACCTATGCTTGTGGCTTCCAGCCAAACAATATACAGGCATATGAGTTGAACATTTACCTGAGGTATGTAATACAATCCTTGGAGAGAACAAGCATGGGAGAAAAAAGGCTGCTTATTCACAGGGAGACAGCTCAGGGGGCAGGAGTGCATGGAGTGATGGACACAGGGAAGAGGTAACTACCAGGAGGAAGTAGGAGGGGAGCTGTTTCATTGTGGTAAATTGTGGTCAATGTCATGAGACAGAGTGTGTGTGAACTGCTGTTTAGAAAGTGTATTTGCTCTGTAAATTTTCACCCAAATCACAATTAAAAACAAACAAAAAAACTGATGGTATTGAAGGAAGAAATCCAAATTGCACTGAAAGCATTGGTGGAAAACAAGGCTCCAGGAATTGAGATGTCTCAGCAAATGGATGCAATGCTGGAGGCGCTCACATATGCTAAGAAATTTGGAAGACAACTCCCTGTCCAACTGATTGGAAGAGATCCATTTTTGTGCCCATTCCAAAGAAAAGTGATCCAACAGAATGCAGAAATTATCAAACAATATCATTAATATCACACACAAGTAAAATTTTGCTGAAGATAATTAAAAAATGGTTGCAGTAGTATATGGTAAAGAACTGCTAGAAATTCAAGCCAGATTCAGGGATATCATTGCTAATGTCAGCTGGATCTTGGCTGAAATCAGAGAATACTGAAAAATGTTTACCTATGTTTTATTGACTATGCAAATGAATTCGACTATGTGGATCATAACAAATTATTGGTAACACTGCAAAAAATGGAAATTCTAGAATATTTAATTATGTTCATGTGGAACCAGTAGATAGATCAAGAGGCATTTATTCGAAGAGAACCAGGGGATATGGCATGGTTTTAAAGCAGGAAAGGTATGTGTCAGGGTGTATCTTTTCACCATACTTTCTCAATTTGTGTGTGCTGAGCAAATAATCCAAGAACTATATGACTTTATGGACTATATGAAGAAGAGTATCAGGATTGGAGGAAGACTCATTAACAACCTGCAATATGTAGATCATACAACCTTGCTTGCTGAAAGCAAAGAAGACTTGGAGCACTTATTGAAAATCAAAGCCTTCATATAGATTATACCTTGACCTAAAGAAAATAAAAACAATCCTCATGACTGGACCAATAAGCCACATCATGATAAATGGAGAAAAGATTGAAGTTATCACGAATTTCCTTTTGCTTGGTTTCACTCAGTGCCCATGGAGCAGCAGTCAAGAAATCAAACAATGTATTTCGTTAGGTAAGTCTGCTGCAAAAGACCTCTTGGAAGTGTTAAAGATCAAAGATTTCACTTTGAGGAGTAAGGTGCACCTGACCCAAGTGATGGTATTTTCAGTTGCCTCGTATACATGCAAAATTTGGACAATGAATAAAGTAGATTGAAGAACACTTTATGCCTTTCAATCAAGGTATTGGTAGAGAATATTAACACATCTGTCTGGAAAGAAGTAGCTAGAATATTCTGTAGGAATGAGGATGGCAAGATTTCATCTCACAAAGTTTGGACATGTTTTCAGGAGGGACAATTCCCTGAAGAAGGACATCATGCTGGATTAAGTCAGCAAAGGAGAATGAACCTTGATGAGATGTATTGACAGAGTGGCTGCAATAATATGCTCAAACATAGCAATGTTTGTGAAGATGCCATAGGACCACACAGTGTTTTGTTCCCTATGTTGAACATAGAGTTGCTGTGAGTTGGAAATCATTTCGACAGCACCGTTGACAATTCGACATCCACCACCCTGTGGGGAAGTTCTACTCTGTCACATGGAGGTGCTGTGAGTTGGAATCGACTCAATAACACCTAACAACCACAACACCTTTATTAAAAACCTAAATGATTTTTCTTTAAAATGTGATAGAATGAAATGAAGCTTTTGGAAGTATGTTCCAAAAAGATGGCAGTATTAATACTGAAAAATGCTGTTTCTTTCTTTGATGAAATAACTAATACACGTTTTAGATAAGTGGGAAAGAAAAAGTAGTCTAGCTTTTTGTTTACTTTTATGGAATTAATTTTAGAAAATGATTCTGCCTAATAGAGAAACTGGCTTATATGTGTCATAGTTACTTTTCTGAGTGAAGCAAAAGCTAATGCATTATCAAAGATACCATACTGTGTGCACATATACACGCTAGCCTTGAAAAGAAACAGGTTTTTTTTTTTTTTTTTAAAGTGAGCTTGATAGCATGAAGCAAAGAGAGAGGAAAGTGTACTGAGAAGAGGTAAGAGGTTAATGGCTTTGAAAAGGCTTTACAGTGGTGCTACTTGGAGAGAAGTGGATCAGTGTATGTTTTCTTTTATGCTGCCAGTGAGTATCTTGGATTATGACATTTTTTTCTTTTCTTTTTCAATCATATGAACATCAACAGGCACAAAGTGGCCGAATAGAGTAAACAGTGTTCTTTGTACGAGTGAATCAGGTCCACAGTAGGCAGGAGAACTACACAGTCAGTCTAAGCTCTCTTTTAGGAAGACAATGAAAATAGCAATGGGTTCCTCTCTTTTGTGGCCAAATGCCTTTTACAGTTGCCATTGATGATCATGGCCTACATCCATTATTTTGTAATGAGTTGCAAAAAGTGATATTTTAATCTTATCTTTTCTTCTTAATTTGGTAACTGGAATTCTTTATCAATTACACTTTTGTTAGAGTATAATTTACATACCATAAATTTTATCTTTTTAAAACTATACAGTGGTTTTTAGTACGTTCATAAGGTTAGGTAACCAGCAGCACCGTCGAATTCCAGAACATTTTTGTCAACCCATCCCCTCCAAAATCCATACCTATCAGCAGCCACTCTCTTTTCTTCCCTTTCCCTAGCATTTAGAAACCACTAATCTATTTTCTATTTCTATTTCTTTAGGTTTGCCAGTTCTGGGCATGTCATATAAATGAAGCATATGATACGTAGCTTTTTGCATTTGGCTACTTTCACTTAGCAAACTGTTTTCAAGGCTTGTCCATATTATAGCATGTATCAGTACTTTATATTTTGTGACCAAATAATGTCATTGTATGGATATACCACATTTTGTTTATTTATCAGTTGATGAACCTTTGGGTTATTTCTGTTTTTTGATTTTTATGAGTAATGTTGCTATAAACATTCATGTGCAGGTTTCTGTGTGGACATGTGTTTTTAGTTATTTTGGATACATATCCTAGGAGTGGAATTGCTGGCTTAAACTTGAGAACTCTATGTTTAACTTTCTGAGAAATGGCATGTTTTCCAAAGCTGCTACACCATTTTATATTTCAATCAGCAATGCATGAGGGTTCCAGTTTTTCCACATCCTTGCCAGTGCTTGTGATTGTCTTTGATTGTAGCCATCCTAGTGAGTGTAAGGTGTATCTCATTGTGGTTTTCATTTGCATTACCCTAATGGTGGTGTAGGAACTCTGGTAGTGTAGTGCCTAAAGGCACTTGACTGCTAACCAGAAGGCTGGTGGTGGTTCAGAGCCCCCAGCCACTCCTCGGAAGGAAGATTAGGCAGTCTACTTCCTTAGAGATACCGCCTCAGAAACCCAAGGAGGGATTGCTGTGAGTTAAATCAACTCAAAGGCAGTGAGTTTTTTTTTTGTTTGTTTGTTTGTTTTGAATGACTAATGAAGAATGATGTGGAACAACTTTTTATATACTTACTGGCCATTTGCATATCTTCTTTGGGAACTGTCTACTTAAACACTTTGCCCTTACGTAAGTTAGGTTATTTGCTTTTTATTGTTGAATTGTAAGAGTTCTTTATATATTCCGGTTATTAGAACCTTATCGGATATGTGTGTCTCTGTATGTAGTCATAACTTCCTCTTCTTTAGTAAATAGTAGCATATGGTTACACTTCCTCTAACTTGCTTTTTTCCCCCTACTTCATAATATGCCCTAGATATCACTTCATTGCTGTATATAGAGGGAGTCCTCATTCTTTTTTAGAGCTACATTTTGTTTCCTCATTTAGATGTACCACAATTCATTCACCCAGTCCTGTGTTGATAGATATTTGAATTGTGCAAAAGTTCATTTTTTGTGTGTCTACCTTTGGGAGAGATTTCTAGAAAAGAAATTGCTGGGACAAAAGTTTGATGCCTATGAAGTTATGCTAGAATTTTCCAAATTCCCTTCATTCCTCATTTTAAATTCCTACCCACAGTATTTGAGAGTGACTGTTTCCCTAGAGCCTTATCAATAGAATATATAGCACAATTTTTTTTTTTTCAGATTTGAAAGGTGAGAAATGTTTCAGTGTAATTTTAATGTGTTTTTCTCTTATTATGAGAAGGTTGAACATTTTTGTCCTGTTTAAAGGGCCATTTGCATTTTTTTGTGAGTTGTCTGTTCATATCTCTTGCCCATTTTTCTGTATTTTTATTGCTCATTTTCTTCTCTATTTTAAACTTCTTTGTGTATTAGATATATTCACCCTTTGTGATAGGATTTGCAAATAACTTTTCATATATTCCTTTTCTACTTGGCTTATGATATATTTTTCCATGCAAACATTTTTTATTTTTATTTCTGTTTTGTTTTTTTTTTTGAGTCAGAATTAGGAGATTTTCCCCCTACTTCTGCTTTATAGAAAGTCAGCCATTTGTAAATGTTCTGTGAATAATAGTTATTGTTGTTAGGTGCCGTTGAGTCGGCTCCAATTCACAATGACCCTATGTACAATATAATGTAACACTATCCAGTCCTGTGTCAGCCTCACAATCTTTGCTATACCTGAGCCCATCATTGTAGCCACTGTGCCAATCCGTCTTGTTGAGGGCCTTCCCCTTCTTCACTGACTCTCCACTTTACCAAGCATGATATCCTTCTTCAGGGAATGGTCCCTTCTGACAACATGACCAAAGCAGGTCAAGACGAAGTCTGGCCATTCTTGCTTCCAAGGAGCATTCTGTCTGCACTTCTAGGACAAATTTGTTTGTTCTTTTGACAGTCCATGGTACTTTCAGTATTCTTCACCAACACCACAATTCAAAAGGATCAACTCTTCTTCAGTCTTCTTTATTCATTGTCCAGCTCTCACATGCATATGAGGTGATGGAAAATACCATGACTTGGGTTAGGTGCCTCTTAGTCTTCAAAGACACAGCTTTGCTCTTCAGTACTTTAAAGAGGTCTTTTGCAGTACATTTTCCCAGTGCAGTCTGTTGTCTGATGTCTTGACAGCTGCTTCCATTGGAGTTGATTGTGGAACCAAGTAATATGAAATCTTGAACCAATTCAATCTTTTCTTTATTAGGATGCTGCTTATTGGTCCAGATGTGAGGATTTTCATTTTCTTTATGTTGAGATGTAATCCGTACTTCAGACTGTAGTCTTCAATCTTCATCAGTAAGTGCTTCAAGGCATCCTCACTTTCAGCAAGCACAGTTGTGTCATTTGTGTATCGCAAGTTATTATTGAGCCTTCCTCCAATCCTGATGCTGTGTTCTTCTTCATGTAGTCCGGCTTCTCAGATTATTTGTTCAGCATACAGATTGAATATGCATGCTGAAAGAATGCAGCCCTGATGCACTCCCTTCCTTATTTTAAAAGGTGCAGTATCCGCTCATTCTGTTTGAATGACAGCCGCCTGACCTGTGTACAGGTTCCTGATGAGCACAATCAAATGTTCTGGAATTCCCTTTCTTCTCAGTGTTATCCATAATTTGTTATGATCCACACAATGAAAAGTTTTTACATAATCAATAAAACACAAATAAACCTCTTTCTGATATTCTTTGCTTTGGATTTGTTACATCCATCTAACATCAGCAATGATATCCCTTGTTCCATGTCCTCTTCTGAATCCAGCTTGCATTTCTTGAAGTTACCTGTCAATATAATGCTGCAGCCATTTTTGAATTATCTTCAACAAGATTTTACTTGTGTGTGATATTAATGATATGAGAATTTTCACATTCTCTGGGATCATCTTTCTTTGAAATGGGTACAAATATGGATCTCTTCCAGTCAGTTGATATAGCTGAGTTAGTGCCTCCAGTGGTGCATCTGTTTATTGAAACATCTCCATGGGTATTCTGTCAATTCCTGGAGGCTTTTTCTTTGCTAATTCCTTCAGTGCAGCTTCAACTTCAATGCCATAGGTTCTTGATCATATGACACCTCCTGAAATGGATGAAGATTGACCAGTTCTTTTTTGGTACAGTGACTTTGTGTATTCCTTCCATCTTCCTTTGATGTTTCCTGCATCATTCAATATTTTGCCTACAAAAACTTTCAATATTGCAACTCGAGGCTTGAATTTTTTCTTCAGTTCTTTCAGCTTGAGAAATGCCAAGTGTGTTCTTCCCTTTTGTTTTTCTAATTTCAGGTCTTTGCACATTTCATTATAATAATTGACTTTATCTTCTTGAGCTGTTCTTTGAATTGTTCTATGCAGCTCTTTTATCTTGTCATTTCTCCCATTTGCTTAGCTACTGTTTGTTCAAGGGCAAGTTTCAGAGTCTCTTCTGACATCCATTTTGGTCTTTTCTTCCTTTCTTGTGTTTTTAATCACCTTTTGCTTTCTTCATGGATGATGTTCTTGATGTCATCCTACAATTCCCCTGATTTGATGCATTGGTGTTCTGTACCTCAAATCTATCCTTTAGATGGTCTCTAAATTCCAGAGGGATATAATCAAGGTCATATTTTGGCTCTTGTGGACTTCTTTTAATTGCCTTCAGCTTCAACTTGAACTTGCATATAGGCAATTGATGGTCTGATCCACAGTCAGCTCCTGGCCTTGTTTTGGCTGAAGATAACGAGCTTCTCCATTGCCTCTTCCCACAGATGTAGTTGATTTGATTCCTGTGTACTCCATCTGGTGAAGTGCATGTGTATAGCTGTCATTTGTGTTGTTGAGAAAAGCTATTTACAATGAATAAGTCTTGCAAAATTCTGTCATGCAATCTCCAGCATTATTTCTGTCACCAAGGCCATAATTTCCAATTACCAGTGATTCTTCTTTGTTTCCAACTTTTGCATTCCAATCACCCATGATAATCAACACACCTTGATTACATGTTTGGTCAATTTAAGACTGCAGGTGTTAGTAAAAATCTTCAATTTCCTCACCTTTGGCTTTGGTGGTTGGTGTGTAAATTTGAATAATAGTAATATTAACTGATCTTCCTTGTAGGTGTATGGATATTATCCTATCACTGACAGCATTCTACTTCAGGACAGATCTTGAAACATTCTTTGTGACGATGAATGCCCCGTCATTCCTCTGAAGTTTGTCATTCCTGGCATAGTAGATCATATGGTTGCCTGATTCAAAGTGGCTAAAACCAGTCTGTTTCAACTCACTAATACCTAGGATATTGATCTTTATGTGTTCCATTTTTGTCAACTTCCAGTTTTCCTAGATTTGTACTTTGTACATCCATATTCCAATTATTAATGGATGTTTGCAGCTGTTTCTTCTCATTTTGAGTCATGTCACATCAGGAAATAGAGGTCCTGAAAGCGTTTCTCCATCCACGTCATTAAGGTAGGTTCTACTCGGAGGAGACACCTCTTCCTAGTCATATTTTGAGTGCTTTCCCATGTGAAGGGCTCATCTTCTGGCACTATATCAGACAATGTATCAGGGCTATTCATAAAGTTTCTCAGTTATCTATCAGTGTTTCACTGCTATTCATATGGTTTATGCTGGCCAATTCTCTGAGAAGCAGATGGCCCCTTCCTTCTTCTGAGTCTGTCTTAGTCTGGAGTAAATGAATGACTGTTAAATAAATGGTTGTCTGAATAAAAGATTATTGACAGTAATGATTGTCTGAATAAAATATTATCTACAGTAATGATGTTCAGTATCTTCTTTTCTTGATTTTATACATTTTATGTGTGTGAAGCAGCATGCTGTAGAGCAGAAAACATTGGGCTTAGCATCAGGAACACAGAAGTTTGAGCCTCTGCCTCTAACCTTTAATCTATCATGCTTGCCCTTCTCTTCTTATCTTTCTTCCTTATCTGCAAAATCTGTGTGATACCCACTCCCAGGGTTGTAGTGAGGAAATACTATAAGGAATGTTTATAATTGGCAAGGGACTGTCTATAAGGGAACCTCACTACAATTTGTAAAGGTGGATGCTACCTCTTCCTCGCCCTGTCAGCAGCCCTGAATGAGACACAGCCAAGAAAACCAACTCTTTGTGACTCTGGCTGCAGTGATTCTGCAAATCTCATCCTGGCCTCTGAGAGGAAGCGATTGATCTAATCTAGAGATCCTGCATAGTGCCTAAGGCACTTGACTGCTAACCAGAAGGCTGGCGGTTCAAACCCACCAGCCACTCCTCGGAAGGAAGATGGGGCAATCTACTTCTGTAATGATACTGCCTTGGAAACCCAAGGAGGGGTTGCGATGAGTCAGGCCGACTCGACGGCATATAACAACAACAACAGAGATCCTTTCTCCTTCCTTCTGAAAGCCTCACAGGGAAACAAAACCAAAACCAAAACCAAAACCAAAAAACTCTGGTTTTATGAACTGTGTTGCTTTTATGATTAGACTTAGTGGAATGAATGGATTTTGTAATGGGCTTTCTTTCACCGATGTGT
Source organism: Orycteropus afer afer (assembly GCF_000298275.1). Taxonomy (NCBI): domain Eukaryota; kingdom Metazoa; phylum Chordata; class Mammalia; order Tubulidentata; family Orycteropodidae; genus Orycteropus; species Orycteropus afer. Next base: position 5,732,158 of record NW_006921774.1, read on the forward strand.
GGTAAATTAAAAGCTGGAAGGACTGAGCATGAAGGCTGATATGGACAATGACAATGCTCTTTAGAGAAGTGACTGCTGAGAGATTGGGAAATGCCTTCCATACCCTCTGAACATGAGACTGACAAGTGCAGATTATATCATGAGAACACACACTGGCTTCTTATCGTTGTGAGTTTCCAGCATAACCAAGGAGATGAAAAAGAATTCACCAAAATATACCTTCCATTAAAGTCTTAATGCCAGCTTAGCTAAAGCTAGCTCCTTGGAACATTTTACCAATATACTTGCCATAAAGATGAACTGGCTTTCAGAGATCAGAAGTGTCATAAATATTTGGATCAAATCTAGAGCTCTGTTTTAGGCCCTTCAAAGAAGGATCTCTAGCTAAAAATAGAAAGAAAGGGGGTGGAGTGGAATCAAGTGTTTTGAAGACCTCAGCAAGCCTATTAATTGGTATGTCAAGCCATGCTATGGTCTCTGGTTTCATGTGGGCACATTCAGCATTGGTTCTTAAGAGCAAATACATGCGTATCCATTCTTTATGACTCTGGGCTGCTTCTTATGGGTTGGGCAGAAGCTTTATTTTTAGGCTGTGTCCTCTGGTGTGTCCTTTGCAGAGGAGGAATCTCTTGTCTCACTGACAGCTTTGGCTTTTCATAAATGTAAGGGAAAAGAAACCCCCTCTTACCTTTCTGCCTCTTCTAATGGTGTCACCATCCACCCACTTATGCACTTATTTTCCTTTAACTTTTCTGCTTCCTTATCCCTTCCCCCGCCCCCAATAACCAAGTACTGTCAATTCTATTTTATAAAGTTCTTTTGAATTTGTCAGGTTCCCTTTATATGCACTACTGTTGTATTGGTTCAGGTCCTCATTCCCTCTCACCTATTTTATTGCAGTCTGATCTCTAGGCCCTGGCCTTTCTCCCTGGCTGTCTTCTGCCCTGTTGTCATTGGGGTCTGTCTAAGTCACAGTCACAGATTTCACCATGTCTGCTTGTTGCTTAAGATCCTTGAGTGGTCTTACCTACAAGATAAAGTTCAGACTGTCTAGCATTGTATATAAAGTCCTTCAATATCTGGCTTCTTCCCACCCTTTTGTGCCTTCTGTTTGGCCTTTTTCCTTTCTGTTTGGTCAGCTCTGCTTGAAAATTCAAGATTTGAGATGAATATAACCTCTGCTGTGCATACTCTGCAGATAGGGGTCATGACTCTTGTCTCAAAAATCCCAAAGATGCTTGATTACCTCCTTATTTTATAATTAATTTATTGCATTATAATAAGGAAGAAAGCAGAGAGGTAGTGCATATAGTGGAAAGAATATGGACATTGGTTAATCAAACTTAAATTTAAATCCTGGCCCCACCATTTACCTATTATGTGATCTAGTACAAGTTACTCAACCTCTAACATTATCCACTTTTCTGCTTTATAGTGTTGGCAGGATTAAATGAGATAAATGTGTACAAGGTATCTCATAGTCTGTGGTAGGAACACAGCATAGGATAGTCTCTTACCCTTCTTTTTACCTGTGCCATTTGCTCAGAGTATATATCATTGTATCAAGTAATGGTCAAAATCTATTTTATTTTCTCTGAGAAGTGGCTGTGGTACATTCTGGGTAGTGTCAGAACTGAAACAGACTATGGGCTGGGCCAGTATAGGCTTGGGTATCTAAGAAGAAGTCATTCATCTCTGAAGAGGTAAATTGGGGGTATGGAGACTGGATGGAAGAGAGGAGAGGAGTGTGTTTGTGTCAGGAATCTGATACTGCAATTAAATTAAAAAGTTTCCTCAAGTCAATATCGTTCCATGTGAATGCACCTGAAACACCATCCCATGAAGTGTAACTATATCTTTAAGATAAAAGGTACTCAAGGAGAAGGAGATAATTATATCCTCTGACTGTCCACATCAAAACATAGGGAATAGGGCTTTCTCTTAAAGGAATGAAACATTGGAACATAAGGGGAAGCCCTCTTCCTTTGTAAGTGCTGAGCTGAATCTCCAATGATGTGCAGTTTGGAAGGGAGGTGCAGAGCAGAGGAGAGCTTGTGGCAGCATAACCTGCTTTGGAAGGTGCCTGGCTGAGCCCCAGGAAGGGAAGGAATGAGCTATGAGCCTGGCAGCAACTAGCTCATCACGTCTGAGCTGAGCATTGCCAAACACAGAGAGCTTCATGGTTGAGACTCTAGAGATGCTAACATTGTGTAAGTGATCTAAAAATGCTTGTTTTGTTTTGGAGGGGGGCAGGTAAATTTTATTAATTTCAGGTTAGGAATTAGGGTTCATAAAAGTTAATCTTGCATTATTTCTGATTTCCTAGAAAATGGATCCATAAAGCCAAGTTTTTGAGAAAATAATGTTTCATGTTGATTTTCTTCTAGTCAAAGTGTATTATAATGTGCTCATCATTTATTCCATTTCCTGTTTTGCTTTTCATTTAGCCTATCATCCTGGAAAGGGCAAATTAAAAATAAGTTGGCAGGGCATGAGGAGACAGAGTCCTAATACGGTCTTCTGCTTCTTCCAGGTGCAGAGTGATCTTCTTCATTTCCCTTCCAAGCCAGCACTCTACCTCCTATATCCACCATGGTGTATGGTGAGTTTTTCCATCGACCTGGACAAGATGAGGAACTTGTCAACTTGAATGTGGGGGGCTTTAAGCAGTCTGTTGACCAGAGCACCCTCCTGCGGTTTCCTCACACCAGACTCGGGAAGTTACTCACTTGCCACTCCGAGGAGGCCATTCTGGAGCTGTGTGATGATTACAGCGTGGCTGATAAAGAGTACTATTTTGATAGGAACCCCTCCTTGTTCAGATATGTTTTGAATTTTTACTACACAGGGAAGCTGCATTTCATGGAGGAACTGTGTGTTTTCTCATTCTGCCAAGAGATCGAGTACTGGGGCATCAATGAGCTGTTCATTGACTCCTGTTGCAGTAATCGCTATCAGGAGCGCAAAGAGGAGAACCATGAGAAGGAGTGGGATCAGAAAAGCAATGACGTGAGCACCGATACCTCATTTGAAGAGTCTTCTTTATTTGAGAAAGAACTGGAGAAGTTTGATAAGTTACGATTCGGGCAGCTCCGGAAGAAAATCTGGATTAGAATGGAAAACCCAGCATACTGCCTGTCTGCCAAGCTCATCGCCATCTCGTCCTTGAGTGTGGTGCTGGCCTCCATCGTGGCAATGTGTGTCCACAGCATGTCAGAGTTCCAGAATGAGGATGGAGAGGTGGATGACCCTGTGCTAGAAGGTGTGGAGATTGCATGCATCACTTGGTTTACAGGGGAGCTTGCCATCCGGCTGGTTGCTGCACCTTGTCAAAAGAAATTCTGGAAAAACCCTCTGAACATAATTGACTTTGTCTCCATTATTCCCTTCTATGCCACATTAGCTGTAGATACCAAGGAAGAGGAGAGTGAGGACATTGAGAACATGGGCAAGGTGGTCCAGATCCTGAGGCTAATGAGGATTTTCCGAATTCTAAAGCTTGCTCGGCACTCGGTAGGACTTCGATCTCTAGGGGCCACCCTGAGGCACAGCTACCATGAGGTTGGGCTGCTGCTTCTCTTCCTGTCTGTAGGCATTTCCATCTTTTCTGCACTTATCTACTCTGTGGAGAAAGATGAGACCACGTCAAGCCTCACCAGCATCCCCATCTGCTGGTGGTGGGCCACTATCAGCATGACGACCGTGGGCTATGGAGACACCCACCCAGTCACCTTGGCTGGGAAGCTTATTGCCAGCACGTGCATCATCTGTGGCATTTTGGTGGTGGCTCTTCCTATCACTATCATCTTCAACAAGTTTTCCAAGTACTACCAGAAGCAAAAGGACATTGATGTGGACCAGTGCAGTGAAGACCCACCGGAGAAAAGTCACGAGCTACCTTACTTTAACATTAGGGACATTTATGCACAGCGGATGCACGCCTTCATTACCAGCCTATCTTCTGTTGGAATTGTGGTGAGTGATCCAGAGTCTACAGATGCTTCAAGCATTGACAACAATGAGGACGCGTATAGCACCGCATCCTTAGAGAATTGCACAGCCAAATGAGCAGGGACATTTGTGCCTGTATCTTGTGTCCCTTCCCAATATTAGGTTAACACAGCTTTATAAACCTCAATGGGTTTGTTAAAATCATTTAATTCTCAGGGTGTACCTTTCAGCCATAGTTGGACATTCATTGCTCTAAAATGATAGACTTGTCTTTATTTTTCTCAATGAAGTGAATTAAATGCCTTGTTCTGAAATTTATTTTTTACAAGAAAGAGTTGTGATATGGTTTTGGAAAAAAAAAAGGTAAACGGTATTGGGTGGGATTTGTTGCTATGGCTTATGCATCATTCTATGTTTGTCATTTACTCACATTGAGCTAACTATAAATTATGACAAGTAGAATCAAAGGCCCAGCTGACTGAAGACTCTACATGCATGTAAGATCCACAAAATGAGACAAATGCATGTAAATCCGTGTTCACTCCTAGACATGGAAACGAGGAGCCTAATAAACTTCCTAATTCAGTATGGAGAGTGTTTTGGTTATTTATTTTTTTTGTGTCAGTTAAGTACATTAAGTATTTTCAGAACTAGCTTGGATGAGAAATGCTGTATTTGGAGCATTGAGCATCCTTTCTGTATATTTTTAATTAAACTGAGTTTAAAGGGGAGCTCTGGTAGCGTAGTGCCTAAGGCACTTGACTGCTAACCAGAAGGCTGGCAGTTCAAACCCACCAGCCACTCCTCGGAAGGAAAGTTGGACAATCTACTTCCATAGAGATACTGCCTCGGAAACCCAAGGAGAGGTCACTATGAGTCGGATCCAACTCGACGGCACACACCACCAACAACAACAGCTGAGTTTAAAGAACTCTGGTGATATCATGGTTAAAACATTCAACTGTTAAGCAAAAGTTCAGCAATTTGAAACCACCAGTTGTTCTGCAGGAGAAAGATGTGGCAGTCTTCTTCTGTAAAGATTTACAGCCATGCAAACCCCATGGAGCATTTCTATTCTGTCTTATAGGGTCACTATGAATTGGAATTGACTCAATGGCAGTGGGTTTTGGTTTATTGTCCAGTTTAAACTGATATAACGAGTATCTGTTTAGGACATATTCAGATTGACACCTATGAATGAAACATGTCTTTACAGTATATATTTCCAGTTTATATTTTGAATTTTATAATTTTTATTGCCAGGATTAAACCTCCTTACATTCAAATTAGTCAGATGAGAGTAAACCTGTATGTTCAAGGCAGTGATCCATTCAGTGAATGGGAGAAAGGAGAAATACTGTGCAAATACACAGATGTGATTCATCATGGCCAGAGGAGTGAAACTTAAATCACTGAAAAAAGCTATGCCAGCAGCTATAAAAAGAGCCAACATTTTCACCTTGAGATGGTAGTTCTGCATCTTCTGTAGAAATTCTCACAAAAAAAGGAGACATATATGCTAATTTTTTTTTAGGGCAGTGACAGAGGAGTTCTATCCCATATAGAAAGAATTTGGCTAAAGTCTTAATTTTGGAGATGTATGGCGATTCTAACACAGTCTGTCAGGCTGACTACAGGATTCTTTCCCTGAGGTCTTTCAAATGGAAGAGCCACATGGGTGTATTATCCAAACTTTTATGCTCATAGTTGCATTTCTTTGAAGGTAAGACATTTTCCCTCGGTTATCTGATGAAGGTAACTTTCTGACTCATCATTCCTCAGCATTTCCATGACTTCTGAGGTGATCATAACTACAGAGTTTGTATTCCCTCCTAAATCTCAAGGTTTAGTACATGCATGTGTCATCCCCTGCCCATTAAAACCAATCTTTTCCCCAAAATACCTTTTTAATGTTGCTATACATTTTCTTTAAGCATAGATTTTGGGATTCTATTTAATTTAAGATTTTCTACTTAGTAGTGAGTAACCAAAGCCTGCTTACATAGTAATAGTAGTAAAAGCAATAGTAATAGCAGCAGAAATAATAATAAATAAGTAGCTACTTATGTAAATATACTTTCCTATCTAATGTTATTTACTTCTTACAATATCCCTAGGAATAAGGCTTTGTTACTATCCTCATGGTATGATAAACAAACAGGCACAGAGGAAAAGGGCTTGCTTAAGTTCATACAGTAAGTAATAGAGTTGAAATTTGGACCCTGCAGGATAGATTATAGGGCCTGTGTTTTTATCATTGCATCACACTGCCTCCAGCTCTCCCCTGTTAGGGAATGGATTTAGGGATACATCAGGACAGAATTCATCTGAAGGGATGAAGAGCAAAAGACTGTCAGACTTTGAGTTGAAAAGGAGAAAATGTTAGCTTATCCAGCTTTTCTTTCCTGATACAGAAAGTGGACACATTTGTTCACAGAGACAGAGTTTTCTAGAACCCTCCTGAAGCTGCAGCAGCCTCTGGGGGTCCTTCCTCGAGGGAAGCTTATGTTTCTGTAAAAATTCAGAAGTGTGTTTCAGCCAGTGGGTACATAAGGGGGAACTTCCAAATAGCAGATCTTATTACTCTGAACTTTCACAGTCGGAACTATATAGGAATTGTGATTCTGTTGGTATCTCTTATGAATTCCTGGAGGATAATTTGCCAGAGCACTCAGCAGTGTGTGAAGTGGTGGTGGTGCCTTCCATTGGGTTTGACAAGCTGGAAATCTCCCCTGAATCCTCCTCTCACCTTTTCCATAATCCATGCATGTCTGTGACTGTTAATTCCCATATGGTGAGGTGGTTGGTTCCTTCTTACTGGAAAGGTTGAGTCAGTGACTAAACATCCACTTGCTGGGATCTTGGCAAGAGGATTAGGGCATTGGGCAGGGGAAGAAGCCAATCAGCCATGGCCATAGGCATTGGGATTCATTTTAATGGGATCAGACTATTACAGGGAGTTTTATCTTTTATTCCAAATTATTTTCCCTACTCTGACCTCTGCTCTTCCTTCTAGTTCTTCATATTTTTTTTCTTTTTTCACATTACCTTCAGCAGAAGTTCTTTATGGGAATTGTATGGCCATTGGAATCACCCAAGGACTGTTTCCAATATGTTTTATCCCTTCCTTCCCAACTCTTCTTCTCTGGAGATTGTTTCAATTTCCTCTTGTTTTCAGTTCAACTTTTCCCAACTGCTTACTATGACATAGGGTCAGGCCAAGCACTGGGAGTGCAAAGATGAATGAGACACAGTCCTTGCACTCAGGAAGCTGTCAAGCTAACTGGAGACAGATAAGTCAACTGATAATCACTCCACAGAATGATAAAGGCCATGATAAGAATAAGAGTCCACAGGAGAGGTAGCCAACTTGTGTGTGTTTTTGTCATGGAAAGCTTCCTGGAAGAGGTGACATCTGAAATCCTGCTGAATTTATTTCAGATTTAGGGATAAAACCTTCACTGGGAATGAATAGGTGGAATCTGTTGCCTTCTTCACCTCTTAGCTTTGTACTGTGCCAATTTCTACCTCTTTGAATTCTCTTCTCTCCCCTTTGCTAATTTCTCTTTAGTTAAAAGATCTGCCTTTATTTTATTTATTTATTTATTTAATTGTGAGCTGGGTGAAAATTTACAGAGCAAATTCGCTTTCCATGCAGCAGTTCACATACACTTTGTCTCATGACACTGACCACAATTTACCACAATGCAACAGCTCCCCTCCCACTTCCTCGCGATAGTTACCTCTTCCCTGTGTCCATCCCTCCATGCACTCCTGCCCTCTCAGGTGTCTTCCTGTGCATACACAGTCCTTCTTTCTCCCATGATTGTTCTCTCCAAGGAGTGTATCTACCTCAGGTAAATTTCAACTCATATGCTTGTCTTTTGTTTGGCTGGAAGCCACAGGTGTGGGTTCAATTCCAGACCTGAAGGGCAGCTAGGGGCTATAGTCTCAGTGGTTCCACCAGGCTCTATTGGACCAGCAAATCTGGTACCCCCCGCTTTTTTTTTCTCCAAAGGATTTTGAGTTTTGTTTCACATTGTTCTCCCTATACCTCCAGGATCTCCTACATAGATCCCCTTCCAAGTGGTGGACAGTGGTAACTGGGCACCATCTAGTTCTTCTGGTCTCATAGTCATATAGGCTGCAGAAAAGATCTGCCTTTAGATGTGTTGATCTGTATTTTTTTTCTTCCTCCTCTGGTGGAGGTTTAGATAGAGGTAGACTTTGTGACTTTTCTTGCTCTTCCTATTTTTTCCCAGAAACATTTCATCTCCCAATTGATTTTACACATATCTGAGCTCATTCTCATATGTTTAACTCAAATTCAGGGGTACACTTGCTATTGCTGTGATAGAGGGTCATGGTGAGCTTGGTGCTTCTATGCTAGTCTATCTTATAAATGTTGGTTAATATCATTAAAGAAGTTTTTTCTGATGTTTAGAAAAGGCTCTTTTGCACCATATAAAATTACAGTTATCATTTTGACACAGTTTCACATGGCTAAACTTAAGGGTAAGAATTTGCCTCATGTTTACAAAAAGATGTTCCCTGAGTTCTTAGAAAAACTTGTGACTAGTCCTATGTATATTTCTGATTTAAAGAATGGCCATCAGGAAGCCCGAGATTTTAGTATTAGCTCCACAACTAACTAGCTGTGTGATCCAGAAGCCAGGAGACTCGCCACTTGGAGCTTCTTTTCTCACATTGGAGAAGAATGTAATCATTCCTGGCATCCTTTCTGGTTCTGACACTTATGTGTGTAAGTTAGTTATTTCACCTCTACTTTTGTGTATACTAGGAATTTGCCTAGCAAAAAATGACTTAAACCTGCCATCTACTTTTTCTTATTTATTTTATTTTTTTTTTGTCAGTAGAATCCAATGACTTCTCATTTCTTGTTGTTGAGGACATAGGGAATCAGCTGCCTGAAAACATAAGTTAAAAGTATCACTTATTTCCTTTCATCATGTGGCCAGGAATGAACGTACCTTGAATGCTGAGGGTGATGTTGGGTGAAAGGCCTTTGAACATCAGTAGTTATGTGATTTAGTTTCTTTAAAATAACTCAGTGGCTTTACCTTTGGTCATTTTCAGCATCTGCCACTCTGTCCTTCTCAGGAAGAATGCCAAAGCATTTAGGAACATGGCAGGAGAGAGTGTGAGCTGGGAATGAGAAGGAGCTCAGGCTTCCCTGGCCAAGCATTGTCCAAAGCTGTGGGCTATGACAACTCAGAGGAACCTCAGAGGGCCTGCCTCTTTTAACATGAGGAAAAGTAGTTACTCACCAAGCCATGCAGCAACACAGAGACTAAATCCATATTACAACTAGGCCTTTCTTTCCTTCTATGTTTCATTGTGAAAAATATCAAACATATACAAAAGTGCATGCACTTATCACCCATTTTCAACAATTATAATCCCAAAGAAGACTTATTCCATCTCCTTCCCACTCACTTTTTCTCCTTCCTACTTTACTTTGAAGGAGCTCTGATGGCTTAGTGGGTAAGGCTTTTGGTTGCTAACTAGAAGGTCAGCAGTTCAAACCTATCAGCTGCTCTGCAGGAGAAAGATGAGGCAATCTGCTTCTGTAAAGATTTAAAACCTTGGAAACCCATTGATGGTCACTGTGAATTGGAATTAACTTGATGGCAGTGTTTTTTTTTTTTTAAGTTTACTTTGAAGCAAGTCCCAGTTGTATCATGTTGTCCATAAATATTTCCGTAAATGTATCTAAGAGTACTATTTTTCTAAGCACAGTCGCAGCACTATTGTTAGTTGCCATCAAGTTGATTCTGACTCATAATGACCCCATATATTATAGAGAAGAACTCCTCCATAGGGTTTTCTTGGCTGTAATCTTTATGGAAGCAGATCACCAGGCCTTTTCTTTTGTGGTACTGCTGCTTGGGTTCAAACCACCGACCTTTAGGTTAACTGTCGAGGCATAAGCAAATTGCTTATACCACCTAGGCAATGCCATTAACACTCCTAAAAATCAACAAAATAATCAGTTTTTGTTATTAATGGTAGTTACATTCTATAACATCCCTATGAACACTGAACTAGCAAATACCCAATTACTCTTTTTCTACCTTATTTGGAAACATGAGCCTTGGGCAACTCAAGTTTTTCTCTGCTCTATGTATGCACATATCCCTGAATGACTGTAAAAACTCCATAAGTACTGATGTTGAGGTTGCAAATAAACTTTCAGCTAAGGTGAATTCACAAATACAGCATCCACAAGTAAATGAGGATCAAGTCTAATCTCTTAATACTTTCAGATATCCAGTCTCAGAATGTATTGCATAATCATTACCTTCCTGTTACTTGGCATTTCTGAACACCTGGTTCAAGGAAGAATTTCCAGAAATCCTAGGGTTACAAGAATGCAAAACCCAAAATCCAAACCTGCTGTCAATGAGTTGGCACTCACAGTGACCCTATAGGAAATTTTATGGGAGCAGATTACTACATCTTTCTGCAGTGGAGCAGTTGGAGGGTTTGAATCCATACCTTTTGGTTAGTAGCCAGACACTTAACTACTGTGCCACCAGGGCTCCTTTTTATAGGAATGCAGGGAGTTTCTAAAAGTAATTGTCTTAGTTTCTTAGTGCTCCTGTAACAGAAATTCCACAAGTGGTGACTTTAATAAACAGAAATTTATTTTCTCACAGTTTTGGAGCTGGAAGTCTGAATTCAAGGTACTGGCTCTCCAGGGGGGCTCTCCCTCTGTTGCCTCTGAGGGAAAATCTTTGTCTTAGCTCTTCTAGTGTTGCTCAGTTCCTTGGAGATCTCCAGGTAGCATCTATCTTTCCCCAAGTTGTGTTTTCTTGCTTCGGTACTTAATCTGTTCCTTTATATCTCAAAAGTGATTGGCATAAGAACTACATGGTGCCTAGCTACCACCGTCAACTACTTGGAAAGGGATCAGTGCAGGAGATCTTGGGTAGAGAGGGGAAAAATGTGGAACAAAAATTAATAAAACAATACCAGGCTTATTGGTATGCTAGAGACTGGGGAAACCCCTGAGACTGTGGCCCGTACTCACTCTTCAGTCCTGGAATTAAACTCACTCCCATGGCTTCCAGGCAAATAATAGGCATTTAAGGTGAACATTTATACCAGGTAGGTACACTCCTTAGAACAATCAGTCATGGGAGATCAGAAGGTCAGTATTTCTATAGGGAGATAGCTCGGAGAGCAGGAGTGCCTAGGAAAGAAGAACACAGGTAAATGGTAACTACAGGGAGGAAGTGGGAAGAGAACCGTTGCATTATGGGGATTGCAATCAATGTCATGAAACAAAATGTGTATGTACTGCTGTATGGAAATGAATTTGCTCTGTAAACTTTTGCCCAAATCACACACACACACAAAGAACCCTTAGGAAAAATCTTTTTTTTTTGGTCAGGTACAGGTCTATTTCGGGAGAGTCAGCAAACAACAAGCAGGTCTGAGCTGCTTTGAGGAATAAACTGTCTTTTAGGAACTCCTGTTCAGTTAAGAGGAGTTCTGGTTGCACAGTGGTTAAGGCATTTGGCTGCTAACCAAAAGGTTGGTGGTTCAATCTTACCATTTGCTCCACGGGAAAAAGATGAGACAGTCTGCTTTCATAAAGATTTACAGCCTTGGAAACCCTATGGGGCAGTTCTACTCTGTCCTACAAGCGTGTCTATGAGTAGGAATTGAAATCAACTTGTTAGCAGTGGGTTTGATTTGGGTTTTGTTCAATTAAACTAAATAAGTACACTGAATGAAGACAGTCTTGCTGGGCAGAATCTTGAGTTGGTTTAAAATCTACTTTAAATTCTCATTCTCCCTGAATTGTGGTTCTTGTATACTGCCAACTTTCTGGTTAGCAGTCTAATGCCTTAGGCACTACGCCACCAGAGCTCACAGTATACTTCTAAAGACTCCTCCTTTTACCATCTCCAAAGTTCGGCTATTTTCAGAATGTCATATAGGTTAAATCATACAATATGTAACCTTTTTTGATTGTCTTCTTTCACTTAACAATTAATGTTCCTCCATGTTTTTTCATAGCTTGATAGTTCATTTCTTTTAATCATTGAATAATACATTATACAGATATACATAATTTTTTTAATTCATTTGAGTAAATACCTAGGAATGTGATTGTTGGATCATATGATAAGCCTATGTTTGTCTTTATAAGAAGCTGTCAAACTATCTTCCAAAGTGGCTGTACCATTTTAGATTCTCCCCAGCAATTAATGAGAGTTTTTTTTTTGGGGAGCTAATAGTCTTAAAACACACACTACATTGATATGACCTCACTAAACATAACAAAGAAAACTCTATTACTAAATGGGATTACATCTGGGAGCTCTAGTAGCATAGTGCCTAAGACACTTGACTGCTAACCAGAAGGCTGGTGGTTCAAACCCACTAGCCACTGCTTGGAAGGAAGGTTGGGCAATCTATTTTCATAGTGATACCGCCTCGGAAACCCAAGGAGGGGTCACTATGAGTCAAGTCGATTCGACTGCACATAACAATAACAGACAGAAAACAAATCATTGCCATTGAGTCATTTCTGACTCATAGTGATCCTAAAGGACAGAGTAGAACTGGATTATGGTGTTTGGAAAGAAAATTGAATATATCATGGACTGCCAGAAGAATAAACAAATTTATCTTGGAAGAAGTACACCAAGAATGCTCCTTAGAATTGAACCCACACCTGTGGTTTCCAGCCAAACAAAGTACAGGCATGTGAGTTAAACATTTACCTCAAGTAGACACATGCCCTGGAGAGAACAATCATGGGAGAAGGGAGACAGCTCAGGGTGCAGAAGAGTATGGAAGGATGGACACTGGGAAGAGGTAACTATGGGGAGGAAGTGGGAGGGGAGCTGTTGCATTGTAAATTTTGGTCAATGACATGAGACAAAGTATATGTGAACTGCTGTATGAAAAGTGAATTTACTCTGTAAATCTTCACCCAAATCCTAATAAAAAAAAAAAGAATGCTCCTTAGAAGCAAGGAAGCTGAGACCTCACCTCACATGCATTGGACATATTATTAGAAGGGAGCAGTCCCTGGAGAAGGGCATCATGCCTGGTAAAATGGAGGGTTAGCAAAACAGAGAAAGACTCAAAGAGATGGATTGGCACAGTGGGGGCAACAACGAGTTCAAACATAGCACTGATAGTCAGGATGGTGCAGAACCAGGCATTGCTTTGTTCTGCTGCATGTAGCGTAGCTATGAGCTGGAACTGACTACACAGCACCTAACAACAACAACAACAAATCCTTACAGGAGCAGACTGCCACATCTTTCTTCTGCCGAGCAACTGGTGAGTTTGAACTGCCAACCTTTTGATTAGCAGCTGAGCGCTTAACCCCTATGCCACCAGGGCTAGTCTACATGTATGCTCACAGTTGTTGAGTCAATACCGACTCATAGCAACTCCCATTGGGGTTCCAAGGCTGTAAATAGTTATGAAAGTAGATTGCCCCATCTTCCTTCTGTGGAACAGCTGGTGGATTTGAACTGCTGAACTTTTGGTTAGCAGGTAAATGTCTTATCTGCTATATCACCTGTTCTGGTTACCAAGTGCCACTCTGACAGGAATATACCAGAAATAGGATGGCTTGAACAAACAGGAGTTTATTCTCTTAAAGTTTGGAGGCTTTAAGTCCAAGTTTAAAGTACCAGGTTCTAGGGTCTGAGTGAAAGCCCCTCAACTTTGGGCGTCAGCTCTCTCTCCTGCTCCCGGTCCACTGAAGCTAGAGGTTTCTTTTCTCTCAGACAACTGCTGGCTGCTGAGGCTGACAAACTCAAGGTCAACAAGTAAAAAGGCATAGTCCCAATGTCACTACACCACACGGCAGGCCATTGATTCAAGTCCATTGAAAGTCCCAAGGTTGGCAGAGCATGGCAGGCTGTTGAAAGCAACTTGGCTACATGCAGGGTTCAAGCATGCCATAAGCTAGAGACCATTCCCCAAGACTTCTTATATACAGAAAGTGGACCACATCTCAAGGCAGCTACTCAACTGCTCACAGTAGATTCCACCATGGAGATATTACCAGTCTCAAGGGGAATACTACATCCAGCTGCCCAGCAACTCAACCAGGCCCAGCCAAGTTGGCACACAAACTTAATTACCATACCACCAGAGCTCCAGTCTACAAGTATAGAGGTTAGGATTAGCCACATGTAGTTCTTTGGGGGGACAGAATTCAATCCATACTCCCCCAAAAATCATGTCTTTTACATGTATAAGACACATTCACCTCATTACATCATCCCCCAAATCTTATCTTTTCCCAGCATCAACTCTGAATTAAAAATTTTATCATCTAAATCAAGTGTAGGTGAAATTTGGGGTATGTTCCATTCTGGGGCAAAATTCCTCTCCATCAGTGGAATTATGAAAACTAGAATGCAAATTATCTGCTCTAAGGTATGATGGAGGAACAAACACAGGCTAGAAATGTCCATTACAAATGGGAGAAACCATAGGTACTAAGCAAGTCCACAACACAGCATTGAAAATTTCATTAGCTTTTAAGTTTTGAAAATAATCCTCTGTTCTTTGGGACCATCTGGAAATGGTCCCACCCTGCATATTCTGGATGTTGGGCACACTGCCTAGATTCTGTGTGGAGGCCTCTTGGTCCTACCCATCAGCTCCACCTTCCAAGCCTACTGGGGTGGCAACCAGATACCTTGTCTTGGGTGGTCCATTCTCCCAGGCCACCTGTGTGGTGACACCACCCCCTTGGTCCTGGGCAGTTTTGTTCTCCTGCCCCTTGGTCGTGGCAGCCCTGCCTCCTCAACTCATTTTCTTGGCCCACTTGAACAGCAGGCCCAGGTTTGGGAAATGATTTCTGCTTAGACTCAAAATATCTGAGACAGATAACTATTTTTTAAATGCCTAAAAAAGCCAAGAAAACATACCTGATAGCTTACAGTTAGCTTAAATATTGCTCATGGCAATTTAAAGTTAATGAGTTCTTGTTTTACACTTACTAGAGTTGCAACCATGTACTAACTGTCCTCTGAATAATGAATGTCTGTGTTCTTCAAGTTATTTGCGTTCCATTCTGAGTTCTCTTCTGCTGTAAAGAATCCTATTTTAAAAGATGTTATTCACATTTTATTTTGGTGAGAAGGTAGAATAAGAAAGAGAGCACATTTGTTAGGTGCTGCACAATTTAATCAATATCCTAGTGAAGTCAGTATTTCAATAGAGAGCTTCAACAACTTTCCCAAGAGTATTAGTTTCCTAGGGCTACTGTAACAAATTATCACAAACCCTGTGGTTTAAAACAACAGAAATTTATTCTCTTACAATTCCAGAGGCCAAAATTTGACCTGAGTCTTACAGGGCTAAAATCTAGGTGTCTCCATTGCTGGTTCCCTCTAGAGGGTCCAGGGGATATTCCATTCCTTGCCTCTTCTAGTTTCTGATGTCTGCCAGCGTGCCTAGATTTGTAGCTGCATCATTCCAATCTCTGCCTCCATGGTCTCCTTGCCTTTTCCTCTGTCAAATATCTCTCTACCTCCCTCTTATAAGGTTACTTGTGATGACATTTAGGACCCACACAATAATCCAGGGTAATGTCCCTATGTCAAGATTCTTAATTTAATCACATCTGCCAAGTCCCTTTCGCCATAAGGTACCATTCATATGTTCTAGGGATATCTTTAGGGCTGTTATTCAGTGTATCATACCAAGGTTAAACAGCTACTAAGAAGCCTTAATTTTAATGATGCACTAATATATATGCATTTTATGGGTCAGGTAAAGGGAACAGGAAATAAGAGCATGGAGTTTGGCTTTAGACAGATCTGGATTCTAATTCTAGTTCTGTCTGTGGTCATGGGCAAGCTCTTTAACCTCTCTGAGCCTTAGTCTTCTCATCAGTACATGTGAATGATACCCCCATTTTTCACTATGCCAGAGCTCCCCATAGAGATAGTATAAAGACTAAATTGGGTAATCATAATAGATTGAAATGTGTCCCCCCAAAATATGTGTGGTTAATATTTATCCCTGTACTTGTGGTTATAATCTCATTTGGGAATGGATTTCTCTGTTATGCTAAGAGGCCATATCATTGTAGAAGATGTTCTAAGCCAATCACTTTTGAAATATAAAAGGAAGCAGAGATGGAGGAAATTAGATGGTACACCACACGAGGATTACCAAGGAACCAAGGAACAAGCATCTTCCCCAGAGACAGAGAGAGAAAAATTTCTTTTAAAGCTGGTATCCTGATTTTGGATTTCTAGCCTCCTAAACTGTGAGACAACAAATTTCTGTTTCTTAAAGCCACCCACTTTTGGTATTTCTGATATAGCAGCACTAGATAATTAAGACAGCACTCTATATAAAGTGCGTGGTATAGTGCCTGGCATATAGTACATGTTCCATAAAAGTCTTCTGTGTTACTAGTATAAAATTATAGTGTAAGATTCTTTTTAGCTTACCTCATGTGATACTTATGCAGAAGTAGGTACAGTACATTTATGAAACACCCCCCAAATGCAGTTTGACTGTCAAGACAA
This sequence comes from Orycteropus afer afer, assembly GCF_000298275.1. Lineage (NCBI taxonomy): Eukaryota > Metazoa > Chordata > Mammalia > Tubulidentata > Orycteropodidae > Orycteropus > Orycteropus afer. The sequence continues at coordinate 5,748,660 of NW_006921774.1, forward strand.
GTGTTAGTACAAAAGTAATTTATGCAATATTATTGTGTGCAAAGACACCAATACTAATTAAAAATTAAGAACTATAAATCTAAAGTAGCAGGATCACATATAATGTTAGGACAATTTTAAGTGGTATATAAAAGTTTTGGGAAAATAGAAAATGTCACTGAGATGCAACGGAGGTGATAATGGGGGAAAGAGCACTGAACTCAGAGTCAGAATTCATTTCTTTCTGAGTGAGCTTGGGGAAGTCACTTCACATCTCTAAGACTTGGCATCTTGGTATATGAAAAGGGAAAATCAAGAAGACAATGATTGTGAGGACATAAAAAAGTTTTAAGTATGTTCTGGGAGCCCCATAGCAGTGCAAATAGTTAACAATCTTGCTGCTCACTGAAAGCCTGGAGGTTTTAATTCACCTACAGGAGCCTCGAGAGAAAGACCAGATCTATTTCTGAAATAGCAGCCATTGCAACCCTATGAAGTATAGTCCTTTTGTGACACACATGGGGCCTCAATGAGTTGAAACTGACTCAATGACGATTCTTGGTTTTATAAACACTTTGTAATAAGAAGCCATCAGGAAGCCCTCCTTTCCTTATAAGAAAGACAAAGAGGAGAAGCAACTACATGCCTGCCTATGATGTACTTTATTGTACCTTTTGAAAAAAAAAAAAAAAATCAATGAGCAGAACATTTGGTTCCTGAAGCTTTGTGTAGCTATACTTGAACATAGTTTTCTTTCCAAATGAATCCTGCCAGCTACTAACATGAGCGTAAATTATATTGAAAAGCTCCATAGTGCATAAGGCTAGATGTATGAAGCACGCACACAGCTCTTCTTCCCATAGCAATTACCTCATGAAATTGTGCCTTGTCTGCAGCAGGCAAACCGGATTTATTCCCATCAGAGTAGGGAGCACGTGCCATGGTATTTATAAACTGTAAAAGATGTTTGTCAGCATGCATAGCACTTGCATTCATCCTTGAGCACTGGCAAGAAATAGCCTTATTATTTGTGAAGAGCTAATGATGGATTTATAAATTCTGTCAGCAAATTTATTGGTGCAATGGATTCTCTCCATAGATGATGATGACTCCAGCAAGTGCAGTTCCAGTTGTGGACTGAATAGACAGGTCAGACACTTGGCCCATCCTTCCCTGGGCCAACCACAACACATTCCTTTTATTAAAAGGAAGAGGCACAGTGCTTGCTGCATAGTGTTATGGAGAAGATGAATCATGGAAAGGCAGGTGACTTGGAACCCTCATCTTTGTCTCTCTCACTGCCAAGCAAGAGAAAACTTTCAGAGCCATCTCAGACACCATCTCCCACCCCAAATGCTGTGTGTGTGTGTGTGTGTGTGTGTGTGATCTTCATATACCAAGTCTTCTGAGCCTTTTCCAGGCTCTTGATGGGGTTGGCTTGTTGAAAATGAGGACAGGAATGGTTTATGTCTTCTTATATTCTTTACCTCTAAGTTACTGTTGCAGCCTAGGCAGCCCATTAGAAGTGAGCTTCAGTTCCTTCGTGGTGTTCATGGCAACGAATCCAAACCCTCTTCATCTGTCTCTTCCTGCATCTGATGTTTCTGAGTTGGATCTGTCTCCTGAACTTTACCTTGTCTTTTGTTCCCATTTGCCCTTGGGACTTGGAAAATGATCACTCTGTCTCTCACTCCAGTTCTCTCTCATACCCTTGGTCTACATGTCTCCGCATTTCAGACCACCTCCAATGAAAGCCTACTCTAGCTAACCTCTCAGGGAAACCTCATGCTCCAACCAGCTGTGATTAGCCCCAACTTGCTGAATCCCCTGCAGAGAGAGACTTAGACATTTCAGGCTGTTGCAGCCCATGACCTCAGTTGACTGATGTAGGCCTGATTAGACTCCACTCTAGATTTCATAGAGAGAGTTATTGACTAATCCTGGGGACCTGGAGTCATTTCATAGTTAACTTATTCACGGGCCACCCTCCTCTTGCATCTTCCTGGTACTTGCAGTATAATTGCCTACTCTTCTAATCAGCCAGCCTCAGTGGCTCTTGGTGGTTGTCCATAGAGACTCTGTAGAGTGGTGTGGTTCTTTGTGGCCACTTTCCAGAGTGATAGAGAAGGACCCTAGAATGCTCATGCTGGGTGATTGCCACTGAGGACCTAAGCTATTTGTTATGATTTTAACTGATATCTAACTTTGTTTACCAGAAGGCTGGCAGTTCAAACCCACCAGCCATTCCTCAGAAGGAAGGTTGGGCAATCTACTTCCATAGTGATACTGCCTTGGAAACCCAAGGAGGGGTCGCTATGAGTTGGATCTGACTTGACAGCAGTGACTTTTTTTTTTTTTTTAAATCTTTGTTTATTAAAAATTTATTGAAAGTATTTATATCATGCTCTGCCCTACTACATGCTTATGTGCCAATCTAGTGGTAAAAAGATCAGAACTCCTGCTTATAAGAAGATCATATGTGGTGGAGTAGGCATCTGGAGCTCTGGTGGTGTAGTGCTTAAGGCATTTGACTAATAACCAGAAGGCTGGTGGTTTAAACCCACCAGCCACTCCTTGGAAGGAAGATTGGGTAATCTGCTTCTGTAGAGATACCACCTCGGAGACCCAAGGAAGGGTTGCTATGAGTCAAATAGACTCCACAGCAGTGAGTTTTTTTTTTTTTTTTTTTTTAAAGGCAACTGGGGCTATGGTGCCTGAGGCAGAGTGGGGCAAGCACATATTTTAGTGATAAAAGCACAGATCTTGGAGTTTGTCAGATCTTGGTTCAGAAACTGATTTCACCCATTATTTGCTCTGTGACCATAAAAATAATCTACTTATTTCTCTGAAGCCTTGTTTTCTCACCTGCACAAAGGAGCCAAATTGGGTGCATTTCACAGGATTCAGATAATATGCATTAAAGATACATAGTAGGTACTCATTAAATATTGCTTTCCTTTTCTTTTTGTTAACCAATTTTGCACTCGGATAAAGTTTCAATTACATGAGCTCAATTGAAGCTTTGACATCTTTTTAGTTAATTCAAAGTGTAGACAGTAAACTAGATATTTCAGACTTTAGTACCCTTGCTCTCTACTTCACTCTTTGCTAGATAAACTGTCTTGGCTCATTAGTATGATGTTAAATTCCAGTGTTGTTCTGAGGTTAACAGCAGCCACCTCTTCCCCTAATTATTGTTGGTAAAGACCTGTCCCTCTTCCCCTAATGGTCACATACATCATCAGTCAAGAGACCTCCCGCAGCCTTGGGAGCTTCCTTGAACAGCTATAGGCTTGCTGACATTTATAAATTTCATATTGCCTTGTCAAACAATGAGAGATTCTAAAAACAACATGGGCCTGAAATAACTCCCTCATGAACCTGATATTTGAGAACTGACAATCATGGTCCATAAAAGTTTTGGCAAGTGTTTTCCTTCTCTCACTCATCACCAGCCTTCACAATGCAGCTACATAGTTTTGTTCTAGGTCAAGCATCCTTCATTTCTGATGGCTAAATGCTTCAGTTCATCTCAGGAAATTGTCTGCAATCAGAAGATCTAATAAAATTGTAGGTTTGAAAAGTAGTTTGAATACCACTGGGATATATTGCTCCATTTGGAATGACAAACAAAAAACAAAAATACAAATATTATTTAAGTGCTTTATATAAATTAACTCATTTAGTACTTACAACACCATGAGGTAAGATACTTTTTTTCTTTTAAGTAACTTTTTATTGTGATTTGGGTACGATTTTGCAAAACAGATTCGTTTTACATTCAACAGTTCATACCGTAGTGTAGTAAATTACCTAGTATAGCTTTTCCAGCCATAGTCTTTGTAAACTCTGTGGTGGAGTTTGCCATGAGCAGCTAAGTAGCTCCTGATTGGTAAAATTATTCAGTTGGGGTATTTCTGTTGAGAGCAGTACGAGGTAATTTTCTGGGAATTCTGGTTGGAATTGGTTGATTTTGCCACTCTGCCTGGCTTAAAGTGAACCCACCTAGAGGCAGAGAGGAGGAATATCTCTCACTGCTGGTTAAAGGTCTGACCTGTACTGAAAGAGAAATGCCCAGCTGAGAGACAGCAGCAGTAGAACCAAGGGACACAAGTCAGAGCAGCAGACTTATCTGCCCCACAGGGGCAGAGGCTGGGCTGAAAGGCAAAGGACCACAGAGGCATGTCTAAAGGCATGGCAGAGGGGAGACTGTCTTGACCGAGGAACTGAATCTTGAATGCCTTCCTGAGTTTGAGTTGTAGCCTGCTGTTGTTGTCGTTTTTGTTATGTACCTTTGAGTCGGACCAGAGTCATAGTGACCCCTCCTTGGGTTTCCGAGGTGGTATCACTACGGAAGTAGATTGCCCAACCTTCCTTCTGAGAAGTGGCTGGTAGGTTTGAACTGCCAGCCTTCTGGTTAGCAGTCAAGTGCCTTAGGCACTATGCTACTGTAGCCTACTGCTTCCCTAATAAACTCTATAACCTGTGAGTGGTGTCTGTGAGTTCTGTGAGGCCACTGCAATGAATTATCAAGCCCAGAAGAGAGGTGGTGTGTGCTGTGGGAGGGATGGTTGGTGTAAAGGTTGGTGAAAGGGCAGGAGGGAGGCAGCATGTCTGGCCTCGCAGGAATAGGCCTTGAGCAGCTGATAGTGATTTTGTCCTCCCCTTGTTGGGTTAGAGGAGGTCAGAAGATGCAGCCTCCTTGTCCCTTTAGCACATATATATTTTATTTTGTGACACAGATTACAATTCCCTACAATGTAACAGTTCTTCTCCCATCCCCTCCCTGTGGTAAAACCTTTCCTGTGTCCTTCTTGCCTATGCATTCCTGTCCGTCTAACTTTCTCCCTGTGCAAATGCTGCCCTACTGATCTCTCAAGGTTGAGTGTTCTAAGGAGTGCATCTCCCTGGTATAGTAAGTAATACAGCTCATAGGTCTGTCTATGTACAAAGAGTTAAGCCACAGGAGTGAGTCTAATTATAGGCCTGAAGGGTGACTTGGGCCATAGTCTAGGGGTTTCACCAGTCTCTATCCAACCAGTAATCCTAGTATTTTTTATGTTTTTGAATTTTGTTCCACATTTTTTCTCCCATTCTATCTAGGATCTCCACTTTTGATTCCTTTCTGAGTGGTTGGCATTGGTAGCTGGGCACCATCTAGTTCTTTTGTTCTCAGGGTTGTATAGGCAGAGCTTCCCATGGGCTATTAATCCTTTGGACTAATTTTTTTTCATACATTTTTTATTTTCTTTACTCTTCTTTGCTCTGGATGAGGACAGACCAATAGTTGCATCTTAGATGGCTACTTGCAAGCTTTTAAGACCCCAGTTACTGCTCACCAAGGTAGGATGTAGAATAATGTTTTTATGTACTATGTTGTACCAATTGGGGTTGATGTCTTCCACAACTATGGTCCAGACCCTGCAGGCCTGACAAACTCACTCTTAAGGTGCTTGGTTAATGCCTAAGAAGTTATATTAACTTTGTCCCCCATTAGCTCTATAATGTAGATGGGATTTTTTTAAATATGCTTATGTAGGAATAATAATAATAATAAACCAAACTCCCTGCCATCAAGTCAATTTCTACTCATAGTGACACTTCCTTGGGTTTCTGAGGCAGTATCTCTATGGAAGTAGATTGACCAATCTTCCTTCCAAGGAGCGGCTGGTGGGTTTGAACCACCAGCCTTCTGGTTAGCAGTCAAATGCCCTAGGCACTATGCCACCAGATTTCCCAATGTAGGAATATCACCTGTCAAGCCTATATATATGGTCATGGGTGTATTCCCGTTTGCTTACTGATACCTTTTCTATCTATGTATCCACCCATAGATTAATGTTTGTTATTACTAATAATGCAGTGTTTTATATGTAATAGTATCTACCTTTATTGTCTGCACTTCTTGTGCACCCCTCTGAATCTTCCTTTTCCTTAATGTTATTGTGCTATTTGCACACTTTGGTTATAATGCCTTTCCCTTTGCTCAAATCAGCACATATCTTTTAACGAGTCAGCAATTTTTTCTTTCCTGACCTCCCATCCCTAGTAGCCAACAAAGATTTTTTCCTTCCCTGTGTAAACTTTTCCTTGACTTTTATAATAGTGCACTTATATAATATTTGTTCTGTGATTGACTTATTTCACTCAGCATAATATCCTCCAAGCTTATCCATGTTGTGAGGTGATTTGCAGATTTTTCATTATTCTTTAACATTGCATAGTACTCCATTGTGTGTATATATCATAGTTTGTGTATCCATTCATCTGTTCATGGGCACTGGGGCTGTTTCTATCTCTTTGATATAGTGTATTTTGCTGCAATGAACATGGGTGTGCATATATCCTGGATTATACCTCTTTAGGCTATGTACTTAATAGTGGAATTGCTGGATCAAATGGTATTTCTGTTTCCAACTTTTTAAGGACATGCCATACCATTTTCCACAGTGGTTGAACAGTCCCACTAGCAGTTATGAGAGTTCCAATCACTCCACACCCTCACCAGCATTTGTTGTTTTCTGTCTGGTTGAACTTTTTTATTAGTGCTGGGGTGAGATGATATCTCCTTGTTCTGATTTACATGTTTAATGATGGTGAGTATTTATTCATGTATTTGTTGGCTGCCTAAATACCTTTTTTGGTGAAGTGCCTGGTCATGTCCTTTGCTTGTTTTTGAAGTGGATTATTTGTCTTTTTGATGTGGAGGTACTGAAATTTTCTATAAATTATAGAGATAAGTTCCTTGTCAAATACATCATTGCCACATATTTTTTCCAAATATGTAGGTTTTCTTTCTAGTCTTTTGGCGAAGTCTTTTGACACACATAGGGAGCTATGTGTGTCAAAAGACACATAGCTGAGTGCCTAAGGCATTTGATCGCTAACCAGAAGGCTGGCAGTTCAAACTCACCAAGCCACTCCTTGGAAGGAAAGTTGGGCAATCTACTTCCATAGTGATATTGCCTCAGAAACCTAAGGAGGGATCACTATGGGTCAGGTCTGACTCAATGGCATTGTGTTTGGTTTTGTTTGTTTTTTGACACACATAAGAATTTAGAAGGTCCCAGTCATCTAGTTTATCTTCTGCTGTTTGTACATCTTGGGTTATGCTTGATAGTCTATTTATGCCATAAATTAGGGCCCCTAATTTGCCCCTATTTTATCTTTGATGAAATTTATAGTTTGGGTTTTACATTTAGGTTTTTAATCCATCTTGAGTTCATTTTTGTGTATATTGTAAGGTATGAATCTTGCTTCATTTTTCTGCAAATGGATATACAGTTTTGCTAGCACCATTTGTTAAAGAGACTGTCTCCTCCTCACCCCTCAGCCCCCAAAAAAGTACTCCACAGGCTTTTGCCCTTTGTCAAAAATAGCAGTCCACAGGTGGATAGATCTATTTCTGGATCATCCATTCTGTTCCATTGGTCTACATGTCTGTCACTGTACGAATACAAAGCTGTTTGGTTAGCATGGTTATACAGTAGGTTTTCAGACTGCAGGATGTGAGACCATCTACTTTACTTTTCTTCTTCAGTAGTGCTTTGCTTATCTGAGCTCTCTTACCTTTCTATATAAAATCAATGATGGGTTTTCCCACATCCTTAAAAAATGCTGATAGAATTTGAATCAAGATTGCATTGAATATATAGATCACTTTTGGTAGTATTGACATATTCACAATATTCCATCTTCCTCTCCATGAGCATGATATATTCTTCCATTTATGTAGTTTCCTTATAGTTTCTTGTAGTAGTGTTTTGTAGTTTTCTTTGTACAGGTCTTTTGTGTCCCTGGTAAGCTTTATTCCTAAGATCTGGTAGCATGGTGCCTAAAGGACTTGACTGCTAACCAGAAGATTGGCGGTTCAAACCCACCAGCCACTCCTCAGAAGGAAGGTTGAGCAATCTACTTCAGTAGTGATATACAGGCTTGGAAACCCAAGGAGGGGTCACTATGAGTCAGGTCTGACTTGACAGCACGCAACAGCAACAACATTTTATCTTTTTGGTAGTTATTGTAAATGGTATTGTTTTCCTTATTTCCTTTTCAGAAATCTTTTTGTTGATGTACAGGAATTCAACTGATTATTATATGTTGATCTGTCACTTCGGTTAATCTTTCAATTAGTTCCAGTAGTTTTCTTGTTGAATCTGTTGGGTTTTCTATGTACAAGATCATATCATCTGCAAATAGAGATAGCTTTATTTCTTCTTCGCCAATTTGGACCCTTTATTTCCCTTTATTGCCTTACTGCTTGGCTAATACTTTCAATACAATGTTGAATAGAAGTTGTGATAGAAGGCATCCTTGTCTGGTTCCTGTTCTCTTAATACTTTGAGTGTCTCTCCATTGAGAAAAATATTGGCTGTTGGTTTTGTGTATGTGTCCTTTATTATGTTGAGAAATTTCCCTTTTATTCCTACTTTGCTGAGAGTTTTTATGAGGAATAGGTATTGGATTTTATCAACTGCCTTTTCTGCATTGATTGATATCATCATATGGTTACTTTCCTTTGTTTCATTTATGTGGTAAATTACATTGTTTTTTTGATGTTGAACCATCCTTAGATACTGCGGTGTAGTAAATTACTTAGTGTGGCTTTTCTAGCCATAAGCCTTTGTAAACTCTGTGGTGGAATTTTTTGTGAGCAACTGAGGAGCTCCAGATTGTAAAAGTTATCCACCTGGGGTATTTATGTTGGGTGCAACACAAAGCGATGTTCTGGGAAGTTCCTGCTTTCTCTCAGGTGCTTAGAATTCTGATGTTATGATTGGTTAGTTTGGTCACTCTGCCAGGCTCAAAAAGAGGCCTCCTAAAGGTAGAAGAGGTCTCTCTCTGACTGCTGGTTGAGGAAAACATGCTGCTGAAAGAGACATGTGCTGCTGGGAAAGAGACGTAAGAGACACGCATTGCTGAGTGAGACACTGAGGGACACCCACTGTTAGGAGAGAGACTGTGAGAGATTGTTTTGAGAGAGACTTTGGGCTGGGAGAGAGACTGAGCATTTTTCCTGAACTTGAATTGTAGCCTGGTGCTTCCCTAATAAACCCCGTAATCTGTGAGTTCTGTGTGGCCACTGCAGTGAATTATCAAACCCAGGGGAGAGGTGGTGGGTGCTTTGGGAAGAACGGTTGGAGAAAGGGCTGGAGAGAGGCAGCATGTCTGGCCTTGCAGGAATAGGCCTTTGGTTACTGACAGTGCTTCTGTCTTCCTCTTGTGGGGTTAGAGGAGGTCAGAAGATGTGGCCTTCCTGCCTTTTTTGCAGATACCTGTTATAAATCCCACTTGGTCATGGAGTATTTTATTTTATTTTTGATATGGTGTTGGATTTTATTGGCTAGGATTTTGTTGAAGATTTTTATGTCTATATTCATGAGGGATATTGGTTTGTAGTTTTCCTTCTTATTGCTATCTTTATCTGGTCTTGATTTCAGTTTTGCTTCATAGATGAATTTGGGAGTATTCCATCCTTTTCTGTATTCTGGAATATTTTGAGTAGGATAGATGTCATATCTTCTCTGAACATTTGATAGAATTCTCCAGTGAAGCCATCCAGCTAAGACGTTTTCTCCTTGGGAGTTTTTGTTCTTATGACCTACCCAGTTTCTTCTTTTGTAATAAATCTGTTAAAGTTTTCTATCTCAGTCTGTATTAATTTAGATAGGTCTTATGTTTCTAGAAATATGTCAATTTCTTCTGGGTTTTTGAATTTTTGGAGTACAGTTCATTTTATTCTTTTATTACCCTTTTTGTTTCAGTTTATTCTGTTGTGATGCTGCCCATTTCATTTATTATTTGTGCTATTTGCATCTTCTGTTTCTTTTTCTTAGTTAAATTTGCCAATGGTTTGTCAATTTTGCTGACCTTTTTGAAAAACCAGCTTCTAGGCTTGTTGATTTTTTTTTACCACTGTTTTTCTGCTTCATTGATTTCTGCTCTGTATAATTTCCTTTCTTCTGGAGACTGTTGGCTTCTTTTGTTGCTCTGTTTCTAATTGTTGGAGTTGTTGGGATAAAGTGTTGATTTTAGATCTTTCTTCTTTTTTGATATGTGCCTTGATGACTATTAATTGACCTCTGAGTACCACTTTTGCTGTGTTCCAAAAGTTTTGGTTCATTGTGTTTTTATTCTTGTTTGTTTCTAGGTATATTTTTATTTCACATGTTATTTCTTCTGTTACCAAATAGTTTTTGAGCACTGTATTATTCAGTTTCCATGCATTTGATCTTTTCCCTGATTTCTAATTTTATACCATTGTGTGCCTGAGAAGAAGCTTTGTAATATTGTGATGTTTTTAAATTTATTGCAGCTTGTTTTGTGGTCTAACATATGATTGATTCTGGAGAATGATCCATGTGTACTGGGAAAGAATGTGTATTGTCCTTTTGTTGGGTGGTGGAGAGTTCTGTATATGTCTAGGGGGTTGAGTTGGTTGATTGTGTTGTTGAGATCTTTGCAATATTTGTTGAATTATTTTCTAGTTGTTCTGTCCTTCATTGAAAGTAACAGGTTAAAATCTCCTATTACTATTATAGTAGTAGGAGATTTTGGAGCTCCTCAGTTGTTCATAGCAAATTCCACCACAGAGTTTACAAAGGCTTATGGCTAGAAAAGCCACACTAAATAATTTACTACACAGCAGTATCCAAAGATGGTTCAACATCAAAGAGTGTCTTTCTCTTTTCAATTTAGTTAGTGTTTGCTTTATGTATTTTGGAGCTCTTTCATTGGGTGCATAGATATTTATTGTGGTTATGTCCTCTTTGTCCTTTTATCATCATACAATGGAATTCCTTGTCCTTTATGCTGGTTTTCACCTTGAAGTCTATTTTATCAGAAATTAATACTGTCACTCCTGCTCTTTTTTGGTTGCCATTACCTTGATATATATATTTTTTCCATCTCTTGATTTTTAGTTTATTTTTAGCTTTGCTTCTAAGATGAGTCTCTTGTAGGCAGCATATTGATGGCTCTTTTCTTATCCAAACTGTCACTCTTTTTCTTTGGATTGGTGCATTTAATCCATTAACATTCAGTGTAATTAGACATAGGTATGAATTTGTTGCTATCGTTTTTTTTTTTGCTATTGTTGTTGATGGTTTCTTTGTTCTCAATATTTTCCTGTGTTGAGTTCATTTTGTTATCAAATTTTCTTTCTCTTTTCTTCATTGTTGTTGATTTTGTGTTTACTAAGCCCTTGTGACTTTCTCCTTTCTTCTTTAGATTTGAAGTCATATTAATTTTATTTATGGTTATTCTGTAGTAGATTCTTATCTCCCTAAGTTTGGAACTGTCTGTTTTACATTGGTATCATCCCAACTTCCTCCCCATTTGGAAGTTTTGTAATTATACCCTTAATTCCCTCTATTTGCTTTGTTCTTGGTGTTATTTACAGATTGATTCCTCTGATTCTCTATTTTCCATTTTGTAAGCTTATTTTAGTTTTGAAAATTCTTTTGCTGGGTTGGTTTCTGGGTGGTGTTTTCATATGTCTTAATCTTAAGTTGTTGTCTTCCATTGTTTGTTGGAAGAACTTCCTTTAGTATTTCTTGTAGGTTTGGCCTAGTTTTTACAAATCCCCTTAATTTCTATTTGCCTGAGAATGTCCCAATTTCACCACCATATTTGAGAGATGGTTTTTCTGGATATAATTCTTGATTGGCAATTGTTTTCTTTCAAGGTTTCCTATATGTCATCCCATTGTCTTCTTGCCCTACATAATTTCTGGAGAGAAATCAGAGCTTTGCCTTATTGGTTTCCCTTTGTAGGTAACATTTCATTTTTCCTAAACTGCTTTCAAGATTCTTTCTTTGTCTGGTTTTGGAAGGTTTGATCATGATGACATTCCTTAGTAACTTTATCTTTGTGTCTATCCTGTATAGGGTTCATTGAACTTCTTGGATGGATATCTTTTCATCTTTTATGATATTGGGAAACTTTTCTGCTACCAACTTTTCAACAGTTTTCTGTGTTTCTTTCTTTCTTTTTTCTTTTTTTGCTTATTTTTGTTCTAGAATTCCAAACAGACATATTATTTCTTTTGATACCATCCCAAATAACTCTTAGGTTTTCTTGGATCTTTTTACCGATTTTTCCTCATACAAGCTAGTATCAAGGGATATGTCTTCTAGCTGGGAAATGTATTCTTCAGCCAGTTTGATTCTATTCTTTTGTCCTTCTAATGTGCTATCTATCTCTGTAATTTTAGTGTTCATCTTCTGGATTTCTAATTGCTGTTTTTGTATGATTTCTAATCTATTTATTCTGTCATTTTGCTCTCGTATGATTTTCCTGAATTCTTCAAAGGTATTGTTTGTCTTCTTCTTGCTTCTGTTTATGGTTTCCTTGAGCTCTTGGAACATTATTTATACACACACACCCACACATATATATAATCTTTTGAATTCCTTATCAGGTAGTTCTATTACCTGCTTTTCCTCAGGGAGATTCCGTAGTTCTTTAGTTTGATTACTTGCCTTCACTATTTTGTCCTGTTTCTTTGTTTGAAATGAAGTTGTCTATTGTCTCTGAGATATTGTGAAATTGTCTTTTTTTGTTGATTTGTTTCAGCATATATTTTTTTGTTGTTGTTGTTTTGCTTTGTTTCAGTATATCCAATTATATAGGGCAGATGTTCTTCATTAGTTGTTAGCTTGTCAGCACTGGGGCATTCCCCAGCTGTCTCCAACTTGATGGAGTAACTGGCGGGAATGTGGCTGTGGGTCTTTGTTGTGAATAGGAGCTGCAATTGGAATGAACAGGTGTTGTCCACCATCTGTCATTGACTCAGTGGTGCAGGAGCTGGTGGTGGTGCTTGTCCATTGGTTTAGGTGGTTGGTGCAGTAGATGTGACTTACTAGTGGATAGCTAATGTGCTGCTCCCATTGGATAGGAGCTCTGGTGGTGTAGTGCCTAAGGCATTTCCCATTGGATGGGGCAAGGGAAAAAAAAAAAAAAAGAAAACCAAGGAAAAGAAGAAGAAAAGAAAGAATAAAAACAAAAAATAAAAATAGAGAAAAAAAGAAAAAGAAAAAGAGGTGGTGGATGAGATAAAAGATTGGTAAAAATGAACAAGGAAGAAGGAGAGGAGGAAAATAAGGGAAATACAAGGAAACTGAGGAGGAGGGGGTTTGTAGTTATGGTCAGCCAGCAGCCTGGGTGCTGGCAGTTGTGGCAGAAACCGTGATCCACTGGGGCATATGCCTGCAGAGGTGAAAGGAACCTGGTGTGAGCGGGCACCTCCAAGAGAGAAGGCTTCAGGTGTGTTACTCTTGTGTTCAGGGTGAAACAGATTAGCCAGTGATGCAAGCACAGGAAGAGAGAGTCAAAGCCACTGAGTTTATTGGTTTGGAATAGGTTGCTGATTGTGGCTAGGTTGTAGAGGAGGTGGTTGGGGGATCTGGGCAGGATTTTCCTGGCCAGTAGCTTGGTGATAGGTGGGAGAAAATTTGCCCCTATTCACAGTGAAGCTATATCTTTGGAGCAAAGAGTGTGATTCACCAGTTGTGATTCACTGGCATGGGTCTGACACCCTTGTGGGCACATGCAGCCATTTATCCAGCTCCTGCCCAGATTCTAGTGAAAGGCCACCCTGAGATTATCTTCTCCAAATGCCCTAACATGAGCCTTTCCTCTTGTAGAACTGGAAGGTGCCTGGCACTAGTGTACGTCTCTGAGAGAGGAAGTTGCAGAGGTATACCTCTTGTGTTCAGTGTGAAGATGATCTGCCTCATGCTCTGGGCAGGTAAATTTTAGTTTCGGCTTCTATCTGCTAGAAGGGGTGGAAGGAGTATTTACTCCTATATGCAGGGAAGGTGTGCATTTGTTAGGTTGAGGAGTGTATTTCTCCAATCTCGATGCACTGATATAGGTCTGATGCCCTTGTGGGCACATGCAGCTGTTTACCCAGCTCTTGCCCAGATTCAATAAGCAAGAGATCATTCTGAGCCTAGCTTCTTCAATCTCCCCGACCCAGGCTTTTCTCCTTGTGTAGCTCCTCATACAAATCACTGTGGTGTAGTCATTAAAGCATTTGGTTATCAACCAAAAGGCCAGTATTTCAAACCCACCATCTACTCTGTGGGAGAGACAGGTAGTCTGCCTGTCTGCAAAGGCAGACAGGTTGGTGCAAAGATCACCAACCCTGGAAACTCCACGAGGAAATTCCACTCAACTAGATAGCAAACCCACTGCTAATGGTATTTCATCCCTTTTCCCTGGCTTCCTCATCATTCCATGGCTATCTGTGCTACTATAAGTCTGCAATTTCCTATCTCAGCTCCCACATGCCCTCAGCTCACCTTGAATGCCTCTCAATCTGTCCACACTGTATCTTTATCCTTGTGTGGATTCTATGAAGTTTTTTTTTTTCCTTTTTTTTTTTTTTCCTCCTCGTCTGTGTCTGATGTTTGTGTTTAAAATGGTTATGCTTCAACTGGTTCTGCCTTCCTTTCTCTCCTCAATCAGTGACCTAACTTTGTCTCCTTTTCCAATCAACACTCAATCTAATTCATTACCTTCTTATTAGATACTCAGAATTCCAAGCTTATTTTTTTATATCTATTTCACTCCATTTTTCCATATCTCTGTTGTAGAGGGTTTGGGTAGAGTGTATTGTTGTTGTTGTTATGTGCCATCGAGTCAGCCCCGACTCATAGCGACCCCTCCTTGGGTTTCCGAGGCAGTATCACTACGGAAGTAGGAATGCCCAACCTTCCTTCCGAGGAGTGGCTGGTGGGTTTGAACCGCCAGCCGTCTGGTTAGCAGGCAAGTGATTTAGCCACTATGCTACCAGAGTGTATTAGCAAGATGTTATCTTGTCTTCACCTCCTGAGGTAAGGTACTTTTATTATTCTTATTTTACTCTTGAGAAAACTGAAGGACAGAGAGATTATAAAACTTGTCCAAAGTCATGCAGCTACTAAGTCTGACCTTAGAACTTATGTTCTTAACCACTACAGAATACTGGTTCAATGTTAATTTAAGTAATAAGGTTAATAGTTGCTGATAAATTTAATTGAAATGATTTTGGTCCCCTCAAGAGACTGAGTTTTGAATATTTACTAATAGTTTGATCTCCAAATTTGAATGCTGAGCATGGGTGGCTCTCATTATTGTTTGACATTGCCACTGTAGTTGAGGGCCTTCTATGGGATGAGGACTTTGTTAGGCATTGGGGAGAGTACTGGAATAGTGTTAGGCATGATCCTGTAGAGAACTGAGAAGGATCTGAAATCACAAAATGACTAGTTGGCCAAAGATTCATGAGTACTGACAGAAGACACACAATTTCTGATTTAGAGACAAGAGCAGTTTACTAGTTATAGAAATAGTAGGAATTAAAATATCAGCATTCTTACCAATTCCTTGAGCCCCAATTCCCATAGGATAATACAAATATGACATGGAGAGGGAACGTATACTGAGGGAAGACAAATGTTTTATGATGGGTAGTAAGCATGCCTGCCATTTGTACTGGAGGGAGACACTACTTCTGCCTTCTAAGACTATATGCTATACAAATATCCTTGAAATGATAATCCAGAATAAAGGTTATTCATAGCTCTTTTGTATTCCTTGTCAACTTTTGAACATGAATAGCATGAATTGTTTCCCAACAAGTCCTTATATCATCAAGAGTCTAGAACTTCAACGCGAGGATAGGAATGATATACATGGAACAACCTAAGACTAATACATGGAGATTATATAATTAGATTGTAAATAGTAATGGATTCTTGTAGGGAAAAGTCATTGTGACCTGGGGGCAGGTATAGGAGGCTTCCTGCATGAGGAGAGATTTTACTGAGGAGAAGCAATTGGTTGTGTCAGAGCTGAGGCAATGATATGGAGCATACAGGGATTTGGGGTCAAATATGGGTTTAATTGCTTATTATATGAGCTAGACAACCTCTCTGAACCTTCTGGTTGTTGTTTATTAATCTTTTTCCTTTCTTTTTATATAAGGTATGGATGCTTATTACCTGCAGATGTATGGATCAGAACTTTGGTCCATATCTTTTTCCCTCCCTTCTTTTCTCCCTCACTCCCTTTTTACTTCTTTCTTCCCTCCCTCTTCCCATCCTTCCTTTCTTCCTTCCTGTCTGTCTCTGTTCCTGCCTTCCTTCCTTCTTCCCTTCCCATATTTTCTCTGCCTTGTGCTAGTTAGTGGGAAAACAAAACTAAGCAACAACACAAAGTTTTAGCCTCTGCTCTCATGAATTTATACTCTGGTGGGAGAGACTGACTTTAATCAAAACATTGTAAAAATGAGCATTTCATCAAGGGTAGGAGGAAGGGGGAAAGGGGAAGCTTTTGTTTCTGGAGCATGGAGTTTGTACTAAAAAAACCAAACCTAAACAAAACAACTGACTGTCATCGAGTCAATTCGACTCCTAGTGACCCCTCCTTGGGTTTCCAAGGCAGTATCTCAACTGAAATAGATTGCCCAATCTTCCTTCTGAGGAGTGGCTGGTGAGTTTGAACCTCCAGCCTCTGGTTAGCAGTCAATTGCCTTAGGCACTATGCCTCCAGAGTGGAATATTTTGGAAAAAGATAGCAACAGTGGTGGCACAACATGAAAAATGTCATCAGTGTCCTTGAGCTGTAAGTGTGGAAGTTGTTAAGTTGGCAAATGTCTTATTGTATATGTTTTCACCACAATAAAAGTAAATAAATAAATAATAAAAGTAGCATTTCATTTGTGATAGGTGTTGCTATGAAAAAAAAGAAAAAAAAAAAAAAAAAGAATCCTTCCCATAGGGAGTGAGATTTAAATTGAGACTGAAAAAATAGTATGTATCAACAAGTTAAAGTATAGAGGATGGGAGTGCTCTCAGTAGAGGGAACAGCATGTGAAAGGCCATGAGTAGAAGCCAGAACATTGGTGGAACTGAGATAAGGCCAGGAGCTCTCGTGGTGCAGTGCTTTTGACTGCTAACCAGAAGGCTGGTGGTTCAAACCCACCAGCCACTCCTTGGAAGGAAGATGGGGCAATCTACTTCCAAAGTGATACCACCTCAGAAACCCAAGGAGGGGTGACTGTGAATTGGATCCAACTCGAAAGCAGTGAGAATTTTTGAGGTAAGGCCAGAGTGGCTACTACAGGGACCAATGGGAACACAGCATGAATGAGGTTGCAGAAGGGGCAGGGACCAGACTGTGCAGGGCCTGGTGGATCAGATAAAGAATCTGATGTTTATCCTAGTAATAAATGGGAAGTTGTTTAAAGGTTTTAAGTAGAGGAGTGACATACTCAAATTTTAATTTTGTCTTTTAAAGTGTGGTGAATGGAAAAGAGCAGAGAAAGTGATACTAGTTAAGAGAAGAAATACTAGTTAAAAGGTGAGAGGTGATGGTATCTTGGTAGTATTACCTCCAAGGACAGAGAACTCTTGGTCACTTACAAAAAAAAATCTATAAATTTGTCCTGAAATAAGTCAATTTATTTATCTGAGGGGAGAAACCTCAGATAAATAAAAGTAACTATTCAGACTTGAGGTTCAATATGGGACCTTATTTCTCCTCCAGAACAAGTGACTACTAAATATTTTAACTTGAATCTTCCTGGAAGCCTTTCTCCTGCTGTGTAAGACTGTTTCCTCAATTATTCCTACATTGGTGCTGAACCACCAGTTAGACTGCATAAACCAGGAGGTGTAATTCACCCTCTTTGCAGGGCTCTTTGATCTCTGTCTACAAGGGATCAGCAGCATCTACCTCCAGGCAGCCAAGGAAAGAACTCCAAATGGTTACAATGCAGCCAGATATGACAGCTGCCTGATCCTCTCCTTGGGCCTTGGCTTCTTCATGAGCAGCTATACTATGTTATATGTAGAGGCTGTGATACCAGCAGCCCACCTGGGGGTTACATATGGCCTAGGTTAAATGAGGCCTCTGGGATAGGTTTTTCTTTTTTTCCTTAAATTTTAGGACAAAAATGGAATTGGAACTGAAATCTGAATTTAAAATACATTTCATATTTTCCCTGTGGACCCCCATCCTCCCCAGTTCAGTAAATATTTGTTGCATGGATGTATAATCTATTTACCAAACTTCCACCAAAATTCACCTTGCAAGAAGATTAGCTAGAGCAACAAGTCGGTGAGCAAACAACTTAGTGTATGTTGGCAAAAATCCTAATCGCATGCAAGAATTTTGAAGAGGTTGCCTGGGTGCATGGGGTGGGGGTGCGTCACAGAGAGAAAGAAAAGAGAACTGGAGAGCATTTGGAATGAGGGGGCTGAAAGGAGAGAGAAAGATGGAATAGCTGCCCTATGTTATGAGATTTGAGGGAAGAAAGATGACTTCAAAAAAGAGTTTTTAAAAATCTTGCTGTGTTTATGGATATAATTCTTCTTTAAATTCCTTCAAAAACCTGCACTAGAGTTCAGCATTATTTTTCAACATCTTTGCAGTTATATTTGTGTTAGATTTATTACATGAGTCAGGAGGCAGAGGCATGCCTCAAAGTAACCTAGACCTTTTGGTTTACAAATAAATAAATCAAACTCCAGACATAGTAGGGGAAAATAACAACAACAAACATAAAATATTACAGCTTTAGTATCGGGATATTTAACAGTATGTGAATTGGCTCATTCTGAAGTCTCAAGAAGGCATAGCCTGATAGAATTGGAGGGGATGATAAAGATCAGTTAACATTCTATGTTGTTGTTGTTAGGTGTCATTGAGTGGGCTCCTAATCATAGTGAACGTATGTACAAAACACTGCCTGGTCCTGTGCCGGCCTCACAATCCTTGCTATACCTGAGTCCATCGTAGCAGCCACTGTGTCAATTCATATCACTGAGGACATTCCCCTTTTTCCACTGACTCTCCATTTTACCGTTCTCCAGGGAATGGTCCCTTCTGACAACATGACCAAAGGGTGAGACCAAGTGGCCATTCTTGTTTCCAAGGAGCATTCTGGCTGTACTTCTTCCAGGATACACCTGTTAGTTCTTTTAGCCATCCATGGTATTTTTGGCATTCTTTGCCAACACCACACTCAAAAGCATCAACTCTTCTTTGGTCTTCCTTATTCATTGTCCAGCTCTCACATGCATATGAGGTGATTGAAAATATCATGGCTTGTGTCAGGCATGCCTTAGTCTACAAGGAGATAGCTTTGCCCTTCAGTACTTGATAGAGGTCTTTTGCAGCAGATATGCCCAATGCTCTATGTTGTCTGATATCTTGACTGCTGCTTCCATTAGTGTTGATTGTGGAACCAATCAATGTGAAATCTTTGACAACTTTACTTTTTTCTCCATTTATCATGATGCTGCTTACTGGTCCACTTGTGAAAATTTTTGTTTTCTTTATGTTGAGATATAATTCATACTGTAGACTGTAGTCCTTAATCTTCATCAGCAAGTCCTCTTCATTTCAGGAAGCAAAGTTGTGTCATCTTCAAATTACAGGTTGTTACCAAGTCTTTCATACAGCCCAGATTATTTTTTTAGTATACAGATTAAATAAGTATGGTGAAAAGATACAACCCTAACACACTCCCTTCCTGATTTTAAACCACACAGTATCTTCTTTTTCTGTTTGAATGACAGCCTTCTGGTCTGTGTATGGGGTCCTCGTGAGCACAATTAAGTGTTCTGGAATTTCCATTCTTCTCATTGTTACCCATAATTTGTTATCATCCACACAATTGAATGCTTTTGCATACCCAATAAAACATGAGTAAACATCTTTCTGGTATTCTTTGCTTTGAGCCAAGATTCATCTGACATCAGCAATCATATCCCTTGTTCCACATCTTGTTCTTAATCCAGCTTGCATTTCTCAAAGTTCCCTACGTACCACTGCAACCATTTTTGAATTATCTTCAGCAAGATTTTGCTTGTGTGTGATATTAATGATATTGTTTGAGAATTTCCACATTCCATGGCATCACCTTTTTTTCGAAGAGGTACAAATATGGATCTCTTCCAGTCAGTTGGCTAGGTAGCAATCTTCCAAATTTCTTTCTTTCTTTTTTTTTTTTATTGTGATTTGGGTGAAGGTTTACAGAGCAAATTCACTCTCCATACAGCAGTTCACATATACTTTGTCTCATGTCATTGACCACAGTTTACCACAATG
>NW_006921774.1:5780516-5789633 GCF_000298275.1 Orycteropus afer afer
ATCCTTCCCTTCAAGGCTCAGGGCTCCAAGATTAACTTCTGTGTCTGTGTCAATTGGTTTCCCTTTTCTTTGTTGAAGAGGGTCTGTGCAGTCCTTCTACCTAGTCCGCCATCTTCCCAATCTTCCAAATTTCTTGGCATAGACAAGTGGGTGCCTCCATCACAGCATCCATTTGTTGAAACATCTCAATGAATATTACATCAATTGTTGAAGCCTTGTTCTTTGCCAGTTCCTTCATTGCAGTTATGACTTCTTCTTTCAGTACTGTTGGTTCTTGATCATATGTCACCTCCTGAAATGGATGAACATCGACCAATTCTTTTTTGGTACAGTGATTCTGTGTATTCCTTCCATCTTCCTTTGACATTTCCTGCATCATTTATTATTTTGCTGGTAAAATCTTTCAATATTGCAACTTGAGGCTTGAATTTTTTCTTAATTTCTTTCAGCTTGAGAAATGCCAAGCATGTTCATACCTTTTTGTTTTCTAACCCCAGGTCTCTGCACATTTCATTATAATAATTGACTTTGCCTTCTCGAGCTGCTCTTTGAAATCTTCTGTTCAGCTCTTTTTTCTTATCATGTCTTCCATTTGCTTTAAGTATTCTCTGTTCAAGGGCAAGTTTCAGAGTCTCTTCTGACATCCATTTTAGTCTTGTCTTTCTTTCCTGTTTTTTTAATGACCTTTTGCTCTCTTCCTGGATGATGTTCTTGATGTCATCCCACAATTCCTCTGGTTTTCAGTCATTGTTGTTCAATGCATCTGTTCTTTACATTCTACAGAGGGGAAATTGAGGCTCAGAAAGGAATATCACACAATAACTATCACATAACTTCAGGAAATGAAGAACTCAGATGTGATATTCTTGTGTATTTCTGTTTTAATAATTTATAGTCTTTGTTGTTGATGACAATATACACAGCAGAACAGGCATGAATTCAATGATTTTTACATGTACAGTTCAGTGACACTGATTACATTCTTCAAGTTGTGCAACCATATTTACCCTTCTTTTCTGACAAACTTGATATTCTTAATTCTTAGGAATAGAGCTGTTTTCTTTTGTGCCACCTTTGTTTTAGTAGACTTAGTGATCTTAAAAAAGAAATTTCTTGTGCCTATTAAGACTCTTGATTGAAAACAACAGAAACTGCTCCTAGTTTACTAAAACAAAAAGGAAAATTTACTAGAAAACCCTGAGAATGCTCACAGGTCAGGAGGAAGAGTGGACACTAAGCCTTGAGAAGCCAGGAGCAGGGCAGCCCCAGGGGTGACAGCATGGGAAACTCCTGGGCTCCTCTCCAGGCAGGCACTCATTGATTATCTTCAGTTGCTGATTCAGGTTAATCTTTGTGGTTCTTTAAAAATTGTTATTTTCTTCCTTTTTTAAATTTCAATTAGAAGCATTTTAAAAAGCATCTAAAATGCTGCAAAGATTCTTCTTTCTTCAAAATGATCAGAACCTGTATTGATAATTTTTGACACTTTGTGGATTAAATTTATTGAATGCACTGTTTTGCACTTTGACCAATGATAGCATATCCAGCACACTCATATCATGGCTAATATGAAGATGCTGGCCTGTTGAAGGCTTCACTAAGAAGAAACATTGTGGGAGAATTTTTGTTAATAGAGAATGCCAAGAACATTTGGATGCAAACAGGGTTTTGGCATCTTCTGAAATGCAAAATATGCAGAGTTGTCTATAAATAGTATACAACTTAATTTTCCGTATTTTTTATTTTGTTTTTATTAACCTTTAAAAAATTAAAAGCACACACAAATTTCCTATGTTAACAAGTTACATTCCAGCAGGTGAATTGCAAGTAATTGTGTCACCCTTGGGCAAGTCACTTTATTTATTTTTTTTCACTCCTTAGTTTCTTCCTCTGGGAGCTCTGCTGGTGCAGTGCCTAAGGCATTTGACTGCTAACCAGAAGACTGGTGGTTCAAACCCACCAGTCACTCCTCAGAAGGAAGACTAGACAATCTACTTCCGTACTGATACTGCCTTGGAAACCAAAGGAGGGGTTGCTACGAGTTGGATCAGATTTGATAGCAGTGAGTTTAGTTTGGTTTTGGTTCGTTTCTTCCTCTATTAAAAGGCAATATCAAGACCAAAAACAACAGAATTAAGGCTTCAGTTATAAACTTACATTATTTATTATTATTATTTATCTAATTATCAGTTTTCCTCATTAGATTCTCAGCTTCTTGATAGCCATTTCTTACCCCTAGAAGATCTTTGGTAATAAAACGGTCAACCTTCAAAGCTTGCCAAAACTCTTAGTAAAGATGGGAATAAATCAGTCCTTTAGGGGGATACTGGGCTTAACTTTCTCCAGGTCATTGCTGGAAGGGAACAAGCATGATTTGATTAAGTTTGGGAAACATGGCTCTTTGGGTCTTTTTAGGCAAGATGCCTGCTTATTCATATGCCAGATCACTCCACAAAGTGTTTGAGATAGGGCAGCTGTCAATTGCCTTTCCTAAACTTTTACTAATTTGGTAGGGGTTGCATATGCAAGTTTGTTGCTGGGTTGCAAATGGTTAACACACTCAGCTGCTAATCAAAAACTTACAGGATTATGTCTAGTCAGAGGCACCTTGAAAGAAAGCCCCTGTGACCTACTTCAGATAAATCAGCCATTAAAAACCCTATACAGCACAGTTATACTGTGGCACACATGGGATCACCATGAGTGAAATTGACTATATAGCACCTTGTGTGTGTACATTTACAAATTTAGATGAAGATTGAAAGCGAGTGCATGTGGGGAGCTTCCTAGTTCTCAGTTCTGCTACCCTAAACATTCATAGTGTGGAGAAGGTGTGTTAGACCCATCACATTTGAAAGAAGATACACTTCCGTGATCTGCCCAAATTTACCTTAGGCACAAAGAATCTGACCAACCAAGCCAGATTTAACTTAAATCACCAGTGGGAAACTCTGGCACACAGGAAGTGTGGGTTCTTTCAGTTGAAATGGCATGGAGCAGAGGACTGAACAAGGCAAAAATATTCAATCCTGCTGTTCCGGGTAATATGCTTCAGTTGTATTTATTTAATTAAATAATTCATTCAGAAAACATATTGAACACTCTTATGTGTCAGTCTAATTATTCAGTGAGTGCTCTGGGCAATGTAACTTTAGGATCTGTGGGAACAATTGGAGAGATGCCAACCCAACCTGGGTGTGATGGGCCCATGGATGACACCACAGAAGAGATTGCACATATGTTGAGTGGAAAGATATGTAATAGTTAATTGGGCAAGTGTGTTTGGGAAGATGCAAGTGTTTCAAGTAGGGGAAAAAAAAAAGTTTTCAGTGCTGGAGCAAAGGAAGTGTGTTCAGTTGAGATGAGAAACAAGGGAACACAGGGAAAAGGAAGTAGAAGCCAGGACACAAAAACTTTATGATCTGGTTTGAAGAGTTTGGATTTTATTCTATGCCCACTGAGAAGTCTTTTTGTGATCATTAACAAGGAATACTTTGCTGATATTTTTGTTTTAGAAAGATTTCTTTGGCAGTCATGTGGTGAATGGATTGAGTGATAGTGAGGAGAGTGAGATTAAATGGGAAACAAGAAGAGAGAGCATGTACATTAGATATGCAACAACCTTATTCAACAGTTCTACTGTAGGGTTCATGAGTCACTTAAATTAGTAAGGTATGTCTGACCTAAGCCATGGTCTTTTCAGTCTCTTCATATGCATATGAATGTTGGATAATGAAAAAGGAAGACAAAGGAAGAACTGATGCACTCTAACTTTGGTGATGGCAAGGAATATTGAATATACCATATACTGCCAAAAGAACGAGCAAATATCTTAGAAGTACAATCAGAATATTCCTTAGAAGTGAGGATCCTGGCCAAAAAACATACGAAGAAATGCACACAGTCATTAGCTATTACAGAGATGCAAGATACCATCTTGCTCCAGCACTAGTAGCAAAGTTCAACACGACAGAAAATAACAAATGCTCATGAGGATGTGAAGAGATTGGGACCCTCATACACTGCTGGTGGTACTGTAAAATGATACAACACTGTGGAAAACAGTATGGTGATTCCTTCAAAAGTTAGAATTAGAAATACCATTTGACCCAGCCATTCCATTACTAGATATATATCCTAAAGAAGTGAGAGCCATGACAAGAACAGACATATACACACCCATGTTCATCGCAGCACTATTTACAATAGCCAAAAATGGAAACAACCTAGGTGTCCATCAACTGAAGAACGGATAACCAAACTATGGTACACACACAATGGGATACTATGCAACGCTAAAGAATAACATAGAATCTGCAAAACACCGCATAATGTAGATGAACTTGGAGGACATTATGCTGAGTGAAATAAGTCAATCACAAAAGGACAAATATTTTATTAGTCCATTATTGTAAAAGTCAAGGAAAGGTTTAGATATGGAAGGAAATTTTCTTTGTTGGTTACCAGGGGTGGGAGGGTAGTGTAGGGAACACTGTTAGATAGGCAGAGATAAGTATTGATTTGTGTGAAGAGAAAGGCAATGAACCAAATGTGAGTGATCAATATGGTGGCATTGAAGAAGAGAAAGACATAGAGAGGTACGTGGGAGGTACAGACAACAAAGATGAATCCTTTTGCATATACAGTACTGCGTTGTCAGTGAAGGCAAACATGGGTATATGGGTGGCTAGATGGGTGGACAGGCTGAACTAGTAGGTATGTCTATGAAGCGGGGAGTGTACCCAAGACCATGTATAGGGTTGGCAGACAATGGTCCTATAAGTTTATTTGTATGATCTGAATTCCCAGATGTATAGTAGAGCTGATAAGGGGCAAGGTTGTAATCACTTCTTGGTCACAGCCATCTACCCAGAGGGACTGAGTAGTTGAAACTGCAGGTTCAGGACCATAGTTGTAGGGGACATCAAGCTCAATTGACATAACTACACAAAACATTGTTCCACCTCCTACTTTGGCGAGTAGTGACTGGGATCTTAAAAGCTTGCAAGCTGCCACCTAGATGCAATGATGGGTCTCTCCTTGTCCAGCACAAAGAAGAATGAAGAAAACCAAAAATTCATTGAAACAATTAGTCCTAGCAACTGGTACACCATCCGATCTGCAACCTTTATGACTATGAGACCTGAAGAGCTAGATGGTGCCCTGCTACCACTGTCAACCTCTCAGAGGGGGATCTATGTAGGAGATCCTTGATAGAGAGGGAGAACAATGTGGAACAAAACTCAAAATCATTTGGAGAAAAAAAAGAGAAAAAGGTGGGGACCAGGTTTGTTGGTCTGATAGAGCCTGGTGGAACCACTGAGACTATGGCCCCTAGCTTCCCTTCAGGTCTGGAATTGAACCCATACCTGTGGCTTCCAGCCAACAATAGACAGGCATATGAGTTGAACATTTACCTGAGGTAGATACACTCCTTGGAGAGAACAATCATGGGAGAAAAAAATGGCTGCTTATGCACAGGGAGACAGCTCAGGGAGCAGGAGTGTATGGACGGATGGACACAGGGAAGAGGTAATTATGGGTAGGAGTGGGAGGGGAGCTGTTGCATTGTGGTAAATTGTGGTCAATATCATGAGACAAAGTGTATGTGAACTGCTGTATGGAAAGTGAATTTGCTCTGTAAATTTGCACCCAATTCACACACAAAAAAAAAGAAGTGAGGATCCTGAAACTTTGACTTGCTTACTTTGGACATGTCATTAGGAAAGACCAGTTGCTAGAAAAGGATATCAGGTTTGGAAAAGCAGCTAAAAACAAAACAAAACAAAAACAAATGCACTGCTCTCGAGTTAGATCCTCCGACTCATGGTGACCTCTCCTTGGGTTTCTGAGGCAACATCACTACAGAAGTAGATTACCCAATCTTCCTTCGGAGGAGTGGCTGGTGGGTTTGATCCACCAGCCTTCTGGTTAGCAGTCAAATGCTTTAGGCACTACACTACCAGAGTTCCTCTTGGAAAAGTAGAGACTCAGCAAAAAGGAGGGAAACCCTCAATAAAATGATTTGACTCAGTAACTACAAAGATTAAACATACGAATGATCATGAAGATGGTGCAGGACTGGGCAACATTTTGCTCTGTTATACATCAAGTCAGGTTACACCACATGTCAGAGCAGAGTCAAAGGCAACACCAATGTGCAGAGGCTAGAAACAAACAGAATATGCTGGCAGTTTCCAGAGGCACAGTGGAGTCTCTTGTATTAGACTGACTCACAGCTTAAGTTTGGTGGTGATATTAAGAGGAAGTCCCTGCGTTCTCAGCCCTGAGGTCAGCTGCCCTCTGTTTCTTGGGAATATGGTATGATGTTCACCATGGCTTAGAGTTCAGAGTGACTTTTCTTTTACACTTTTATTCGGGTCCTATTCTTTGGGAATTGGCCATGTGAAAGGGCCACTCTCGAGTTACGTGACTGCTTATATCTCTGCCCCAAACATCCTAACAATACCAAGAGAATTATGGTGTCACAGCACTTAGGTCTTTGCAGAATGGCTAAAGGACTGCCAAATTCTGAGGTCTGAGTGTCAGTTACATGCTGACTCCCTTGCTCTTGCTCAGCAGGCCTTACTGCTCACAGGTGGAACACCATTAGTTTTCTGCTGTCATTCTATTCAGCAGGCAGTTTATGATCCAAAGTGCAGGACATCTTCACCTTACCATTGCAACACTTCATAGGAGCAGAGGTTTCTTCTTGAATGGATTCTCCTGGCCTTAGGTGGGGAGTGGAGAGGGAAGACAGCTACAGTACAGAGACCCTTCCTTTGCCATTTTGGGGACTGTGCCTCTGAACTTCCCTTGAACTTTTATATTATTCTCATAATCTCACTCCCTCAATACCTAATGTGTATGCTGTCAAATTCTTTCAGTCTTCCTGACCATGTCATTTTGTGAATAAAGTTGCAACCCCTGAACTCACTCCTGCCTTTCTCCAGCTAGAAATCATCAAAATGGCAAGGCTTTCTGCTTTCTGCCAAATCACTCTTGAAACTTCTGACTTTTTTAGCCCTCATCTACTGGAAGCTCTGGTGGTGTAGTGCCTAAGGCATTTGACTGCTAACCAGAAGGCTGGAGGTTGGGTAACCTACTTCTGTAGATACCGCCTTGGCTTGTTATGAGTCGAGTTGACTTAATGGCAGTGTTTTTTTGTTTTTTTTCCTACTGGTCAACTGTCAGAAACAGAAGGCCCAGGGATGAATATGAGCTAGGAGCCAGGGTGACTTGTCATGCAATATGAAGGAAATAATGAGGGAGAGAGGAAATATCTGAAGATATATCTGGGAAGATTCTTAGTTGTAGACATAGGAAAATCTTTGTACTAGCCTTTCTTTTTAAAGACCGACATTTTTCTTTAAAAACCAAAGACACATGGAAACAATTAGTCCAAGGAACTAGTAGACCATGTGATCCTCAGGCTATATGACCATGACTCCAGAAGAACTAGATGGTGCCTGGCTACCACCATCAATCACTTGGAAAGGGATCAGTGCAGGAGATCCTGGATACAGTGGGAAAAAAATGAGTAACAAAACTCATAATCATAAAAAAAGACCAGGTTTACTGGTTGGATAGAACTTGGTGAGACCTCTGAGACTACGGTCCCTAGTTACCCTTCAGGTCGAGAAATGAATTCATGCCTGTAGCTTCCAGCCAAACAATAGATAGGCATATGGGATGAACATTTACATCAAGTAGATACACTGCTTGGAGCAATCAATCGTGGGAGAGCAGAAGGGCAGTGTGTGATGGTTATGTTTGTATGACAACTTGGCTGGGCCTGGTTGAGTGGCTGGGCAGCTGGATGTAATATTCCCCATGATGGGACTGGTAATCAACTCCATGGTGGAATCTACTGGGAGCAGCTGAGTAGCTGCCTTTAGATATGTGGTCTGCTTCCTGTATATAAGGAGAAGCTTTGAGAATGGTCTCTAGCCTATGGCGTGCTTGGACTCTGCATGTAGCCGTGCCATTGCTCAGCAGCCTGCTATGCTCTGCCAACCTTGGGACTTACAATGGACTTAAGTTAATGGCCTGCCACGTGGTTTGGTAACATTGGGACTGTGCCTTTTTACTTGTCAACCTTGGGCTTCTCAGCCTCAGCAGCCAGCAGCTGTTTGAGTGGAAAAATACCTCTAGCTCTGGGGGGCCAGGAGCAGGAGGCAGAGCTGGACCCCAAGGTTGAGGAGCTATCACCCAGCCCCTAGAACTTGGCACTTTGAACTTGGACTTGAAGCCTCCAAATTGTAAGAATAAACTCTTGTTTGTTAAGGTTATCTCATTTGTGGTATATTTCTTGTCAGAGTGGCACTAGGTAACCAGAACACAGTCTTTCCACAAGGAGATAGCTGGGGGGTGGGATTGCATGGGAGGGAAAGATACAGGGAAGAAATGACTATGGGAGAAAGTAGGAAGAGAGCTATTATATCAGCAGTCAGTGTCATGAAACAAAATGTGTATGAACCGCTATATGAAAAATGAATTTGTTCTGTAAACTTTCATCCAAATAACAATAAAAAATTTAAAAAAATAAAGACCTATATTTTTCTTTAATGCTACTAAGATCAGATTTATATTTCTTTTTAATGTGACAACATGCAGAGGTTGGGTAATAGAAGGCTCCTCATGATGTATAAGTATTGATTCTGTACTCATTTGTCTTTGGTCAACACTTTCTTTGTTTGAATTTTACTGGTTTGTTTCTTGCTCTTACTCTTAGATTTAGAGTGAGGCTAGTTTTTTTATTTCATATCTAATTTTTCATTTTTCTTTAGGACTCAGGAAAAGTGAACTGAGACCTTTAGATACACACACACACACAAATAAGTTAATCAATTTTGTTCTTTTTATAAGAATTTAAGCTTTAAAAGGGAAATCATTTCCATGAGTAATGCTTTCTGGAGATAACTTGAAATGTCATTTCATGCACTTTTTCCTGTATTACATGTCATAAATAAATACATGTATATTTCTTCTGATTGTTGTTGTTGTTGTTATGTACTGTCAAGTCGGACCCGACTCATAGTGACCCCTCCTTGGGTTTCCAAGGCAGTATCACTAAGGAAGTAGATTGCCTCATCTTCCTTCCGAGGAGTGGCTGGT
>NW_006921774.1:5795017-5796868 GCF_000298275.1 Orycteropus afer afer
AGACTCAAAACTCATGTCTATATGTCACCACAGTAGGACAAACCGACAGACAAGTTTGTCCTGCTGTTGGAGACCTCTCATGTCACCCCCACCTGGCTGACTGTTCCTCTGTCTGGCTTCCTGTCTTTTAATCCCCTTTCTCCTGCTCTTCTGGCCTGCTACTCTGGGCATCCCTGAGTTGTCTCTCCTCGCCTGTATCCCTGGGGCTGACTGCTCTTCTGTCCGGGTTCAAGGCTTTTATCCCCTTCCCTGCTCTTCCGGCCTGCTACTCTGGCATCCCTGCATTGTCTCTCCTCCAAGCAAATCTGGTCATCATCATCGTTAAGATCTTTCACATCTACTTCCTCTACATTGTATACCTGTCCAGGTGTACCCCAGACACCTTTGCCTCCTGCACCACCTTTCTTTGGCAGTCCCCCTCCTTTCCCAGATCTGGATCGCCTGTCTAACAACTTTCCCTTTGGACTGGTTGGCACAGTTACTCCATTTCTAAGGGCTCACTTTCATCATCACTGCCAGAGTCCCGGGATGAGTTTTTCCGTAGTCTCCTTTTTGCCTTGGCATTAATTCTAGCTTCATTAATGGAGGATGCTGAAATCCAATTTCCATTTATTTCATTCTTTATTTCCTTAGTCCCTGCATTTTCAAACGGAAGTCTTCCTTTAGAATCCCTTGGGTCGCCGCCGCAGCTGCCGCTTGCTCAGCTCTCCAGATTGCCAGCCCCGACCCACTTGTCAGCCTCAGCCACGGCTTAACAGATAAGTAATGGAAATACTGTGTTAAGGGTAATATTTCAGCTAATCACCTCAGTAACTCTGTCAAGGCTCAGATATGTTAGTACCTTTCCTAAAGTCACAAGACTGCTAAATGGTAGAACTGGGATTTGAATCTGTCTGACCACAAGTTCATATTAAAATAGTATATATTTTACTAAATGCACTGCCCAGTAGATGGAGACAACTTTGCCAACCATGCCACGTTGCTGAGGCCTAGTTTTGCCTTTGCCAACAACAACAACAACAAACAAATCTGTTGTCATCAAGTCAATTCTGACTCATAGTGATCCTACAGGGCAGAGTAAAACTGCCTAATAGAGTTTCTAAGGCCGTGTATCTTTATGGAAGCAGATTGCCTCATCTTTCTCCCATGGAGCTGCTGGTGGGTTCACACCACTGACATTTTGGTTAACAACTGAATGACTTAACCACTCTGCCAGCAGAGCTCCTTTCTGCCTGTGATATGGGGTAAAAATAATGGGAAGCTCTCTCTGCCAGTGCAGCCACCTCATCTTTGCTCTAAAACTCTGGGCATCTTTTGATTGTTCCCACTCACATTCTAAGTTTTCCTGTGTGTAAATGGCATTTTGAAAGAAGCCTCACTTGCCAGCTCTTAGAAGGAAGCCTGAAAACAAACTCAGCCTCATCATCATCTGACACTTTAGAACTTCATGATACTGCTGCATCAGGAAAGTGCAATGACAAGTACTTCCTTCTTGTTGTTGATGGAAAGTTTCATTACTGTTTTGACAAAAGCACAAGCTTTGATTCACAACAGGGTCTGAATTTTGTTTCACCACTGTGTTTCCTTGGATAAATGAATTCATTTCTCCATGCCTCAGTCTTCTTTTCTATAAAATGGAGATGCCCTTTTCATAGAATAATTGTGAAGATTTAATAACACAGCATAGAAAAAGCACCCAGCACATAGTAGGCAGGGAGCTCTGGTAGCATAGTGCCTAAGGCACTTGACTGTTAACCAGAAGGCTGGTGGTTCAAACCCACCAGCCACTCCTCAGAAGGAAGGTTGGGCAATCTACTTCCATAGTGATACTGCCCTGGAAACCCAAGGAGG
>NW_006921774.1:5796968-5803867 GCF_000298275.1 Orycteropus afer afer
GGAGGCCTTCAAGGAGATGGATTGATATGGTGGCTGCGATGATGGGCTCAAGTATAGCAGGGATTGTGGGGCTGGCGCAGGATCGGGCAGTGTTTCGTTCTGTTGTGCATGGGGTCGCTATGAGTCGGAAACGACTCGACGGCACTTAACAACAACAACATATTATATTTTAAAAGCAGTTAGCTTTTGGAACATTTCCTTACTCTTGACTTGGTATTTGAGGTCACATGTACGAAATAAAGAGTATTACTATTAAAGTTCTATAAAAGAAAAAGTGTGATCAATTGCAGAATACCCTGGCAAGTTTATGAGAAGATTTTAGGATGCAGAGACCATAATGATCATGGGGTCCCTGCAGTTTACTGTAGCACTCACTTCTGCTCTGTGTACCACACTTTCTCTGTTTGTGAAGTGCTCCCATCCAAAGGGCCTCATAACATTTTTCTTGCTCTTTTGAAAGAGACACTGTGGGTCAAACTGCCATGAACTCCAATTAATATTTCCTTTGAGACATAAGACATTGCTTTCACTAGCTTCCTGGTTCCCATTTCTAGTCATCATTTTTAGTTAAATTTCAGGGCTGATTGGCCACTAGGAATGTTGTATCCATTTAGAGCAAGCGATTTCAAGCTTGCAACATTTAATAATTATCAATTTTTCCATTCAGAAAAAATTTCCTTAGGACACAGCTGTTAGATTAGAAGAAGACAGAATATGTTGTTATTCTATTTATTTTTTGCTAACCTGATAGGTTAGACGTAGTATCTCATGTTATTTTAATTTCCATTTCTGTAATTATGAGTAATTTTGAATATTTTTTAATGTTTGAGGGTCACCGGCTTTATTTCAGTTGCTAATCCAGGACAGGGCATAGAAAACAAACTTGGTCAAAGTATTTACCCATCCCAGCTGGGTGTGGGCAGAGAATCACTGATTCTCTAGCCCAAAGACTAAAGATATAGGCAGTGACTGTCCCTCTCCTGGTCCAGGAATGTTCATCCCTGCTTACAGATGCCAAGGACACTATCCTTTCCTCAAATTACTGAACCTGTAGAAAGAGCATGGGGTCTGGGTAAGGTGAATGTGGTCCTACCTTCAAGCTGTGTGTTTTTGAACAAATTAGTTTACTTCACTTGCCTCATTTTACTTCTTCATAACATGGTCTATCTTTTTTACAGGGCTGTCACAAACATTAAAAAAGTCAATGTTTATAAAATTTCTCCACAATGCCTGACAAACAAGAGGCCCTTAGTAAATGCTGGTTCTCCTGAGTGCTCTTACCCTCCCATACAGGCCATAAAATAGCCCTTCATTAACTCTAATCTATTTGCCTTCAAACACTGCCTCCAAGATGAAGTGGTACCCATTAAAGAGGCTAGACACAGAATGGAGTCCAAACCAAGGAAGAAGATAGAAGCCAGATGAAGATAGCAAAGAAATTGAGGAATACTGGGGATCCAGAAACTGAAAATGACAAGGATCCTCCCAAGAGCCGGCAGAGAGAGAGAGAGCCTTTCCCCAAAGCCAGCACTTTGAATTCAGACTTTCAGCCTCTTAAACTTTGAGAAAATAAAATCCTGTTCTTTAAAGTCACCCATTTGTGGTATTTCTGTTATGTTGTTGTTGTTGTTATGTGCCGTCGAGTCGGCCCCGACTCATAGTGACCAGCAGCACTAAAATCTAGGCACTAAAATTATATTGTAGATAAGAGGCCAATTTCTTACTGTTGAAGAAAGAAGTTACAAAAAGAAAGAGTAGAAGGCCAAATGAATACTGTAGTGTTGGGTTGGAATCAGAGATATCAGTACACTCACACACATACATACACATGCACACACATACATTGTTGTTGTTATGCGCCGTCAAGTTGGACCCGACTCATAGTGACCCCTCCTTGGGTTTCCGAGGCAGTATCACTATGGAAGTAGATTGCCCAACCTTTCTTCCAAGACACATGTACATACACATCTGTATTTTTTTCTGTATCTATCATTATGTGTATGTATGTACACATGTACATAATGAGGATACAGGAAAAACTATAGATGTGTATGTATATGTGAATTATTATGCACCCTCTCCTCAATTATCTACATGGTTATGTTCCAAAGACCAAGTCATTATGCAAAAATCAATGTTATGTGAAAATAGAGAATGACTTCATCAGATCACAAAATGGAGAATAATTATATCTTTATGTGACTGTCAAATTTCTTCATTACATAATTGTGAAATCATTGAGAATCATGGTCTAGTCAAGTTGACACATAATCTTAACCTTAACCATCATAGGCAGAGTTACTCTTGCCTCAGACCTTTTGTTTGTTGCTTAAGACATTTAAGTTGTGCATTTGTTAAATGCATATGTTAAATGAAAATGTTAAGCATTTGTTGCTTACAGACTTATGTCATTAAATTGTAAAATAGTCAGGTAGAATTTTTATTATTGTCACAAATGTGAAATTTCAGATAACAAGATAGTTTGTAAATAAGGAGATCTTGTAACGTAGTGCCTGAGGCATTTGTCTGCTAACCAAAAGGCTGGTGGTTCAAATCCACCAGCCACTTCTTGGAAATTTTTACTTTGACAATATACTTCCATAGTGATACTGCCTTGGAAACCCAAGGAGGGGTCTCAATGAGTCAGATCCAACTTGACGGCAGTAAGAGGTATATATGCATATATTTTGTAGTTTTGTTCAATGAGAAGGCTTAAAGCAATGAAACCCAGTAGTAATGACAACACTAGTGCCCATATCTTGGCTTCTAAAAATTATTCTTCGATAAAAGGAACTACAGCTCCTAGGAGAAGTAGTGAATTCCAAGACTGGATCAAGGAAATATAAAATTAATCTGGAACATATTTTGGTGCCAGAAAGTAAGGAAGTGCTCAAAAAGGAGGAAGATATGTTGCAAAGATGCAGGAATCAATCCATAGGACCTAGTAATAGCCAAAGCTGGAGTAATTTGACCAACAAAATCAATAATGATAGTATTAGATTTGCAACTCATAGACTAAAATACTTACCCATGGATCCATTATATAAATAAATAATTAACTCCTTACTTATGGACTATCTTGTTATCTGATATTTATAACCATAGTAAAAATATCTGACTATTTTTTGCTTTAAAGATGTACATCTGGCAGTAACGGATGCTGACGTGTGAGGAGAGAGTAACACTGATTGTGATGGTTAAGGTTCTGTGTAAACTTGCTGGCCCATGATTCTCAGTGTTTTGGCAGTTATATAATGATGAAATTTGGCAGCTATGTAATGATGTAGTCATTCTGCATTTTGTGTTTTGATGTGGTCATCCTCCATTTCTGTAAAATGCTGATTTTCACATAATGACTTGGTCTTTTGAATCTAACAATGAAGTGAGAAGTGTGGTGTAAATGAATAAATAAATGGTGGAAGGGACAAGTGTTTCTTACAGAAAAAAAAAATTAATCAAAATTGTAAAAAGAATAAAACAGAAAACTACTATTAGGAAAATGTTGTTGTTGTCATGTGCCATTGAGTCAGACCTGACTCATTGCGACCCCTCCTTGGGTTTCTGAGGCAGTATCACTATGGAAGTATATTGTCAAAGTAAAAATTTCAGGCATGATCCATTGATGAATACTGTTATTACTGAAACTTTGAGGAAAAAGAGGATATTTTCATTATCTGAAAATATGTCCCTCAGCATATTTATGAACTACAAAGGAAAAATAATAACGTTATGACACAGAATCCAGGCATATACCCCCTTAACCAAGTGATCAAGATTAATATCACTAGTGAGACATGTCAACATCATGAGCCCCTAATGGTGAAGAACCAAGAAGGGCACATATGGCTTCTGTGGGATTCTTGCTTAAAGTATGTAACTTCATTCAACTCCTGAGAAAACCACAGACAAACCCAAACCAAGGGTCTTTGTACAAAATAACTGACCAGGTGTTTTCAAAGGTCTCAAGTTCATGAAAGTGTAAAAATGAGGAACTGCCACAGACTAGGAGATTAAGGATACCTAATACCTAAGCTCTGGTGGTGTAGTGCATAAGGTATTTGACTGCTAACCAGAAGGCTGGCAGTTCAAACCCACCAGCCACTCCTTGGAAGGAAGGTTGGGCAATCTACTTCCGTAGTGATACTGTCTTGGAAACCCAAGGAGGGGTCACTATGAGTCAGATCCGACTCCATGGTAGGAGAACAGAAAAAAAATAAAAGGACATTAGAGAGGAAGCTGATAAAATTCTAATAAGTCTATGGTTTAATTAATGCAGTTGTTGTTAGGTGCCATTGAGTCTGCTTCAACTCATAGTGACCCTGTGTACAACAGAATGAAACACTGCCCAGTCCTGCACCATCCTCACAATCTTTGCTATGCTTGAGGGTCTCCCCCTTTTTCCCTGACCCTCTACTTTACCAACCATGATGGCCTTCTCCAGGGACTGGTCCCTTCTGACAACACAACTGTCATAGATTGAATTGTGTCCTCCCGAAATATGTGTCAACTTTGCTGGGCCATGATTCTCAGTGTTTTAGAAGTTATGTAATGATGTAACATGGCAGATATGTAATGACAGCCCATGGTGTGATCTGACATGATAAACCAATCAGGTCTGAAAGGATTAAGATTAAGGATGGGTTGTACATTTTTAGTCCCATCACAGCCCTGATCTAAGGGACACTTCCCTGGGGTGAGGCCTGCAACACCTTTTATCTTACCAGAGCTAAAAGGAGAAAGAATCCAGCAGAGAGTGGGGACTTACCACCATTAAGAAAGAGGAGCCAGGAGTGAGCGGAGTGCTTCCTTTGGACCCAGGGTCCCAGCACTGGGATCCTCCTAGGAACAAGAGATATAGAGAAAGAGAAAATCTTTCCTTACAGCCGGCACTCTGAACTCAGACTTCTAGCCTCCTAAATTGTAAAAGAATAAATTCTTGTTTGTGAAAGCTGTCTACTTGTGGTATTTCTTTTATAGCAGCCCTAGAGAACTAAGGCAATGACCAAAGTATGAGAGATGAAATCTGGCCATTCTCACTTCTAAGGTTTAGTTAATAGCGCTTTATAAATTGCAGTTTTATCATTTTTAAAATTATCATCTAAGATGACAACATTTGGGGAAGATGAGTGAAGGATATAGGAAGTCTCTGCACTATTTCTACAGTTTCTATAAGTCTCAATTCATGCAAAAATGAAGAAGGTAAAGCAACAAAAACACTACAGCAGATTTCTCATGAATGGATCTGAGGCATGAGGTCAGTCTGGAAGGGCTGCTGCTTTCTAATTTCCTCATCCTCAGGCCACACTGCATCCTGCAGAAAGGGGTAGGGTGGGTGCTTAAGTGGTGGGCTGGCATCTCAGCCTTGGGAAGAGAGAGTGGAGGGATATAGATGGTCAGCAGTCACATCCTTACTGAGACTAGAGGAGCAGTACTCCTCTGTAGAGGGGAAATCATAGACAAGCTCCTGTCCAGACAGCTGCTGTCTAATGTTCAGATTAGGTCTATGAAGGCTGTCCTTGAAAACAGTTCCATTACTTTAAAGTTTCATTTCGTGTGTGAGAAATTAACTGTCTTTTTTCACGTCACTGGTTATTTGCCTTCTATATTCAAATACCTTGAAGCATTACAACAGTATGAAACCCCTCTACTTCTGTGGCATTTTAATTACTATTTACAAAGAGTCAACCTAGGAAATGCTTAAGATGGGGAATCAGTTCTCTCTCCTGAATGACTTACTCAAAAATGCAAGGCTCCTACTTTTAAAAGATTGTAAAATTGACAGATGAATCAGAGTGTCCTTAGTGAGAATGACTTGGGTGTCTTCTAAGTTATGTTGTTTCTCATTTATGCTTTATGATAAATTATAGATTAGCTACCTTTTATTTGCTGTTCTGAATTATTTTGCCAGAATGTGGGTGTGGGCTTCAGTGATACCTCGCCAAAATATTAAATCCTTGATCCTGTGGAGACAGAATGAATTAATGGGTATTCAGGGAATGTGTTCACCAAGCAACCTCCCTAAATTCGTGTGGTGCACTCTGCTGCCAGCTTCCTGGAGTCACTTCAGTGATGGGCCCAGTGCAGTCATTGTGTCTCTCCTGTCAGTGTGGGATACATCTCCACATGGCCTATTACTCAAGGGCCTGCATGACCTAGATATTGTGTCATTATTGTTTTAAGTAGGTGATATTGCGTGAGTTCCAACTTATAGGGACCATATGTACAACAGAACAAAATACTATCCAGTCCTAAGCCATCCTCACAATCATTGCTGTGTTTGAGCTTATTGTTGCAGTTACTGTGTCAATTTGCCTTGTTGAGGATCTTCCTCTTTTCCACTAACCCTCTATTTTACCAAGCATGATGTCATTCTACATGAAGTGCTCTCTCCTGATAAGTGAGACAAAGTCTCACCATCCTCACTTTTAAGGAGCATTCTGGCGGTACTTCTTCCAAGACAAATTTGTTCATTCTTCTGGCAGTCTATGGCAAATTCAATATTCTTTGCCAATACCATGACTCAAAGGCATCAATTTTTCCTCGGTCGTCCTTACTCATTGTTCAGCTTTTGTGTGTCATCGTAGCCATCACAGTATGATAAAGTAACAGATGTTGTTGTTGTTGTTAAGTGCCGTCGAGTGGTTTCCAACTCATAGCAACCCCATGCACAGCAGAACGAAACACTGCCTGATCCCGCGCCAGCCGCACAATCCCTCCTATACTTGAGCTCATCATTGCAGCCACCATATCAATCCATCTCGTTGAAGGCCTCCCCCTCCTTCGTTGACCCTCCACCCTACCAAGCATGACATCCTTCTCCAGAAAATGGTCCCTTCTTACAACATGACCAAAATAGGTGAGACCAAGTCTGGCCATTCTTGCTTCCAAGGAGCATGCTG
>NW_006921774.1:5808602-5823880 GCF_000298275.1 Orycteropus afer afer
GCCGTCGAGTCGGCCCCGACTCATAGCGACCCCTCCTTGGGTTTCCGAGGCAGTATCACTACGGAAGTAGGATTGCCCAACCTTACTTCCGAGGAGTGGATAAATGATAGCCACCATTAAATCTCAATATGGAGTGATCCAGTGCTAATCCAAAGGTTAACAGTAGAACTCACCCAGCACCTCTCGGAGAACAAGACTTGGTGATCTGCTTACATAAGGATTACAGACCTGAAAGCCCATTGGGATAGTGCTACTCTGTCACATGGGTTAATTTGAATAGAAATTGACTCCATAGCAGCTAACAACAACTACTAATTTTCAGTCTAACATTTCTATCATTTATTCCCTCCACAGTGCTCAGTCTATTTCCAACAAAGAAGAATAAAGTTGCAAAGTGTGCTGCCTCTTGCAATTGCTTTTATTTCTGGAGGACGGAAACTCTGCCAAAGAAGAAAATGGAAGTTATCCCGGGCTTTTGTGCAAGTTTTATTTGTATGCAAAAGCAAGCACGTCTTCTTTGTTCTGAAGATGAATTTCATTCTAATGGTGCCAATGAATCTTTTAAAATTTCATAATTGCCATTCCTAGCATGCTTCAAACTGAGAGATAACAAAAGAATTAGGTGGCCAGTTCAGCTTGGATTTGGAGATGGATATGCATTCAGAAATGCTTCAAAAACTCTCTGAGTCATCTCAGTCCACTGAGACTTGCAGATGATTTATATTGAGAAGTCAGCAACATTGGCCCAGCCTCACAAAGCCAGTGGTCCTGAGGATGGCAAGATGGTGCAAGTCTGGGTCAAGTAGAGTTTAACTCAAGAACTCTTCCCAAATTCTAGCCCTGCTAATTTTTAATCATAAATACAAATATGTAGAGCACTTTGCAACTTGCAAAGCATTTTTTTTTTTTTTGACATTTCTTGTTGTATGGTATTCTTACAAAAATCCTTGCAAATAGATATGGTTGAGATTATTATCCCATATGATGTTGTGGCCAGGTGCTGTTGAGTGCATTCCCACTCATAGCTACCCTATGTACAACAGAATGAAACATTGCCTGGCCTTGCACCATCCTCACAATAGTTGCTGTGTTTGAGCCCTTTGTTGAATCCATCTTGTTGAGGGTTTTCCAAGCATGATATGTTCCTCCAGGCATTTCTCCTTCCTCATAATATGTCCAAAGTATGTGAGACAATTTCTTGCCATCTTCATTTTGAAGGAGTAGTCTGGTTGTACTTCTTCCAAGACAGTTTTGTTTGTTCTCCTGAAAGGCCATGATATATTCAATATTCTTCACCAATGTAATTCACAGGAATCAATTCTTAGGTCTTCCTTATTCATTGCCCAGCTTTCACATGCATATAGGGGGATTGAAAATATCATGGCTTGGGTCAGCCACACCTTAATCTTCAAAGTGACATCTTTGCTCTAATACTTTAAAGAGATCTTTTGCAGTAGATTTGCCCGATGCAATATGCCATTTGATTTCTTGACTGAAGCTTCCATGGGTGTTTATTGTGGATCCAAGTAAAATGAAATCCCTGATAACTTGTGTATTTTCTCCATTTTCATGGTGTAGCTAATTGATCTAGTTGTGAAAATTTTTGTTTTCTTTATGTTGAGGTGTAATCCATACTGAAGGCTGCAGTCTTTGATCTTCATCAATAAATGATTTAAGTCCTCTTCATTTTCAGCAAATAAGGTTGTGCCATCTCCATATTGCAGGTTGTTAATGAGTCTCCCTCCAATCCTGATAACGCATTCTTCTTCATATAGTCCAGTTTCTCGTATTATTTGATCAGCATACAGACTGAATAAGTGTGGTGTAAAGATATAAC
Source organism: Orycteropus afer afer (assembly GCF_000298275.1). Taxonomy (NCBI): domain Eukaryota; kingdom Metazoa; phylum Chordata; class Mammalia; order Tubulidentata; family Orycteropodidae; genus Orycteropus; species Orycteropus afer. Next base: position 5,810,440 of record NW_006921774.1, read on the forward strand.
CCCGACACACACTTTTTATGATTTTAAACTGTGCTGTTTCCCTTTGTAAAGCTTGAATGACTGCCTCTTGATCTATGTACAGGTTCCATATGAGCACAATTAAATGTTTTGAAGTTCCCATTTTCCACAATGTCATCTATAACTTGTTGTGGTCCTGCAGAAATGGCACATGGGGTGGCATCTAACCTTTTCTAACTTCACAAGGGAAGAGAAGGATCAAGATCAATAGCCCAAGGTTGATTCCTATGAGGTGTAATTCAGACATGCCTCCATCCCTCCAATCTTTTTTCCAATTACGACACCATCTGTTCCTCCCACAGCACTCTACTTCTCTGCTGGGTTCAATAATTCATTGGAATGGCCATACAGAACTCACAGACAATACTCACAATTATGGAATTTATTAGGGAAGTAACAGGTTACAATTCTGGGTCGGAATGCTCAGGATACAGTTCTTTCATCAGACAGCCTCCCCTCAGCTATGCCGAAAGGCAGGTCTCTCTCTGGCCCTAGGCCCATCAACTTGGCCTCTTCCCTGCTTTGGCAAGTGTTACAAAGCTCTTTTAACTCTGCCTATAAATGCCTAGGGGCACCCAACCCCACCAGCAAGTCTCCTTCCTGAAAGCACTCAGTTTCAACTTGAACTTGCATATGAGAAATTGACAGTCTGTTCTGAAGTTGGCCCCTGGCCTTATTCTGATTAATGATACCATGCTTCTCCATTATCTCTTTCCAAAGATGTGGTCAATTCGATTCCTGTGGATTCTATCCAAAGAGGTACACATGTATAGTAGCCATTTTTTTTTTTTTTTTTGTTGAGAAAATATATTTGCAATAAATAAGTCCTATATGGTAGAAGAAAAAAGTGAGGTTCAGAGACATTGTGGCTTTCCCAAGATATATAGCTGGTAGAAGGAAGAGTCTGGATTTGAATTCATAATACATGACTCTAAAGCTAATAATCTTCCCACTGTATTTGCCTACCTTTTATGGTATAGTATAATTATAACTCTGGCACAAATGATTACACACTCAGCTGCTAACTGTAAGGTTAATGGCTTGCACCCACCAGGTACCTCTGCAGGAGAAAAGCCTGCTGATGTGCTTCTGCAAAAAATACAGCTAAAAAACCCTGTATTGTTTTTAGGTTGTTAGGTGCCATCAAGTTGGCTCTGACTCATAGTGAACCTATCTACAATGGAACAAACCACTGCCCAGTCCTTGGCCATCCTCACAATCCTTGTTGTGCTTGAGCCCATCACTGCAGCCATTGTGTCAGTCTGCCTTGTTGTGTTGATCCCAGGTCTTGAAAAGAGTGTCGGCGCAAGGAAGCTACCACTGACACGATAATGCAAAAGCAAAAAGAAAGTTTATTGGCTAGCTCGAGCTAGGGTCTCCGCTTACACCGATGCAGCGGTTTGGGCAAAAGACCCCGTGCTCTACTACAATTACAATTTTATAGGAAAAATACAGGGTGGAGTAACACAAAAGCAAAGAGGTCCCTCTCTCCTTTGATTGGTTGTTGTTAGGGGGTAGGGGGGTCTTAAGACTCTATAAGGTAAAGCCCTGAGGTGTGGGGAATGTGCTGGGGTTCCCAGCACTAATGGCTCCTAGTTAAAGAATAATTACCTGGAGGGGAGGGGATCTCACAGTTGAAGGTTGTGGTAGTTGGTCTATTTGGCTGGGCCTTGGTTTGAGTGGTGGGAAACTGGATGTAGTTATTCCCCATGTTGAGACTGGTAATCAACTCCTCAGTGGAAGCTACTGGAGAAGCTGAGTAGCTCCCTTAAGTATGTGGTCTGCTTCCAGTATATAAGAAGACAGCTTTGAGAAAGATCTCTGAGCTTTTTTGCACGCATTTGGATGTAGCCGTCTTCATTCAATAGGATGCCATGTTTCCTGCTGATCTTGGGACTGTCTCTGGACTTGAACTAATAGCCTGCCATATTGTTTGGTACTTTTGGCACTGTGTCATTTTATTTGTCAACCTTGGCTTTGCAAGCTTCAGCAGCAGGAGCTGTTGAGCTAAGAGAAGCCTCCAGCTTTAGTGAGCCAGGAGCAAGAGGCACAGCTGAAGCCCAATGTTGAGGGGATTTCACCCAGCCCCTAGAACTGGCACTTTGAACTTGGACTTCCAGCCTCCAAAACTATTAATGAATAAATCCTTATTTGTAAAAACCACCGACCTGTAGCATTTCTGTTGTTGAAGTGGCATGGCACTATGTAAGCAAAACAGGGTCTTTCCCTTTTTCGCTGACCCTCTACTTTACCAAATATGACATCCTTCTTCAGGGACTGGTCCCTTCTGAGAACATGACCAAAGCAGGTGAGATGAAGTCTGGCCATTCTCACTTCTAAGGAGCATTCCAGCAGCACTTCTTCCAGGACAAATTTGTTTGTTCTTCTGGCAGTGCATGGTATTTTCAGTATTCTTTGCCAACACAGTAATTCAAAGGCATCAACTCTTCTTCAATCTTCTTTATTCATTGTCCACTTTTCACATGCATGTGAGGAAGTTTTACACTGCCATTCGGGGAGGCTATGAGTCAAAATCTACTTGATGGCACCCAACAACAATTCAATTATCCAAGAGGGCATTTGTGGTTCATTGGTAGAATTTTCCCCTTCCATGCAGGAGATCTGGGTTCAATTTCTGGCCAATGCACCTCAATTGCAAACACCACTTGTATGTCAGTGGAGGCTTTCATGTTGCTGTGATGCTGAAAAGTTTTCAGCAGAGCTTACTAAGACAGACTAGGAAGAAAAACTTGGCTATCTTCTGAAAATCAGCCAATGAAAACCATATGGATCACAAATGTTTGATCCCCTTTTTCATGGGGTTGCCATGAATGAGGGCTTACTTGATGCCAGCTAGCAACAATAACAACATAATTATCCAAATTTGAATGAATGAAATTGTTATCTTAAAAAAAATAGACAATCATGTAATCTGTGTAGATCACCAATGTTGTTGTTGTTGTTATTTGCCATCGAGTCAGCCCCGACTCCTAGTGACCCCTCCTTGGGTTTCCAAGGCAGTTATCACTACGGAAGTAGGGTTGCCCAACCTTCCTTCCGAGGAGTGGCTGGTGGGTTTGAACCGCCAGCCTTCTGGTTAGCAGTCAAGTGCTTTAGCCACTATGCTACCAGAGCTCCCAAATCACTAATAGCATTGAATTTTGTACTCTGGGAATTTGCCAGATCAATGACAACTGTATTATTCTAAGGGTCCAATCTTCATCATCACAGACAGCAAATCTGAAGAGTTGGGGTAGAGTCTACTTTTCCCTTTCTCCTTTTCTACCTTCTTTTCTTTTCTCTGTGTGTGTGAGGTAGTACTCAGCTAAGTTCCATTAGACTATAGGATGGAGTATAAGTTGGGACACTAGAAGAAAAGATGATTCTGAAGCTACAGTGGGAGAAGGTAGTGGGGCAAAGGAGCCTTCTGTCTTCTGGGGAAGTCTTTAGTTCTTAAACCCAAAGATCAGTTTTAAATTTCTAAAGCCTGAAATGGTGTTTCTCAAACTTAGGTAGTATATAGATTCTGTCTAAAGGAAAAAAAGAAATTCTCAAGGACCTTCCAATTAACTTAAATATTTTAAAGTCACCTGAATACATAGATATTAAAAGTTTCATAAATTTCTTATGCCTACAGCTCTGATGCCATAATCAAATGTTCTTTTAAGTTTATTTTTAATATCTGATAATTTAAAAATGAATGTAAGGATATCCTGGATTATCTGCCTCAAAATTTCCTCATGGAAAGTGATGTTTAAGAGATGTAATTATGTTTTGGTGCAGTTATTCAGGGAAAAACAGGAAGAATAGAGCTATTGTATGACACCAGGTAGTAATTGCATACTATGGAATTCAGGGTGTATCTGTTCTAAAATCACTGAAAAATATTATGCTTCATGATGGAAGAGAGATGAAAAGTCTACCTGTCTTACTTGCCTAGAATGATAGGATGATCTGACCACTCTCTTTGGCTCTTATTCATCCTTTAGAACTCAGCTCAGTTGTCAACAACTCCAAGGAGCTTTTTCTGAGTGCTTCCTTCCTCTGCCGCCTGTATTAGATACCACTCTTCTATGTGCCTATTTAACTATATGAGACCTCTGTCATGGCCTTGATCTCACTAATCAATGATTGCTATTCTTTGGATGACGTAAATTCATGTGTCACTTCTTTTTGGTGCATTTGGGAGTAATATCCATCACCACAATAGTTCACACCCGGCGGCTTGTGTCATTTGTCACTGGCTTCTACTCCTACTCTTGCTTTACTTCATGGATCTCTTTCCTCCTTGAATCTCTTTCCTCCTTCAATACCATGCTTCCTTAATTTATAAAACCCTCTTCTATTTACTGCCCTGTCTTTTTCTTTTTTCTCACAAAACTACAAATACAAAGCTATAATGTGATAGATTTTGCTAAACTTTTGGTGTAATAAAGGAGCTCTGGTAGTGCAGTTGAAACGGAGTGCTATTTCCCCCACCCTGGCACCTGGATGGGAATAGATAGGTAGACTGGATTACCCCCAACTATTTCCCCCACCCTGGTTATGACAGATAATTAGATAAGACCCAGCAGGGGAAATAAGTAAATTGGATTATCCCCAACTATTTTCCCACCCTGGGCAGATGAGTATTCAGTTCCTTAAAGAACTAAATGGAAAATATTCCTTCCTGCAGATGATAGACTTGCTAAAAGTATTTTAGAAATGACTTGTAAATTAACTCTGGCCAGGGACAGTAGAAATGTTTTAGAAACAACTTGTAAATGAACTCTGGCCCAAGGACATAAGGGAACAAAAGTTAATTGCCGACCCTCTCCCCTCTGCCCAAGCCACTATCAACTGATAACAAGAAACTAGTGACTCATTGTCACCCATTTCATGTTCATGCCTCAAATTCCTCAACCTTTTGTGAATATGCACAACCCCCCTCTCCTGAAACCTACAAAAACTGTGTTTCTATGGCATCTCTGGGGAGTTAAGATCTGGGTATAAACTACCCCTAACTCCTTGCACTGCTGCTTTGCAATAAATAATTTTCTCTCCTCTCAATCTCGGTGTGTAAACTGTTATGGCCTGATTGTGCACGGAGCAGGGACGCTTGTTTGGTCCAGTAACACAGTGGTTAAGATATTTAGTTGCTCATCAAAAAGTTTGGTGGTTTGAACCCATTGGCTTCTCATCAGAACCATGAAACAGTCTGCTTCTGTAAAGATTTACAGTCTTAGAAACACCATGAGATCACTATGAGTCAGAATTGACTGGATGGCAGTGAGTTTTTTTTTTTTTTTTTTTTTTGATAAGAAGAACAAAATGTAACTGGAAAAATGTTAAAGCTGAATGTTAGGAACTCTGGTGTTGAAGTGCCTAAGGCATTTGACTGCTAACCAGAGGCTGGCGGTTCAAACCCACCAGCCACTCCTCAGAAGGAAAGTTGGGCAATCTACTTCCATAGTGATACTGCATCAGAAACCCAAGGAAGGGGTCACTATGAGTCAGGTCCAACTTGACAGCATATAAGAACAACAACAATATATCAGGGTGGACTCAGTTTCTGTCATACAAAGTCCAAGTATTAATTTTAATATTCACTAAAGAAACTAAAATATAGTGATTTATATAAATAAATTTATTACAATTTCTATAGTCTTATGATACTTAGCATAATGTCTTTCATATAGAAATTAATGTTTTTGAATAAATGAATTCCAGTTCAACATAGCCTGGGTGTTCTGGTGGTGTAGTGCCTAAGGCATTTGACTGCTAACCAGAAGGCTGGGAGTTCAAACCCACCAACCACTCCTCAGAAGGACAATTGGGCAAGCTACTTCCACAGAGATACTGCCTTGGAAACCCAAGGAGGGATTGCTATGAGTTCAATCGACTTAGTTCAACACATATGCTTATTTTTTATGTTGGTATTAAAATCAATTATTTAGTAAATTTGATGAATGTTTTGGAATACTGAAGATAAAAAGAAACAAAAAAATCTCTAATGAAGATAGAGAAATCAATTATTGGAAACACTTCTCACTTCTTAGAATACAACTTTACAATTATCTTTAACTGAAAGCAAATTTTTCAACTACTCTTTGTTGTAAAACCTTGGTAGAGTCTTCAAGAATTTTTGTAGCATACTTTGATGAAAAAATTTAAAATTATTCTAAATTCTGGGTAGTTCAGTGAAAAGTTTGGAAGGTTAAGTAAAAGAAATGCCCTGGTAAACAATGCAAAATAGTGGAAAATGAGAGAGAAAAGATAAGATGTTTAGGAAACCAGTCTAGGGCCTTCAACCTCTAAAGTATAGGCATTCCAAAAAGAAAGGATAGAATGGAAAATTGAAGAGAGGAAATTATCAAAGAAAAAAATTCAGGACAATTGATTAGAAATGAAGAGAATGTGATCATCTAATGCTCAGCATGATGAATTTAATATTATGGCAAATCATTTTATTTTACTTTTTCTATGGAGACTTTTATTAAGCCTTAAACAGGACAAAGACCAAAGAAAAGTAGTCATCCAGGTGAGGGGAACTGTCAGCATGCACATAGTATAGGCCAATAGAACCCACGTTTACAGTGATGGTGTTCATTATATATGACAGAGAATGAAATCATCACAAGATCATGGCTGGTGGTAGGCCAATCTATCACTGTCACAAGTAGGAACACAGAAGGCAGGAAAAGGAACATGATAGGGATACATATATAGTTTCAAGTGAAAGAAGGTTACAGAATTGGTTTTGGGGTTCTGATTACCTAGATACATGGTGGTTGGTATATGGCTCATGATCAGGTGAGCCTGAGTCACAGTCATCAGGATCTCAATGTTTAATTTAAATTAGATAACATGTATCTGATTGGCCATTTTTGGTAAATGCTGAGGCAAGTTCCCTAGTTCTTTGTGTGAGAATCTTTCTGCATACTAGTTAAATACTTTCAATCACACTCTTTCAGAGGGAACATTTTCCCTCTCTAGACTTGTTCTGACTTGTCTAAGCATAGCCACATTGCTGGCTTAATGGTCAGCAAACATTGGGAAAGTAACATAAATAATTTAAATGATGTCTGAATTTATATCAAGACTCAAAATGGAATTAGGGCTCCCACGGTAGATTACAGCCTTCTATAAACCAAGTGCTTTAGAATTTTAAGCTCTAATGCATTCCCTCCTCTTGATCATTGACTTTGGATTTTATTTAAACGTCTTTGATTACATTTAGATTAGGGTACTTTCTTCTTTACAGACTATTTGATGGCTCCTTCAGATGGTTGCTTGTTTTAGGACAAGCTTTTAAGACCCTAGATACTATCCTATTTGATAGCTGGCACCATCTAATTCCTTCACTGTGCTTTTCTATAGCATCCAGTCTTCAATGATCACCTTATGAGGGTAAGGATAGAGTGGAGCTACAGTGGAAGAACTACTAAGTCTCTGGTTAGGCTATAAACCCAAAAGTGGGAGCTCTTGTCCATCTGTAGAATATCTTATCTACATATATGATTCACTTCATGGGCAGTATGTTAGCTTTCTGAGATATTACATTAGAAGTAATTTTCACACAACATTTGATAATATAATAACAATTACAATGAGTATCATTAATCCAATCAATTATTTTTGTTGTTTGTTGCTATGAAATCAGCCCCAACTCATAGTGGACCTATGTACAACAGAATGAAACAGTACCCAGTCATGTGCCATCCTCACAATCCTTGCTATGCTTGACCCATTGTTGCAGCCACTGTGCCAATCCATCTTATTGAGGGTCTTCCTCTTTTTCACTGAGCCTCCACTTTACTAAGTATGATATCCTTCTCCAGGGAATGGTCCCTTCTGAAAACATAACCAAAGTAGGTGAAACAAAGTGTGGCCAGTCTCACTTCCAAGCAGCATTCTAGCTACATTTCTTCCAAGACAGATTTGTTCGTTCTTCTGGTAATCCACAGTATTTTCAGTATTCTTCGCCAACATTAAAGCACACAATTTAAAGGTATCAACTCTTCTTTGGTCTTCCTTATTCATTGTCCAGCTTTCACATGCATATGAGGCCATTGCAAATACCATGGGTTTGGTTGGGCACACCTTAGTCTTCAAAGTGACATGTTTGCTCTTCAACACTTTAAAGAGGTCTTCCGTAGTAGATTTGCCCAGTTCAATATGATGTCTGATTTCTTGACTGCTGCTTCAGAAGGAAGGGTGGGCAATCTACTTCCATAGTGATACCACCTTGGAAACCCAAGGAGGGGTGGTTATGAGTCAGGTCCAACTCGATGGCACATAACAACAAAAACAGCTTTTATGGGTGTTGATTGTGTATTTAAATCAAATGAAGTCTTTGACAACTTCAAACTTTTCTCCATTTATTGTGATGCTTGTTATTGATCCAGTTGTGAGGATTTTAGTTTTCTTTGTGTTCAGTGTAATCCATACTGCAGACTGTAATTTTTAGTCTTCATCAGTAAGTGCTTCAAGTCCTCTTCACTATCAGCAAGCAAGGTTGTGTCATCTGCATATTGCAGGTTGTTAATAAGTCTTCCTCCAATCGTGATGCCACGTTCTTCTTCATACAGTCCAACTTCTTGGATTATTTGCTTAGCATACAGATTGAATAAGTATGGTGAAAGGCTACAAACCTGACAGACATCCTTCTTGATTTTCACCCATGCAGTATCTTGTTCTGTTCTGGTCTATGTACAGTTTCCTCATTAGCACAATTAAGTTTTCTGGAATTTCCATTCTTCTCAATGTTATACATGATTTGTTATGATCCACACAGTCAAATGCCCTTTCATAGTCGATAAAACACAAGTATACATCTTTCTGCCATTCTTTGCTTTCAGTCAAGATCCATCTGACATAAGCAATGATATCACTTATTCCATGTCCCCTTCTGAATCCAGCTTACATTTCTGGAAGTTCCTTGTCAATGTACTGCTGCAGTCATTTTTTATTGATCTTCAGCAAAATTTTACTTATGTGTGCTATTAATAATGTTGTTCCATAATTTCCACTTTTTCTGGGATATGATGTTAAAGTGTTTAGAGATAACATGTAATGATGCCTATAATTTACTCAGAAAACATTAAGCAAAGTAAAAAAAAATAATTAAATGAAATATCAGGTATCTAAGGGTTAGGAAGTCTCAAGGGAGGAAAAGAAGACATTCTGAGGAACATGGCTCACTTTTGGGGTCTTGGCTGGGCACCCAGTGCTCCACAGGCACAGGATGAGCACTTGTTTGTTCAGGAAGGGAATGTGCACCAGCACCTGCACACAGTAGGTGCTTAATAGATTCTGTTGAGTGAGTGAATGAAGGAGTGAATGAATGGGCTATCTTCTGAGCACTACCTCCCCACCCTTTAAGCATGTCACAGACAATTACACACACAGGCGGATTGACAAGTATCATCTTTGATGTGGGTACCGGGGATGATCTCGAGCAATAACACCATCTCCCCTCCCTGAGCCTCCACAGTACTTCCTGGGGGGGGGGCTTGTGGAGCTTGATGACCTCTGTCACATCATCATTCGGGTCATCATCACTTGATCATGAATAGTAATCTGCTGATTCATAATTGTTCTATTTAATCAGATGCAGCATCTTAAACATCTTTGTATCCTGAAAAAGCTCCAGAGCCAGGTGTACTCACTGTTGTTGTTATTATGTGCTGTCGAGTCGTCTCTGATTCATAGTTACCTTATTTACAATAGTGTTCATTATAGATACTCAATAAGAACTTGCTACCATTAATAATAATAATAACATCTTGTGGTGTAGTGCCTAAGGCATTTGACTGCTAACCAGAAGGGTGGCAGTTCAAACCCACCAGCTACTCCACGGAAGGAAAACTGGGCAATCTACTTCCATAGAGATACTGCCTCAGAAACCTTTCCTTGGAATGAGCACAAATATGCACCTCTGCCAGTCGGTTGGACAAATAGCTGTCTTCCAAATTATTTGGCATAGATGAATGGATGCCTCCAGTGCTGCATCTGTTTGTTGAAACATCTCAATGAGTATTTTGTTGATTCCTGGAACCTTGTTTTTTTTTTTTTGCAATTCTTTAAGTATAGTGTGGAGTTCTTCCTTCAGTACCATGGGTTCTTGATCATATGTCATTTCCTGAAATAGATGAACACTGACCAGTTCTTTTTGGTACAGTGATTCTGTATTCCTCCCATCTTCTTTTGATGTTTCCTGCATCATTCAATTTTCTTCCCATAGAGTTCTTCAATAATGCAACTCAGACCTTGAATTTTTTTCTTCAGTTGTTTCAGCTTGAGAAAGGCCAAGTGTGTTCTTCCCTTTTGTTTTTCTAACCCTGGTCATTGCACACTTCATTATAATAATTGATCTTGTCTTCTTTAATTGTTCTATGAAATCTTCTACTCAGCTCTTTTATCTTGCCATTTCTTCCATTCACTTTCACTACTCTCCATTCAAGAGCAATTTTCAGAGTCTCTTCTGACATCCATTTTGGTCTTTCCATTCTTTCCTGTCTTTTTAATGACATTTGCTTTCTTCGTGTATAATGTTCTTGATGTCATCCCACTAATCGTCTGGTCTTTGGTCATTGGTGTTCAATGATCTAGTCTTTAGATGTTCTCTAAACTCAGGAGAGATATAATCAAGGTCATATTTTGGCTCCAGTGGACTTGTTTTAATTTTCTTCACCTTCAACTTGAACTTGCATATGAGCAAATGATGGTCTATTCCACAGTCAGCTCCTGGTCTTGTTTTTGCTGAAGATATTGAGCTTCTATATTGCCTCTTTGCACAGATGTAGTTGATCTGATTTCTGTATTCCATCTGGTGAGGACCATGTGTATAGTCACCATTTATATTGTTGAAAACAGGTGTTTGCAATGAATAAGTCATTGGTCTTGCAAAATTCTATCATGTGATCTCTGATGTCATTTTTTATCACCAAGGCCATATATCCCAACTACCAATGATTTTTCTTTGTTTTCAACTTTCACATTCCAATCACCAGTAATCATCAAAACATCTTGATTGACTGTTTGATCAGTTTCAGACTGCAGAAGTTGGTAAAAACTTCAATTTCTTCATCTTTGGCTCTAGTGGTTGGTGTGTAAATTTGAATAATACTAGTGTTAACTGGTCTTCCTTGTAGGTGTGTAGATATTATCCTATTGCTGACAATATTGTATTTCAAGATAGACCTTGTAATGTTCTTTTTCGCAAAGAATGTGATTCTTCAATTTTTCTTTCCCCTCATAGCAGCCCATATGATTGTCTGATTTAAAATGGCCAAAACCAATCCATTTAATCTTACTAATGCCTAAGATATCAATCTTTATGTGTTCCGTTTCATTTTTGACGGCTCCTAGCTTTCCTAGATCCATATTTCATACATTCTACGTTCCAAATTTTAATGGATGTTTGCAGCTATTTCTTCCCATTTGATTTGTGCCCAATCAGCAAATGGAAGTCTCAAAAACTTTACTTCATCCATGTCATTAAGGTTGACTCTACTTTGAGGAGGGAGGTCTTGCCCAATTGTATTTTGAGTATCTTCCAACCTGAGAGACTCATCTTCAGGCACTACATCAAACAGTTTCACTGCTATTCATAAGGTTTTCACTGGCCAATTTTTTCAGAAGTGGATGGCCCCATCCTTCTTCCTGATATGTCTTAGTCTGGAAGTTCTGCTGAGACCCGCCTACTGTGAGTGACTCTGCAGGTATTTGAAATACCAGTGACATAGTCTCCAGCTTCATAAGAACATGCAATCCACCACATTATGACAAATTTATAGACAAGTGGTGGAATCCAAGCAATAGTATAGATTAAAATACTGATGAGAAAAAGCTATAGGACAGTTTCTTTCATTTTTTTTTTTTTGTTGTTAAAATACATGAAAAGATTTACCTATACAAATTTTCTTATTAATTAGCAAAACTGAAGTGTTAGAAAAAAACTACTTAGAATACAATGAGGGTTTACCGAGGCAGTATCTGCAAGTGTCTTAGCCACTATGCTACCAGACCTCCTCCTGAGGTCAATAGTCTACTCCAAAGAGATTAAGTTCTTTGATGTTTCCTCCAAGATGTTGTAGGGTGAAATCCAGACAGTACTTATTGGGTATCATTTCTACAAGACAATCTCAAATCCCAGTGGCCTAAGGCATGAGACCTCCTGAAAGACTAAAAGTAGAAGAAAAACATTCAGTTAAAGGTTGTAAAAGATACAGCATTAGGGAGATAATACAGGGTGGATCCCTCTTATTGGAGGTCTATTTAAAACTTTCTAAGTGTTCTTCCCAAGGGCATGCTGCCCCTCCCTTGCTTACCTACCAAAGTCAAATGCCACTTTTTTGGAAACAGAAGTGGAGCCCAAGACACAATGGTAATTTGAGCTAAACCTTGTGTTTTGGTTACCTACTGCTGCTCTAACAAAAATATACCTCAAATGGAAATGGCTTTAACATTTATTCTCTTACAGTTTTGGAGAGTATAAGTCTGAGTTCAAAGTGCCAGGCTCTAGGGGCTGGGTGAAAGCCCCTCAATTTTGGGCTTCAGCTCTGCCTCGTGTTCCCAGGCCACTGAAGCTGGAGACTTTTCTTTACTCAGACAGCTCTGTCTTCTGAGGCTGACAAACCCAAGGTCTAGAGGTAAAAAGGCACAGTCTTGATATTACCAAACAATATGGCTGGCCACTAATTCAAGTCTAAAAAATGCCCCAAGATCGGTAGGGCATGGCAGGTTGCTGAACAATGACATGACTACATGTCAAGCATGCCAAAATGCTGGAGACCTTCCTCAAAGCTGCTGCTTATCTGATGGAAGCAGCCCACATCCCTAAAGCAGCTAATCAGTTGTTTCAGTAGATTCCACCAAGGAGTTAATTACCAATGTCACCATAGGGAATAACTACAACCAGGTGCCCAGCCACCCAAAACCAGGCCCAACAAAATTGACACATAACCTTAACTACCACACCTTGTGTCAGCTATTTTAGTTAGGCTAAATGTCTCAGTTTCAGCATGTCCTCATAAATTTCCCCCTCTTCTGATCATGAATTTCTGTAGAAATTATTTGATCACCATTGTAAGAGTGTCTTCTTCCACTCAGATACTCTGCTTCTGTGACTTTAAAATTAAAGAAAGTGTAGGGGAAAGTGACATTGGACAACCATTTGGTTTCCCAAAAAACTGACTCAAAGTGAGGATCTCCTCTGAGAACCTAGTTTTTTTAGGATTTTATGAATAACAAGGGAGTGAGTTTTATTACAAGCATTAGATAGGCATTTCATATAACATTGTCTTGAAGATCAATTAAAATAATCACTGATTTACACTAAACAGCTCCCAGTATGATCTTTGGAGTCTTTTTCTGAAAACAGATTGAATTCTTTAAAAGAGTGCAACATTCAGAGCAAAATTGTCTTACTAGTTTATCC
>NW_006921774.1:5839596-5852575 GCF_000298275.1 Orycteropus afer afer
TCACCACCACCTGGGTCCCTGTGGCTGACTGTTCCTCTGTCTGGCTTCCTGGCTTTTAATCCCCTTTCTCCTTCTCTTCTGGCCTGCTTCTTTGGGCATCCCTGAGTTGTCTCTCCTCACCTGTATCCCTGGGGCTGACTGCTCTTCTGTCCGGGTTCAAGGCTTTTATCCCCTCTCTCCTGCTCTTCCAGCCTGCTTATATATAGTTATATATATTTATATAGTTAGCTAGTAGTAAAACAGAATCATTAACAATATCAGGCCAATTTGCTGAAATAATCCACAGAGCCATAACACTAAGGTCTTTATGACAAGGATGCAAGTCCCATAAGGTGTTGGTTTATATATAAGCAGTATCAGTAACTGCTTCCGTGAAATGACATTCTGCAAAGCCTCAAATTGTATATCAATATAAATACAGTAAATTCATCTATTAAGACACAAAGTTGTTCCTTTGGAGGATTAGCAGGAATCTTAAGGCCATCCTATTTTGTAAAGTAGTAGCTCAAACTTTAGATACTTTTCTCATTATGGAATTTATAACTTTGCTTAGCTTACCAATAAAAACTTCTAGTTGGAGACTTATAACTAAACCCATTTATGTGTATTTATTTCTTTTTATGTAACAACCAGCTATTTCAGTAACTAATAGCACTATGCTGACTATAAAATAGTCTGTGCACTTTTTTTCATCTCCTAAATTTACATTCTAATGTTTCTCTTAAGATTTTTTTTTTCTAATTTGAACTTACATTCCTCTCATATTTAATAGCAAAACAGTCCAAATAAACAGGTAAAAACAACAAATCTACTGGTTGGATAATTGAGGAGAAAGAAGAAAACGGTTGCTTATATCTAGAAAACAAAACCTTAAAAGACCAGCAATACTCCCACATAAAAATCACAGTAATGTTTTAGTCTGTCAATCTTATGTAGTTAATTTCTGTTCCTTGCAGTTTTGGATCAGTCACAATTTGTGAACCCGTCACCTTTTACACCAGAGTTCTGGAAATCTTGATCAGTCTAGTAGGATTCATGTTTAAAATACCAGTCCTTTTCATAAGTCCAATATAGTCTATCTCTTTCTTGGAATATTTTGGTCAAGGATTTCTGCAAGTCAGCAAAGGAAAAATTTATTTGTAGAAGGCAAAACATAATATGGCCATGTTGTTGCTGTTGTTATGTGCAGTCAAGTCAGACCCGACTCATAGCGACCCCTCCTTGGGTTTCCGGGGCAGTATCACTACGGAAGTAGATTGTCCCATCTTCCTTCCGAGGAGTGGCTGGTGGGTTTGAACCACCAGCCTTCTGATTAGCAGTCAAGTGCCTAAGGCACTACGCTATCAGAGCTCCCAATATGACCATATCAACTTATAAAAATAATACTTTTAACTGAAAGACCTGTTAGAAATTAATTACAAAAGTAATACAAAGCCAAATAAAGTCAGTTCAAAAATTTTAGACTGAAATATCTCTAAATATATTGATTAACATTATTTTCAAAGAGCTTCAGATATACTATATAATAATCTTGAGACATAATACTACATAGTCAGAATATACCAAGATTATTAAGTCTCTAAATACCTGAATTAAGCTCTATAGGTAAGCAGAGTAATTCTCCCAGTTTACCCTATTGGCTTTTAACCTGCTAGATTCAAAGGAAACAAAGTTGCAACCAAGCTAGTAATTAAAATAACTAAAATTATGGCATATCATGCATTTGTCTTCTAATTTTAGACAAAAACATAAGAGAAAACACTAACATATACATTTTTAATCCTTGTAAAAGTAGGCACTTTTTTTGATTTTACAAGTAATTTTACGTGTAATCTGTTGTTGTTAGGTACCATCGAGTTGTCTCTGACTCATAGCTATCCTATGTACAGCAGAACAAAACACTGCCTGGTCCTGTGCCAGTTCCACAATCCTTGCTATACCTGAGCCCATTGTTGTAGCCACTGTGTTAATCCATCTTGTTGAGAGCCTTCCCCTTTTTTTGACCCCCCACTTTACCAAACATGATATCCTTCTCCAGGGAATGATCCCTTCTTACAACATGACCGAAGTAGGTGAGATGAAGTCTGGACATTCTCTCTTCCAAGGAACATTCTGGCTGGACTTCATCCAGGGAAGATTTGTTAGTTCTTTTTAGCAGTCCCTGGTACTTTCAGCATTCTTTGTCAACAGCACAACTCAACAGCTTTGATTTTTCTTCGGTCTTCCTTATTCTTTGTCCACCTCTCACACGCAAAACCAAAAAACCAAACTCATTGATGTTGAGTTGGATCCGACACATAGCAACCCTTCCTTGGGTTTCTGAGGGGGTATCGCTATGGAAGTAGATTGCTCAACCTTCCTTCTGGGGAGCAGCTGGTGGGTTTGAACTTCTAGCCTTTTGGTTAGCAGTCAAATACCTTAGGTACTATGCCACCAGAGCTCTCCCTCTCACATGCATATGAGGTAATTGAAAATAACATGCTATGTGTTAGGCACACCTTAGTCTTCAAGGAAATACCTTTGCTCTTCAACACCTGGAAGAGGTCTTTTGCAGCAGATTTTCCCAATGCTATACATCATCTGATATCTTGACTGCTGCTTCCATTGGCGTTGATTGTAGAACCAAGTAATATGGAGTCTTTGAAAACTTCAGTCTTCTCTCCATTCATCATGATGCTGCTTATTGGTCCAGTTGTGAGGACTATTGTTTTCTTTATATTGAGGTGCAATCCATAATGGAGACTATAGTCTTCAATCCATCAGTAAGTGCTTCAAGGCATCCTCACTTTCAGCAAGCAAAGTTGTGTCATCAGCATATTGCATGTTGTTAATGAGTCTTCCTTCAATCCTGATGCCATATTCTTCTTCATATAGTCCAACTTTTCTGATTATTTACTCAGTATATAGATCGAATAAGTATGGTGAAAGGATAAAACATGGACACCTTCCCTTCTTGATTTTAAACCATGCAGTGTCCCCTTGCTCTATTTGAACGACTGCCTCCTGGTTTATGTGCAAGTTCCTTATGCATACAATTAAGTGTTCTGGAATTCCCATTCTTCTCAAAGCTATCCATAATTTGTTATGATTCACATAATCTAATGCTTTTGCATAGTCAATAAAACACAAGTAAACATCTTTCTGGTGTTCTTTGCTTTGAGCCAAGATCCATCTGACATCAGCAATGATATCCCTTGTTCCACATCTTCTTCTGAATCCAGCTTGCATCTCTGGAAGTTCTCTATCAATATATTGCTGCCACTGTTTTTGAATTATCCTCAGTAAGATTTTACTTGCATGCGATATTAATGATATTGGTTGAAAATTTGCACATTCTGTAGGATCACCTTTCTTTGGAATGGGTACAAATACGGATCTCTTCCAGTCAATTGGCCAGGGAGCTGTCTTCCAAATCTCCTGGCATTGCTGAGTGTGCCTGCAGCACAGCATCTCTTTGTTGAAACATCTCAATTCTGTCAATTCTTGGAGCCTTGTTTTTCGCAAGTTCCTTCAGTGAAGCTTCAACTTATTCTTTCAACACCATTGGTTCTTGATCATATGTCACCTCCTGAACTGGATGAACATTGACCAATTCTTTTTGGTACAGTGGCTTCGTGTATTCCTTCCATCTTTTTTTGGATGTTTCCTGCATTATTCAATATACTGCCCATAGAATCTTTCAGGATTGCAACTTTAAGCTTAAATTTTTTCTTCAGTTCTTTCAGCTTCAGAAATGCCAAGTGTGTTCTTCCTTTTGGTCTTCAAACTCCATATCTTTGCACATTTCATTAGAATAATTGACTTTGTCTTCTCGAACTGCCCTTTGAAGTCTTCTGTTCAGCTCTTTTATCTTGTCATTTCTTCCATTTGCTTTAGACACTCTTCATTCAAGGGCAAGTTTTAGAGTCTTTTCTGACATCCATTTTGGTCTTATCTTCCATTCCTGTCTTTTAAATGACCTTTTGCTTTCTTCATGAATGATGTTCTTGATGTCATTCCACAATTATTCTGGTTTTCGATCATTGGTGTTCAATGCATCCAATCTATTCTTTAGATGGTCTCTAAATTCAGAAAGGATATATTCAAGGTCATATTTTGGCTCTCATGGACTTGTTTTAATTGTCTTCAGCTTCAACTTGAGCTTTCATATGAGCAGTTGATGGTCTGTTCCACAATCAGCTCCTGGCCTTGTTTTGGCTGAATATATTAAGCTCCTCCATCACCTCTTGCCATAGATGTAGTCAATCTGATTCTTGTGTACTCCATCTGGTGAAGTCCACATGTATAGCCACCGAGCTGTTGAAAAAAGGTATTTGCAATGAATAAGTCATTGCTCTTGCAAAATTCTATTATGTGACTTCCAGCATCATTTCTATCACCAAGGCCAAATTTTTCAACTACCGGTGACTCTTCTTTGATTCCAACTTTTGAATTCCAATCATGAGTGATAATCAGCACATCTTGATTGCATGTTCAGTCAATTTCAGACTACGGAATTTGGTAAAAATCTTCAATTTCCTCATCTTTCATGGTTCGGTGTGTAAATTTGAGTAATAGTAATATTAATTGGCTTTCCTTGTGTTGTTGTTGTTGTTATGTGCCGTTGATTCGGCCCTGACTCATAGCAATAGTGAGGCAGTATCGCTGTGGAAGTAGATTGCCCAATCTTCCTTTCTCTGAGTGGCTGGTGGGTTTGAACCACCAGCTTTCTCTTTAGCAGTCAAGTGCTTTAGGCACTATGCTACCAGAGCTCCTGGCCTTCCCTGTAGGCATGTGGATATGATCCTATCACTGACAGCATTTTACTTCAGGATAGATCTTTTATTTATTTATTTATTTTAAGATTTTGTTTTACATTCAATGTTACGTGTAGTTCAGGATAAATCTTGAAACTTTCTTTGTGATGATGAATGCCACACCATTCCTATTCAATTTGTCATTCCTGGCATAGTAGATCATACGGTTGTCTGATTCAAAATGGCCAAAACCAGTCCATTTCAGCTCACTAATGCCTAGGATATCAATCTTTTGCATTTCATTTTATTTTTGATAACTTCCAAGTTTCCTGGATTCATACTTCATGCCTTCTGTGTTCTGATTATTAATGGATGTTTGCAGCTGTTTCTTATTTTGACTTGTGCCACATTGGCAAATGGAGTTCCTGGAAGCTCTACTTTATCCATATAATTAAGGTCAGTTCTACTCTGATGAGGCAGCTCTTTCCCAGTCATATCTTGAGTGCCTTCTGGCTTGAGGGTCTCATCTTCTGGTACTGTATTGGACAATGTTTCAGAGCTATTCATAAAGTTGTCCAGTAATATATCAGATAGTGTTTCACTGTTATTCATAAGCTTTTCCCTGGCCAATTCTTTGAGAAGCAGATGGCCTCTTCCTTCTTCAAGTCTGTCTCAGTCTGGAAGCTCCACTGAAACCTGACCTCCATGAGCAGCCCTGCTGATATTTGAAAGCATGATGACACAGCCTACAGCCTCACAGAAACACCTAACCCACCACAGTATGACAAACTGATAGACAAGTTCATCTCCCTTAGCTTCCTGCTTGGGGTCTCTCTCTCTCTTACCTGTTCTGGCCATCCGTCCTGGCTGCCACTTCCTGCCTGGGGTGTCCCATGTAACCTATATCCTATTGAATATAGTGTTTTAGCACTTGTCTCCTTATAACAAAGACACAAATCATTTGTGGCTTTCCATAAAGTTTCAGAGTTGCCAGGAGTTTATCAAAAGCACTGAGAAACAATACTTAAGTTATTTAACTAAAGATCTTAAAGGTAAAAACTTTAGCAATTTTTTTTTTTCAAAATCATGCCCCTTGGTTCGACTCAGGAATTTTTGTTCTAATGAGAGGCTGAATCCTCTTTTTCAAGGCAGGTTATACAAAGGATAAATTAACTCTTTGCCCAACAGTCAAATAAAATTTTGTTATCTTAACAGTGAGGGGCCCAATTCTTTGCTATTTGACATTAACGCTTTAAAAAATTCCATAAATTAAACCATTAAACTTTGTTGTTGTTGTTATGTGCTGTTGAGTCAGACCCAACTCATAGTGACCCCTCCTTGAGTTTCCGAGGTGGTATTGTTACTGGACCAAGCACGGGTCCCTGCCTGGTGTGCAGTCAGGCCAAAACAGTTTACACTCCGAGATTGAGAGGAGAGAAAATTATTTATTGCAAAGCAGCAGTGCAAGGAGTTAGGGGTAATGTATATCCAGATCTTAACTCCCCGAGATGCCATAGAAACACAGTTTTTGTAGGTTTCAGGAATTTGGGGCATGAACATGAAATGGGTGAGGATGAGTCACTAGCTTCTTGTTATCAGCTGATAGGGGCTTGGGCAGAGGGGAGAGGGTCAGCAATTAACTTTTGTACCCTTATGTCCCCAGGCCAGCGTTCATTTACAAGTTGTTTCTAAAACATTTCTATTGTCCATGGCCAGAGTTAATCTACAAGTTATTTCTAAAATACTTTTAGCAAGTCTATCATCTGCAGGAAGGAATGTTTTCCATTCAGTTCTTTAAGGAACTGAATACTCATCTGCCTGGGGTGAGAAAATATTTGGGGGTAATCCAGTCTACTTATTCCCCTTCAGGGTCTTATCTAATTATCTGTCTTAACCAGGGTGGGGGAAATAGTTGTGGTAATGCAGTCTACCTATCTATTCCCATCCAGGTGCCAGGGTGGGGGAAATAGCACTGGGTTTGGTTTCAGTATCACTGTGGAAGTAGATTGCCCAGTCTTCCTTCCGAGGAGTAGCTTGTGGGTTTGAATCACCAGCCTTCTTGTTAGCAATCATGTGCCTTAGGCACTGTGCTACCATAGCTACTAGCCAGATAGATAGAACTTTGACAAAACCAAATAAATTCCTTTTAATAAACCCCCTCAACATTGTCTCTGTTGCTAATTTCTTATAGCATTGTCCTTGAAATGGCAAAAATGAACACACTCATTAGCATACTAATATGTGCACACACACACACACACACATATCTCCTTTCTCTATAAACCTAAAGTATATGAACTTTAAATTATAACAAATATTTATGAACTCAATTTAATATGAGTAAATTATCTAAGGATCTTGAAATTATCTATATATCACAAAACATAATTACTGTTGAAATAAATTTTGTTTATATATTCTAAGTTTTTATTCAAACTTTTACTACATCCTCTATTTTCTTAAATTTCAATTTATCCCTTTAAGATTTTACCATTTAGTTTTGGAAATCACAAGGTCTCTGCTCAACCAACTGATTCTCTGATATGAATATTACTTCACATCTCTAACTAGTGGTGTCAGAGATATGCCACACCATCTTATGTGGCTCTTCTGGGTTCTTCTTCATTCCCTGCTGCCCCATCCAAGGTCATAAGTCAGTTAAAGAAAGTCAAAACTGAGTTTCCTGCAAGGCATGAATTTTAAAAGGCAACATAGCATCTGATAGGTTAAGACCCCTTCCCCCAGCTCTGATATACAAACTCCTAACCCCGGGTCTATATAAGACCGCCCTTTCCCCTGCTTGCTCTCTTCTTCTTCTTCTACTGTCCTGCCTTGGAACAGGTGCCCTTCTGCCTCTTTAAATAAAATCTCCTGTGGGGTACCCTGGTGTGTGGCGTGGTAGTTGAGTGCTGACGGAGCTCTAACATTGGTGTCAGAAGTGGGATTGCTGGTGCTCCCGATTCCTCATCAGAGGGTCCAGAACCCTCCATTCCCCAGGCACTCTGACCTGCCCCCCAGCACCCATGACCATCTTCCCTGGCGCTTTCCCAGCAAACAACACCGGCAAATCATCACCTTTGCCCCAGCCTGGGTAAGTCCTCTAATGACAGCTTGGGTATCTGAGTCCTTTGTCCTGGTGACTAGAAAAACAAGAATCCACTCCAGAGTGCAAACTGCGTACCAGATTTTGTGTCTCCCCACCATGAGTCCGGGACTCACCGGGACAAGTTTGGGACTTGCCTGTTCTGTCCCCACCTGCTGCAGGGATGCCTCAGAAGGTGGTGTGGCCCCCATTTTCAAGCCCTCTCCCCATGGTGAGATGCCTCCATGAGGAGCCTAGGCTTCCATACTTAGGACCAGGTCCTAAGCTGGGGTGCGCGATCTGTACCTTGAGAAACGTCTTAAGTTATAGGTGCCACCCTTTGTCTTGCTTCTGGTCACCATGAGCTCTGGATCCCATATACCTGCAGACTCTCCCCTGGGGTGTTTGTTACAGAACCTTGAAGGCTTAGATTTAAAGCCCAAGCATCTCATATGTTTGTCCACTCAAATCTGGCCCCAATATAAATTGGACAACCAAAACGTTTGGCCACCTAATGGCTCACTTGAATCTGGTCTAATTCAAGACCTGTATAACTTTTGTAAGAGCCAAAGAAAATGGTTGGAGATTCCCTACATGCAAGGCTTTTCTTAGCTCCATAGTCAACCTTCCCTCTGCTCGCTAGCTAATCAACAATCCCCTCCCCCAAAACTGCTAGTAGCCTGATCTCTTTCCACCCCAGCACCCCTTCCCTTCGAGTCTGTCGGCAATCTTGATCTGGCAGATGATCCTCCTCCTTATTGGGGAGAGCCACAAACAGCTCCACCCCAGGCTCTAGTTCCTCACTCATCCCCCGCAAGCCCACAAGAGCCTCTCCTTCCCTCCCCTCCTCCTCCTTCTCCTCCCTTCACCCCTCCCTGTGTGCTGACTCCACCCATCACTCTCTCCAAGGCTCATAAGTCATCTGACCCTGACGTTTCTAAGTCTGCCCACACAATGGCGCCCTTGTGAGAGGTTGCTGGAGCTGAGGAATTGTTCAAGGCCATACCCCTTTTCCAATGGCTGAGCTGGCTCTCATTCAGTCTAGGCTTGTATCTTTCACTTCTGACTCTGCAACCTTTATCAAACAGTTTCAATTCCTGACACAATCATATCAGCTAAACTATCATGATATTTTTGTTGTCCTAACCAATTTACTTACCCCTGAGGAGAACAAAAGAGTGCTGGAGCAGGCCCATGCCCATGCCCATGCATATCAAGAACACCTCACAAACAATCATCACCCAGCAGGCTCAGAAATGTCCCTGATTGAGACCCAAAGTGGGACTACAATACTCCAGCAGGTACCAATGCCAGAAACAGCTACATCATCTGAGCTTTGACAAGACTGCTCCCCAGACTCCCTCCAGCCAGCCTTCAGAGTTCAGCAAACGGGACCTCTGAGACTCAAAGTCACCTGAAAATTCAAGGCCAGATAAGTCCTGCTGACCTTACCTAAACCCTCATGTACTGTCAAACTCTCTCTTCACCGACACCACTTAGCATCCTCTGTCTGATCCTCATTATTGCACTTGGACTCATACCTGGGTTAGGCCTAGCTACCACAACTCCAAAGGACTGAACCACCCGACAAAGATGTCTCCTCGCTATAATCTACTGGTTCATTTCCTTCTGCTTTCTTGCTTTGATTGGTTTAAGGGACCTATAATCACTAGGCTCATAACTTTTCCTTTATATGATCCCTCCAGTCTCCATAAAACCCAATTTCTAGACTATCTGAGACAGACCCTTCAATTGACACATTCCCTAATACAACGATCCAACACCACTTGGGCAAACAGGTGCTGGCTCTGTCTCCCTTTATCTGCAAACTACTATACAGCAGTCCCCACTCCACCCATAGTATGGGCCACAACTGATGTCATGTATCATCCCCAATATGAAAAGGGGGTTCCACTGTCACAATTAGACATACAATCCATCATGGACTTCCCTATAAATCAAAATACCAAAAATACACAAACAGGCCGTGCGGCTCAACTCTTCAAAAGCTACTTAAACAATATAACTACATATAAGGCCACTACCAAACCCATCCATGGAGCTATATCACACAATACCTTACTTACATTCCAGGCCCCACTCTGTTTCCAGTGCAACATGACAGGCCCCCCATTGGGACATCTCTCGCCTAAACTATGCAACTACACTATACAACTGCAGCTTCTAACGGATCATGCTTCTTATGTAGTTACCCAAAATGCCCTTTTTATTAAGCCCATAAGATTTACAAGCCCTCCCCAGATCAGTCAGTAGTCAGGGACTTCTCAACAAAAATTCAGGATTCTGTAATGGCAAACATAGTCCATGTGTGATCATGCATCCATGGATCCCTTGTAACACACCCCCTCCCATTACTGAATGCCTTCTCATACCCTCCATCAACCTTTCCTCTGAGTGGCTCCTTGTTGACACCAAACAGTTCTTTGTCCATTGGGAAAATAAAACAATTACAACACACCCATCCACTTCTCGGGGACCTTTCCAACCACTAACTGGCGCCACCATGGCAGGCACTCTAGGAGTCTGGGAGGCAGAAAACAATAAAATCACCCACCTTTTCAGTATCCACAATCAATTTTGCATATCTAGTCAAGGTGTCTTTTTCCTCTGTGGTACCTCTACTTATCTGTGCCTCCCTACCAATTGGACTGGAACCTGCACACTAGTCTATCTCAGCCCAGTCATTGACATTGCTCCGGATGACCAGCCCCTACCTGTACCAGTTGTGACTAGAATAAGACAATGAAGAGCAATACAACTAATACCCCTACTAATTGGTCTAGGTATCTCTACCACAGTGGGAACAGGAGTAGGAGGCCTAGCCACTTCACTGACTTATTTCCACCAAGTTTCTAAAGAACTGTCTGACAGCCTAAAAGACATCACTAAGTCAATCACGACCTTGCAAGATCAACTCAACTCCCTTGTGGCAGTCACTCTTCAGAACAGGAGAGGATTAGACTTACTAACAGCAGAAAAGGGAGGTCTTTGCCTATTTCTGGGAGAAGAATGTTGTTTCTATATAAATCAGTCAGGAGCTCTGGTAGTATAGTGGCTAAGGCACTTGACTGCTAACCAGAAGGCTGGCGATTCAAACCCACCAGCCACTCCTCGGAAGGAAGGTTGGGCAATCCTACTTCCCTAGTGATACTGCCTCAGAAACCCAAGGAGGGGTCACTATGAGTAGGGGCCGACTCGACGGCAAACAACAACAACAACATATAAATCAGTCAGGTATAGTACAAGATGCAGCCAAAAGACTCATCGAGAGGGCAACTAATATAGATCAACATCTATCCACTAACAATGGTCCACCTTTTTCTTCCCTCTTTTCGGACTCCCTACCTTGACTCCTACCATTCTTGGGCCTCATGTTGATTGCTACCATCGCTCCTTGTGTTCTCTCTTTCATTCAATCCCAGGTCCACCAGATATCTACCCAAATTTCACGACAGACAGGCAAACCAAATGATCCTTCAAGTCAAAGACCTGGAAGAGATTCCCTTGCACTCATGTAGACCACCCAACTAATAAGATACCTTTGCCACCTGGGCTCCACTGTTTCCCTCTCGCTTCCCTCCCCTAATCGTTGCAACTCAGCCTGTCTTACAGGTCCCAGAACACCAGATGCCAAACATGTCCCACCAACCCCTGGGAGTCGACACCCTTAGAAGCTGCTTCTTTGAGGACCTCTACATACTACAAATCACCAACCAGGCAAAACAACACAGCATCTCTGAAGTTGAAGCAAAAGAAAACCGGTTTTGGCACTACAAGAGACAAACTCGTCCGTAGATAGATGGAAGGTCCCACTTCCAAAGACGCTGTGCCCCTCACCAGCAGGAAGCAGCTCCAGAAGATTGACCTTTGCCCCTTTTCCCACAAAAGTGGGCCCTTCTTCCTCTTCTCTTTTTTAAAAAAACCAAAGAGGGGGTATGTTAGAGATATGCCACGCCATCTTGCATGGCTCTTCTCAGTTCTTCTTCATTCCCTGCTGCCCCACCCAAGGTCATAAGTCATTTAAAGGAAGTGAAAACAGCTTCCTGCAAGGCATGAATTTTAAAAGGCAACATTAAGACCCCTTTCCCCAGCTCTGACGTACACCTCCTAACCTCGGGTCTATATAAGACCTCCCTCTCCCCTGCTCGCCTTCTTCTTCTTCTTCTTCTTCTTCTTCTTCTTCTTCTTCTGTCCTGCCTCAGTGCAGCAGCCCTTTTGCCTCTTTAAATAAAATCACCTGTTGCTTACCCTGGTGTGTGGCGTGGTCATTGAGTGCCAACAAAGGTCTAACAAGGGGTACAAATATACCTTTGTTTTAAAAGGCCTACAACTAGTTAGGAAGAATCTTTCAGAAGCTTCCATACAGCTACATGACCTCAGAGGCTGGGGGCCAAGAGCCCTGATCTTGTCCTGTCCTCCTCTTTTGGCTCATAGTCAAAATAAGAATAGATCATCCTAGTTCTCTTGCATGTTAAAGACAAAAGATAACCATTTCTTTCTTTTTTTCTATTCGCTTGGTAAGGAGCTCTGGTGATACAGTGGTTCAGGCATTTGACTACTAACCAAGAGGTCAAGTATTTGAATTCATCAGCTGCTCCATGGAGGCAAGAATAGGCAGTGTTCTCCTGTAGAGATATATAGCCTTGGAAACCGTAGAGAGGTCTCTGAGTCAGTATCAACTGGAAGGCAGTCAGTTTGGTTTTTATCTGACTTTATCCTCTTGCTAAGCAGTTTTGCCCTTTACTTATCACAACTTTTTATCTACCCAGTGCATATCAAAGCTCTTTAGCCATTTTTTTTTTCCCTTATAGGCTTGTTCTATGTATTTTTCATTCTGGAATTTCTAGTTTTATTTTAATACAAATTACATCTTTTTTCTTAAATAACACAAATTCTATAATATCCAACTTAAGTTACTTGGAAACATTTTGCTTTCAAGGTTGTAATAAACACAAAAATTTTTGTCAAAATGAATTCATTTCATTAATTCTTTGTAATATTGTTGTTGTTGTTATGTGCTGTGGAGTCGGACCCGACTCATAGCGATCCCTCCTTGGGTTTCCAAGGCAGTATCACCCACCAGCCACTCCTCAGAAGGAAGGTTGGGCATTCCTACTTCCATAGTGATACTGCCTCGGAA
>NW_006921774.1:5859925-5864949 GCF_000298275.1 Orycteropus afer afer
TTGTGCACCAGGTGCATCTTGCTGGGTTTTAAACACCAGAGGCTCAGCCTCAAAACTCACATCTACATGTCACCACAGTCAGACAAACCGACAGACAAGTTTGTCTTGCTGTTGGAGATCTCTTGTATCACCATCACCTGGGTCCCTGTGGCTGACTGTACCTCTGTCTGGGTTCCTGGCTTGTAATCCCCTTTCTCCTGCTCTTCTGGCCTGCTGCTTTGGGCGTCCTTGTGTTGTCCCTGGGCTGACTGCTCCTTTGTCTGGGTTCCTGACTTTTATCCCCTTTTTCCTGCTCTTCCGGCCTGCTACCCTGGGTGGGCCTGAGTTTCCTCTCCTCACCTAATGCCTTTGGTTGATTACTCTTCTCTCTGGCTTCCTGGCTTTTAATCCCCTTTCTCCTGCTCTTCCCGCCTGCTACTTTGTGCGTCCCTGAGTTGTCTCTCCTCACGTGTAACCCTGGGGCTGACTGCTCTTCTGTCTGGGTTCCTGGCTTTTATCCCCTTTCTCCTGTTCTTCCAGCCTGCTACTCCGGGTAGCATGCTTTTTTCTTTAGCATGCTTTATGAGATTTTTTTTTAGAGAAAGCAAGCTGGAATAATTTGTTTTTTTTAAAGGACTTTTTATACCAATATCTTTTCTAGTGCCTTTTTCAGATATACTAATTTTCATTAAAGTTTGTGTAGGACAGGCCAGGAACTGCCACTGCCCTTCCTTCAACTATCAACAGTGAAGCATTGTGTTTGTTTTCTCAGACACACTTATTGTCATTGGGTCAATTCCAACTCATAGCCTTTGTTTAGGACACAGTAGAATTGCTTCATAGTGTTTTCAAGTCTGTAATTTTTATGGAAGCAGACTGCCATATCTTTCTCCTGGGAACAACTGGTATGTTTGAACCACCAATCTTTTGATTAACAGCCAAGAACTTAACCACTACAACACAAGAGCTCCTCAGTTCCTCAGTCAAAAGACAGATTCCTTATAGCAACCCTCACCAATATGCACAAAATCTTGGTGAACAGAAATCTTATTGCTGGAGTCCCAGACCAAAACACCTGCAAGAGAGCAGACAGAACAAACAGAACTAAAATTCTCCTTAAGCTCTACTGGACAGCATAATATTAAACAAGTTTTCCAGGGGAAAGAAAGACACAAAAGGAGACTCATTTTCTCAAAGTGATGACTGAAATTCTAAGTTAACTCTAGTATATTCAATATAAAGTATAAAACCCCATACTAGCATTCTGGTAGGGGGAAAATCCAGGCTCATTTATCAAGGACATTAAGAATTAGGTAGAAATTTTGGTTTCCCAGGGTCAAATAAAATCCCTAACAGGGAATTGATCCTCTGAAATTCTAATTTACTGCACAGAAAACTCTAAAACAGCCATATTTATTTTCTTCAGGCTGTTCTTAATGAGATTATACAGAGCAAATAGGTACAAGCAAGTGGCACAGCCAAAGTACCTGTCTATATATTGGAAGGATTCCAATCATGTAACTCTGTATTATCCCCAGATATAGTATTTCCTATTTTCAAAGAAGATTTGAGTTTGTTCAAAGTTTAGGACTCTTGCACTCAGTAAAATCCTGTCAGGACAGTGCCACAAAGTTTATTATTGTTTAAACCATGTGTGCCTAAGAGTTGCAGAGGCATTTTATTGTGACCAGCAGACAACCTAGAGCTTCTGGCCCATCCAGAACCAGGTTATCCTGACACAGGAATCTTTAAATGTCCTTTTTTTACTGGTGACCACCCTACTGGCTTTTACTAGTTGTCCTATGTTCTTTTGTGTTTGTGGTTTATAGAGTCCAAGATTGAACAAACTTAAAAACTTGTAGGACAATAATTTACCCAGAATCTTGAACTGCTGTTACCAGCAGAGGCAAATAAAATGCATTGAACAAGGTGGAACCATACCTCAAAACTAATGCCACCCACCAGTGGAGGCAAACAAACTCTTGTAAGAGTCATGTAGAAAAAGAGGGGGAAAATACAAAAAGCCAAAGAAAAAGTTACTAGGCCACAGTTCAGCATATGCAATTTCTCTTGAAATTTCTAAATCTGTAGATACAACCAAACACTCCTAGAGGTGCTAAAACAATCTCCAGACATATGCAAGAGCTATATCCTAGAATCTAATTTTATTTTCTTACAAGTCCAATTGTTGTTTTCACTAGACTTTTCAAGAAATTATCAAAGGCAGTCTTACCTACACCTGGAGATAACAATTGCCAGTAAACAAATAGAAAGAAAGCATTAAGAGTTCTCAACAAAACACACACAATATGACTTGATAAAAGGCCTCAGAGAGCCATACTGAAGCCTAGGGCTCAAAACCCTAAAATGCCTCCCTCAAGAGGTCCCTGAGGTCTGTGTATATGATGGGGTGCAAGAAACTCCTTATTTGGTGCCTGCTCTGGTCCTCAACCTCTAAGGGTCCCTCTAAGAAAGAAGGCTTTAGATCCCACTTTTATTGCCATTTATATTGGGGTAGAAAGACCTCAGATTCAAACATATTCTATACACCAAAAAAACCAAACTTATTGCTGTTGAGTGGGATATGACTCATAGCGACCCCTCCTTGGGTTTCCGAGGTGATATCTCTAAGGAAGTAGATTGCCCAGTCTTCCTTCTGAGGAGTAGCTGGTGGGTTTGAAATGCCAGCATTCTGGTTAATGGTCAAATGCCTTAGGTAGGCACTATACCACCAGAGCTGCTTGGTAAAAGATGATGGTGGATTATGTTAGAGTGGTGTTATGGATTGAATTGTGTCCTCCCAAATATATGTTGGAATCCTAACCTCCATACCTGTGGATTAATCCTGTTCAGAAATGTGGTTATTAAGCCTTAAATGGGACAAAGACAAAACAAACAGTCATCCAGATGAGGGAAGCTGTCAGCATGCACAAAATACACAGGTTTATGGAATCCTAAGGCAAATCATTTTAGAACACCAAGGATATAAAGGAACATCCCAAAAATTTTCCAAAAGACAAAGAGAACTGACATAAAAAGGAACAAGAATCAAAATGGTTACATATCCAATAGTAGTGAGAAACCAGAAGTCAATGTGCCAATGACTTTAAAATTTTGAGAAAAAATTATTACCAGTATATCTGTATCTAGCCAAAATAACAATCAAGTATAAAGGGAAAGTAATGATAATTTTATACACTAAAAGTCTTAAACTTCTATTTTAATGCATCTTTTGTTAGGAAACCACTGAAATGAAAATGAGGGAGTAAATTATGGATGAGGAAAAAAAAAAAAAGGCATGATCTAGGAAACAAGGTGTCACCAGAATGTTTATGTTGAGAACTCTGAAGACTCAAGCCAGGCAGCAGACAATTCAGAACAGACAATTCAGAATGAAACAGGAAATAGGTATCTAGGAGAGATGTCCCCCAAATATGTGTGTATGTGTGTTTAAGAAAATGGATAGATGACCTGATGCCTTTGAGATTGAGAGGAATATTACCTCACAGCTGGAATATTAGGTACATAGAAACTAAGACATGAAAAAAATGAAGCAATTATTCTTTCCAGGAAAAATGTGAAGTTCTGTAAGAAAGAAAATGTGATCATAGTGCACACTATGTTTCAACTGTGAATAATATTTCTTTGATCATAATAATGTCAATACTTAATACTGATCTAACTAAGAATATGATAAAACATAGTAGAAAGACAAAAGTGTGTGTGTGTGTGTGTGTGTGCATGCGTACATATGTGATAAGTTAATAGATAATGTCAATGTAGTGAGTTATCACTATGGTGAAAAGTCAACAGATAATGTCTAAAATTGAAAAAAATAATCATCAGGAAGTAGCATTATAAGCTTTTTCTTCACTAGTATGGTATCACATACAGTAGATGGCTAAGAATAGAAAGGAGTTGCTTTTGGGCAGTGGACCTCAGTGGGGTGGCATGAGGCAGAGGACTGCTCTGGCTTTCTTCCTTTGCTTTATTTTATTGCATTCTTAAAAATTCAAACCTGATTTGGTAAAATGTGGAATTTTATTTTGAAGTCCTGGAATGAAGGGAATAAAGTTAAGTCCATAATGTTGCCATACGAAGATTAACAACTTTTTTTCTAATTATTCAAATTCTTACCACAGCCCAACAATGTCATTTCTTTTAGAGTCCTAAGCTCCATTCCTGAAGCAGAAATCAGTGATTAGATTCAAAGGAAGAAGATGGAGGTAACCACAGACTGTTGTTGTTGTTATGTGCCATCGAGTCAGCCCCGATTCATAGCAACATCTCCTTGGGTTTCCAAGGTGGTATCACTATGGAAGTAGATTAACCAACCTTCCTTCTCAGGAGTGGCTAGTGGGTTTGAACCGCCAGCCTTGTGGTTAGCAGTCATGGGCCTTAGGCACTATGCTACTGGAGCTCCTAACCACAGACTAGTTTCATCTATAACCAATACTTGGCTCAACTTGACACCCTGTGGAATACTTGCCATATTCTTCATGGAGTAGTTGATTTTGGCATGGTAATCATAAATGGAGTTTACATCTTTTTTTTTTTTTTCCTCTTTAAAGTTGACCCTCACTTGATTCATGCAAGAAAAAAATAAACAAAATAAAGTTGGTCTTGATTTGATGTACTTCTAACAAAATCAGTGAGGAGAAGTGGACAATGGTTTGAAAGGTTTTACTTTGCTTTGGGATTAAGGAAGAGGAGGAACTCAGAGTGAGCATGGTTTTGGCATTTCATATAATTACAGTTGACTTTCTCAGATTTATTACTGAATGATGCCTAGGGAATGAGGTCTCCTTAGAATCAAAGTGTTTGCTCTCTCTCACCCCTTCTCTCCCTGCTCTTCCTCATCATATTCCTTCTCAACCCCAGAAGTTTTTTGTTCCACTAAACTACTGAAGTCCTTGTTCTTCTGAACTCAGATTTCATGAGTTTTAGGAGCTCTGGTAGCGTAGTGGCTAAAGCACTTGACTGCTCACCAGAAGGCTGGCGGTTCAAACCCACCAGCCACTCCTCGGAAGGAAGGTTGGGCAATC
>NW_006921774.1:5865394-5867540 GCF_000298275.1 Orycteropus afer afer
AACAACAACAACAACAACAACCTGAGTTTCAAGGTGGGTGAGGCCACTGGCTCCAGAGGGCATTTTCACCCTTGAGGATGTGGTTGGGTTTTCACAAATCATCTCTAGTGATATTTGGTCCATTAAGGCAAGTAGTATTTATTTGTAAGTGATTGTTGCTGAGAAGGCTCAGGTATGTATTGTGTGACCAATAAATTGGAAATTACTTCCTGTTCTCAGTTGGCTGCTGCACACCACTTACAAATTATGATGCATTTGACAAACTTCTTGTTGTGGGTTCTTTGTCCCAGTTCAACTCTAAATATTTAAAGCAACCTGTTCTCTATTCATCATGCCCTGAAGTGAGCTTTTGAATACAGCATGTTTTGTTCCATATTAAAACTCCCTAAGCATTTCTAGTGTTGAATAAAAGAATATACATGAGTAGGTCTGGGCTGTATCTGGCTATTGGACCCAGTGGGATTATTTATTGTGAATCCTGGGAGGAGTAGCTAGTATGAGAATTATTGTTTTTCTGTTTCTCTCAGGAATTCTCTTGTAAAGTTTTAGCAAGCCTGCAAAGTTCTCTTTTACTATTTCTTATAGGAAAATTTTTATTTACGAAGTCCCTTTATGCCTTTAAGACTGAGACTAAAAGGATATTTTAAAGGAAGATAGTGGAAAATGACCTGAGTCCGGTTTCCTGACCCACTTTATGGAAGTAGCACCCACTGAAATCCCTCTACTAATGCTGGTGGCATGAATGTTTTTCTACTGTGTAAAGCAAAGCAAGGAGAGTGGCATATAAGAAATCACATCTGGAAAGCTCTCTGAGGCCATCAGACTGAGAATCTGACTAAGGAAGACCTAAGATGCTATTCCAGCTGTGCCACATTTACAGTCAATTGACATTCAATGTGAAATATGCCCAGTAAGTGTTTCTAGCTAGGAGAATTTGATTCAAGTAGAAATAGGTTCATGTCACTGAACATTTTAGTTTACAGTGCTATCTTCTCAGAATTCTTGAGCATTTGCTTTTCTGCTATTCAGTTAGCACTTATTTTATTAAGAATAGGTGATGGGATAAAACTTACTGAAAGTGCTCAGCTTTTCTTATGTCAAAGAGAACTGCATAATTATCAGCCGAATGTACCCACCTCTTGGTCTTTCTGAAAGTTATTCCTTATACTGAAAATCTCTGGAGAGAATTGGGGAAAGAGGTAGGAAAGGGAGGAGGAGAATAAAGGGCGTGGTGTTGGATAGGGACATTTTTCTAAGGGTTATTTGCAAAGGAGAAGCTCTAGAAAATGCAGGCTATGAGAAAATTGTGAAGAGAACCAAGATTGGGAGTTATAACACAAGTAGAGTGGAACTACTTTAAAATTATTTTTTGGAGCTTGACCTGAATATGGGTTGTTTACACCATATTTTGTGTGAATTTCTTCTCTATCCATTTAATTTGTCTATTCTTCTTTTGTGTCACTGCCTTTTTTAAATGTTTTTCACACATAATAATACAGACAAAACACTCCATTATTGCTTATACTGGGGCCAGACTGATTTTCTATGCAGAATACCACCTCTTGCTACACCACAGGACAACACTGCTCACTCCCTCTTTTGCTAGAGATTGAAGAGCACTTTTATCACACATCGTATTTACCTGATACAGAAATATTCAGTGACATTTTGAGTGGTAGCCTTCCAGATCTGTAAAAATTAATATATGAAGGCATGCAAAGAAACTGATTGTAATCACCAAGGTCAGGCATAGATCTATGTACAGCATACAGTGGGGCGATTCCATATCTTGGACTCTGGAGGTATAGTGTTGAGCTCAGAGAGACAAGACAACCATGAGAGAATAAAAGAGCACGGACTTGTCCATGTAGCTTCAGTGTGAACAATAACTTTGAATGACATACATACATTCACATTCTGGTCTTTGTGGTTGCTTTTCTAAGTACTTATTGTTGTTGTTATGTGCTGTCGAGTCTGACCTGACTCTTAGTGACTCCTACTTGGGTTTCTGAGGCAGTATCACTACGGAAGTAGATTGCCAAACCTTCCTTCCAAGGAGTGGCTGGTGGGTTTCAACCACCAGCCTTCTGGTTAGCAGTCAAGTGTGTTAGGTACTGTATAGCTGTTAAATACTATTCTTGTTAGG
>NW_006921774.1:5868000-5871207 GCF_000298275.1 Orycteropus afer afer
TTGGGTTTCTGAGACAGTATCACTACGGAAGTAGATTGCCCAACCTTCCTTCCAAGGAGTGGCTGGTGGGTTTGAACCGCCAGCCTTCTGGTTAGCAGTCAGTGTTCTACAATATTTGTCCTTTTGTGATTGGCTTATTTTGCCCAGCATAATGTCTTTGAGCTCCATTCATACTGGTGGGTTTGAACCACCAGCCTTCTGGTTAGCAGTCAAGTGTGTTAGGCACTATATAGTGTATCAAGACTTAATTTCTCCTACTGGCTTAGCAGTATTTCATTGTATGTATGTACAACATTTTGTTTATCCATTCATCAGTTGACAGGCAATAGATTGTTTCCACTTTTTGGCTATTGTGAATAGTGCTGCAATGAACATTGGTGTACAAGTCTCTTTTTGAGTCTCGCTTTCAAGTCTTTTTGGTATATGTCTAGGAGCAGAATTGCTGGGTCATGTGGTAGTTATATCTTTAGTTTGAGGCAAAACCATACTATTTTCTAACATGGCTGAACTATTTTGCATTCCTATTAGAAATGGGTAAGGTTACCAATTTTCCCACATTTCTTGCCAACATTTGTTATTTTCCTGTTTTTTTCAATCTCAGCCATTTTAGTGGGTGTGAAATGGTATTTTTTTTTCCTAAATTTTATTTACTTTGTTTTTGTTGAGAATATGCACAGAAAAACATACATCAATTCAGCCATTCATACATGTACAATTTAGGGACATTGATTACATACTTCAAGTTGTGCAACCATTTTCACCCTCCCTTTCTGAGTTATTCCTCCATCATTGACATAAACTCACTGCCCACTAAGGTTCTATTCTAATCTTTTGAGTTGCTGCTGTCAGTTTGATCCCATATAAACTCACTGCCATCTAGTTGCTTCTAACTCATAGGGACCCTTTAGGACAGAGTAGTACTGTCCTATAGCCTTTCCAAGGCTATAAACTTTTATGGAAGTAGATTGCCTCATCTTTCCTCTGCACAGCTGCTGGTGGTTTGGAACTGCTGACCTTTGGTTTAGCAACTGATTGCTTTAACTACTATGCCAACAGCTCTCATATAGATAGTTCTTAAAAAAGCATAATGCTCAAGGCAAACCATTTTTACTAGTTAAGCTAAAGTATCTGTAATACAGTCTGGAGTCAGAATCCTAAATTTGACCCCTGACATCACCACTTACCAGCTATGTGACAAACTGTGTTATATCTCTGGGCTTCAGTTTCCTCAATTGTGTAATAAAGATATTATTAATGATATCACATACAAATATTTTCAAGATATAGTTCTTAAAAAGTTTTCTATACAATGGTCCTATAAGTGTATTTGTATGATTCGAATTCTCAGGTGTATAGAGAGCTGACAAGGGGCAAGGTTATGGTCATTGCTTGGTCACAGCCAGCTACCCAGAGGGACCAAGTAGTTGAACCTGTGGGCTCAGGACCATAGTCACAGGGGACATCAAGCTCAATTGGCATAACATACTACATAAAACATTTGGTGAGTAGCGACTGAGATCTTGAAAGCCTGCAAGCAGCCATCTAGATTCAACAATGGGTGTCTCTCCTCATCCAGCTCAAAGAAGAATGAAGAAAATCAAAGATTCATGGAAAGAATTAGTCCTAGCTACCGGTACACCATCCAATCTGCAGCCTATATGACTATGAGACCAGAAGAACTAGATGGTGTCTGGCTACCAATGCCAACCACTTGGAGGGGGATCTATGTAGGAGACCCTGGATAGAGAGGAGAACAATGTGGAACAAAACTCAAAAGCATTTGGAAAAAAAAAGAAGGAGGACGAGGTTTGCTGGTCTGATAGAGTCTGGTGGAACCACTGTGTTTATGGCCCCTAGCTGCCCTGTAGGTCTAGAATTGAACCCACACTTGTGGCTCCTAGTCAAGCAAAAGACAGGCATAGAAGCTGAACATTTACCTGAGGTAAATACACTCCTTGCAGAGAACAATCATGGGAGAAGGAAAGGCTGTTTATACACAGGGAGAGAGCTCAGTGTGCAGGGGTGCATGGAGGGATGGACACAAGGAAGAGGTGACTGTCGGGAGGAAGTGGGAGGGAAGCTGTTGCATCGTGGTGAATTGAGATTAATGTCATGAGACAAAGTGTATGTGAATTGCTGTATGGAAAATGAATTTGCTCTGTAAATTTTCACTCAAATCACAATGAAAAAAAGTTTTCTATAAACATGAAGTAACTCAGGAAGGGTTAATTGTTTATTATTTTTATTATAATTTATTACCACCCTCCACCATTATCACCATTATATATGCCTCTTTAGTGCTTTTGTTCTCATACATTTTGTTCACATGATTATTATTGTTTGTGTCAGTTAGCATATCTACCTTTTATTTTCAGGCCTTTGCACAATAGTTGGCATGAATTGTTATGTGCCGTCGAGTCAGACCTGACTCAGAGCGACCCCTCCTTGGGTTTCTGAGGCAGTATCACTAAGGAAGCAGATTGCCCAAACTTCCTTCCGAGGAGTGGCTGGTCGGTTTAAACCGCCAGCCTTCTGGTTATCAGTCAAGTGCCTTAGGCACTATGCTACCAGAGCTCCTTATTTTTGAGTTTTAATTATTAGTGTCTAAGTTTCCTTTGTCCACCACTTGTCTGTCAGTTTTTTGAACTGTGGTGGCTTGCTTGTTGCTGTAATGCTGGAGCTATGCCACCAGCACTTCAAATATCAGCAGGGTCATACACGGTGGATAGGTTATGGCAGATCTTCTGGACTAACACAGATTAGGAAAGAGGTCCTGATGATCTACTCCTGAAAAAATTGGCCAGTGAAAACCTTATGAATAGCAGCAGAACATTGATATAGTGCTGAAAGATGAGCTCCTTAGTTTGGAAAGCACGCAAAACATGATTGGTGAAGAACTATCTTTTCAAAGTAGAGTTGACTTTAATGTTGCATATAGAATAAAATTTTCAGGACTTTCATTTGCTGATGTGGTTTGACTAAAATGAAAAGAAATATCTGGAAACATCCATTAATAATCAGAAAGTGCAATATATGAACTATGAATCTAGGAGAATTGGAAGTTGTCAAAAATAAAATGGCATTCTTAAAGATCAGTACCTTTGGATTTAGTGAGCAGAAATGGACTGGTATTGGCCATTTAGAATGTGTAAATTAGCATATCTATGCTGCTGTTGTTGTTTTTGTTGTGTGCTGTTAAGTCAGACC
>NW_006921774.1:5871941-5884962 GCF_000298275.1 Orycteropus afer afer
AGGAGTAGCTGGTGGGTTTGAACCACCAGCCTTCTGGTTAGCAGTCAAGTGCCTTAGGCACTACGCTACCAGAGCTCCCCTTCTAAGGAGGCCTAACCCATGCCATGGTATTTTCAACCACCTCATGTGCATGGGAAAGCAGGACAATAAATAAGGAAGACCAAAGTAGAGTGGATGTCATTGGATTGTACTGTTAGTGAAGAATACTGAAAATGCTATTGGACTGCCAGAAGAATGAACAATTCTGTCCTGGAGGACGTGCAGCCAGAATGCTCCTCAGAAGTGAAAATAGCCATATTTCATCTCATCAACTTTGGTCATGTTTTCAGAAGGGACTATGCTCTGGAGATGGATATCATCCTTGGTAAAGTAGATGGTCAGCGAAAAAGGGGAAGACCCTCGATGAGATGGATTGACACAGTGGCTACAGTGAAAGGCTCAAGTGATAGCAAGGACTGTGAGGATGGCACAGGACTGGGCAGTGTTTCATTCTATTGTACATAGTATAGCTATGGGTTGGAGCTGACTTGATGGAACCTAACAACAACAACAACAACAGATTGCAGAAGTTAGACATGAAGAAGAATCAATAGCTGGAAAACATGGCCTTGGTAATAGAAGTGACACCAGAGCCTGCATAATAGAATTTTGCAAGACCAATTACTTATTCACTGCAAATAGCTTTTTCAACAACCTAAATGACAAGTATGCATATAAACATCATCAGGCAGAATACATAGGAATAAAATCAACTACATCTCTGGAAAGACACGATGGGGAAGCTCAATATCATCATTCAGAACAAACCCAGGGGATGACTGCAGAACAGATCATCAATTGCACATATGCAAATTCAAGTTGAAGCTGAAGAAAATTAAAGTTCATGAGAACCAAAGTACAACCTTCAGGATATTCCACTCTCCTTTAGAGACTATTGCAAGAAGAGATTTGACATATTGGAACACTAATGATCATAGACCAGATGAGTTGTGAGACGACATCAAGCATATCATACATGAAGAAAATAAAAGGTCATGAAAAATACAGGACAGAAAGAAAAGGTCAAAATCATTATCAGAAGAGACTCTCAAACTTGCTCTTGAATGGAGAGCAGCTGAGGTGAATGGAAGAAATAATGACGTGAAAGAGCTGAACAGAAGATTTCAGAGTGGTTGGAGAAGACAAAGTACAGTATTATAACGAAATGTGGAAAGACCTGGAGTTAGAAAACGAAAAGGGAAGCACATTCTTGGTGTTTCTCAAGCTGAAAGAACTAAAGAAAAAATTCAAGCTTCAAGTTGCAATAGCTAAGGAATATATGGGTAAAATATTGAACAACATAATAGGCATCAAAAGAAGATGGAAGGAATACATGCAGTCACTGTACTAAAAAGAATTGGTCAACATTCAACCATTTTGTTGTTGTTCTTAGGTGTCAACGAGTTGGCTTTGATTCATAATGACCCTATGTACAAAAGAACAAAACACTGCCTGGTCCTGGACCAGCCTCACAATCCTTGCTATACTTGAGCCTATTGTTGTAGCTATGGTGTCAATCCATCTTGTTGAGGGTCTTCTCCTTTTTTGCTCACCATCTACTTCACAAAGCATGATATCCTTCTTAGGGAATGGTCTCTTCTGACAACATGACCAAAGTAGGTCAAACGAAGTATGGCCATTCTTGCTTCCAAGGAATATTCCGGCCACACTTCTTGCAGGACAGATTTGCTTATTCTTCTGGAAGTCCATGGTATATCCAGTATTCTGCAGCACCACAACTCAAAACCATCAACTCATCTTTGGTCTGCCTTATTCATTTTTTTTTTTTTTTTTAAATTGTGATTTGAGTGAACGTTCACAGAGCAGATTCACTTTCCTACAGCAGCTCACATACACTTTGTCTCATGACATTGACTACAATTTACCACAATGCAACAACTCCCCCCCCACTTCCTTCCCATAATTACCTCTTCCCTGTGTCCTTCTCTCCCATGCACTCCTACCCCCTGAGCTGTCTCTCTGTGCCTACACAGCCCTTCTATTCTCCCTTGATTGTTCTCTCCAAAGAGTGTATCTACCTAGTGTAAATGATCACCTCATATGCCTGTCTTTTGTGTGACTTGAAGCCACAAGAGTGGGTTCAATTCCAGACGTGAGGACAGCTAGGGGCCATAGTCTTAATGGTTCCATCAGGTTCTATCAGACCAGCAAAACTGGTTTCTTTTTTTTTTTCTTTTACATGATTTTGACTTTTGTTCCACATTGTTCTCCCATTCTATCCATGATCTCCTAAATAGATCACCCTCTGAGTGGTTGACAGTGGTAGTTGGGCACCATCTAGTTCTTCTGGTCTCATAGCCATAAAGGCTGAGGATTGCATGGTGTACCAGTTGCTTGGACTAATTGTTTCCATGAGTCTTTGGTTTTCTTCATTCTCCTTTGCTCTGGATGAGAAGAGACCCGTTGTTGCATCTAGATGGTCACTTGCAAGCTTTTAAGATTCTAGTTGCTACTCCCCAAAGTAGGATGTGGAACAATGTTTTGTGTAGTATGTTATGCCAATTGAGCTTGATGTCCCCTATGACTATGGTCCTGAGCCCACAGGTACAACTACTCTCCCTCTGGGTAGCTGGCTGTAGCCAAGAAGTGACTACAACCTTGTCCCTTGTCAGCTCTACTATATACCTGGGAATTCTTATAGAACATACCAATACACTTGTAAAACCATAGTCTGCCAACCCTATACATGGTCTCGGGTACACTCCTCCCTTCATAGACATACCTAATCATTCAGCCTGTCCACTCATCTATCCACCCGTATAACCATGTTTGCCTCCACTGACAACACAGTACTGTATGTGCAAAAGGGTTCGTCTTGGTCTTTCTTATTCATTATCCAGCTTTTACATGAATATGAGGCTACTGAAAATACCATGGCTTGGGTCAGGCACACCTTTGTCTTCAAAGTGACCTCTTTGCTCCTTCACACTTTAAAGTGATCTTTTGCAGCAGATTTCCCAGTGCAATATGATGTCTGATTTATTGACTGCTGCTTCCATTGGTGTTGATTGTGGATCCAAGTAATATGAAATTTTTGACAGCTTCAGTCTTTTCTCCATTTATTATGATGTTACTTATTGGTCCAGTTGTAAGGATTTTCATTTTCTTTATATTGAGGTGTAATCCATACTGCATACTGAAGTCTTTCATCTTCATCAGTAAGTGCTTTAAGTCATTTTCATTTTCAGTAAGCAAGGTTGTGTGGTCTGCATGTCACAGTTTGTTAGTGAGTCTTTCTCCAGTCCTGATACTGCATTCTTCTTTATATAGTCCAGCTTCTTGGATTATTTGCTCTGTACAGAGATTGGATAAATATGGTGAAAGGATACAACCCTAACACATACACTTCCTGATTTTAAACCATGCAGCATTCCCTTCTTATATTTGAATGCCAGCCTTGTGGTCTATGTATAGTTTCCTCATGAACACAATTAAGTGTTCTGGAATTCCCATTCTTTGCAATGTTATCCATAATTTGCTATGATCCACACAGTTGAAGGCTGTTGCATAGTCAATAAAATACAGGTAATGATCTTTCTGGAATTCTTTGCTTTCAGCCAAGATCCATTTGATATCAGCAATGATATATCTTGTTCCCTGTCCTCTTCTGAATCTAGCTTGCATTTCTGGAAGTTCCCTGTCAATATATTGATACAAATATTTTTGAATTATCTTCAGCAAAATTTTACTTGGGTGTGATAGTAATGATATTGTTTGGTAATTTCCACATTCTGTTGGATCACCTTTCTTTGGAATGGGTACAAATATCAATCTCTTCCAGTCAGTTGGCCAGGTAGCTGTCTTCTAAATTTCTTAGCATAGATGACTAAGTGCCTCCAGCCTGGTATCCTTTTGTTGAAACATCTCAAAAGGATTCCACCGATTCCTAGAGACTTGTTTCTTGCCAGTTTCTTCAGTGCAACTTAAACATTTTCCTTCAATACCATTGGTTCTTGATCATATGACACCTCCTGAAATGGATGAACATCAACCAATTCTTTTTGGTACAGTGACTCTGTGTATTTCTTCCATCCTCTTTTGATGTTTCCTGCATCATTCAGTGTTTTACCCATAGAAGCTTTCAATATTGTACTTCAAGGCTAAAGCATTTGAGAAAGTAGCATATGATCAAGAAACAATATTTCTGAAGAAAGAAATCCAAGCTGCATGAAAGGTGTTGGCAAGAAATAAGGATCCAGGAATTGAGGTAATAATGCCCATTGAGATAATACAACAAATGACTGCAACAGTAGTAGCATTCATTTGTATATGCCAAGAAATTTGGAAGAAAGCTACCTGGCCAGCATATTGAAATAGGTCCATATTAGTGCCCATTCCAAAGGAAGGCGATCCAACAGAGTGTGAAAATTATTGCATCAATATTACACTCAAGTAAAATTTTGCTGACATCATTCAAAAACAGTTGTA
The DNA here is from genome assembly GCF_000298275.1 of Orycteropus afer afer. Lineage (NCBI taxonomy): Eukaryota > Metazoa > Chordata > Mammalia > Tubulidentata > Orycteropodidae > Orycteropus > Orycteropus afer. The sequence goes on from NW_006921774.1 coordinate 5,876,430, forward strand.
GCAGTACATCAACGGGGACAGTCAGAAATGTAAGCTGGATTAAGAAGGTACATGGAATGAAGGATATCATTGCTGATGTCAGATAGATCTTGGCTGAAAGAAGAAAATATCAGAAATATGTTTATCTGTTTTTTTATTATTATTTTTATTGTGATTTGGATGAAGGTTTACAGAGCAAATTCATTTTCCATACAGCAGTTATACACATTTTTTCTCATGACATTGATGGCAATTCCCTGCAAAGTAACATCTCTGTTCCCATTTTCTCCCTGTAGTTACCTCTGTGTCTTTCCCTCCCATGCACTCACACCCCCTGAGCTATCTCACTGTGCAAACATTGCCCTTCTGTTCTCCCCTGATAGATCGCTCCACATAGTGTATCTACCTGATGTAAATGTTCAGCTCATATGCCTATCTATTGCTTGGCTGGAAGCCACAGGAGTGAGTTCAATTCCAGACCTGAAAGGAAGTTAGGGGCCATAGTCTCAGGGGTCTCACCAGGCTCTATCAGACCAGCAAACTTGGTATTATGATTATTATTACTTATGATTCTGAATTTTGTTCCACATTGTTCTTCCACTCTGTCCAGGATCTCCTGTATTGATCCCTTTCTTTGTGGTTGACAGTGGTAGCCAGGCACCATCTAGTTCTTCTGTTCTCAAGGTCAAATAGGCTGAGGATCACATGGTCTACCAGTCCCTTGGACTAATTGTTTCTGTACATCTTTGGTGTTTTCATTCTTATTTGCTCTGGATTAGGAGGGACCCATTGTTTCATCTAGATGGCAGCTTGCAAGCTTTTAAGATCCCAGTCCCTACTCGCCATAGTAGGCTTTATGTGATAGTTCAGTTTGTGTCAACTTAGCTGGGCCTGGTTGAGTGGCTGGGCAGCTGGATGTAGCATTCCCCATGATGAGACTGGTAATCACCTCCATGGTGGAATATACTGTAAGAAGCTGAGTAGCTACCTTAGGGTTGTGGTCTGCTTCTAGTATATAAGGAGAAGACTTCAGGGTAGTCTCTAGCTTATGGCTTGCTTGGACACTGCATATAGCCAAGTCATTGTTCAACAGCCTGCCATGCTCTGCTGATCTTGGAACTTTTACTAGACTTGAATTTACGGCCTGCTGTGTGGTTATGGTAATATGAGGACTGTGTCTTTTCACTTGTCAATGTTGGGCTGGTCAGTCTCAGCAGCCAGCAGTTGTCTAAGTGAAGAAAAGCCTCTAGCTCCAATGGGCTGGGAGCAGGAGCTAGAGCTGAAGCCCAAGGTTGAGAGGCTTTCACCCAGCCCCTAGAGCCTGGCACTTTGAACTCCAACTTAAAGCTTCCAAACTATAAGAGAATATACTCCTGTTTGTTAAGGCCATCCCATTTTTGGTAAATTCCTGTCAGAGCAACACTAGGTAAACAAAACACTTTAGAACAATGTTTTGGTGTAGTATGTTATGTCAATTGAGCTTTATGTCCCCTATGACTATGGGTCCACGGGTCCACAGGTCCACAGGTCCAACTACTTGCTCCCTCCGGGTAGCTGGCTTTGGCCAAGAAGCAAGCATAACCTTGTCCCTTGTCAGCTCTACTATACAGCTGGACATTCTTACAGCACATATAAATACACATGTAGAAATGTCTGCTAACCCTGTACATGGTCATGGGCACACTATTCCCTGCCTAGACATACCTGATAATTCAGCTGTATACCCATCTATCCACCTATAGATCAATGTTTGCCATCACTGACAATGCAGTACTGTACATGCAAAAAAATTCATCTTTGTTATCTGTACCTCCCATGTACCTCTCTATGTCTTCCTCTTCCTCAGTGCCACTGTGTTGATTACTCACTTTTGGTACATTGGCCTGCCCTTCACCTAAATCAATGTTTACCTCTCCCTATCTAGCAGTGTTCCCTCTCCTCCACTCCCATTCCTGGTAACCAAAAAGAAAGTTTCCTTCCATATATAAACCTTTCCTTGACTTTTTTACACTAGTGAACTAATACAGTACTTGTCCTTCTGACTTACTTCACTCAGCATAATGTCCTCCAAGTTCATCCACGTTATGCAGTGTTTTGTAGATTACACACTCTTTGGAGTTGCATAGTATTCCATTGTGTGTATGTACTACAGTTTGGTTATCCATTCTTCTGTTGATGGGCACCTAGGTTTTTCATCTCTTTGTTATTGTGAATAGTATTATGATGAACATGGCTGTTTATATATCTGTTCTGGTCCTGGTTCTCACTTCTTTAGGATATATTCTTAGTAATGGGATTTCTGAATCAAACAGTAGTTCTAATTCCAAGTTTTAAAGGAATCACCATATTGATTTCCACAGTGGTTGTACCATTTTACAGTCCCTCCAGCAGTGTATGAGACTCATAATCTCTCCATATCCTCACCAGCTTTTGTTATTTTCTGTCTTGTTGACCTTTGCTATAAATGCTGGAGCAAGATGGCTTCTCATTTTTGTTTTGATTTGCATCTTTATAATTTTAATGGCTAATGATTGTGAACATTTCTTCATTTGTGTTTTCCCTGCCTGGATGTCCTCTTTGGTGGAATGTCTGTTCATATCTTCTACCCATTTTTAAATGGAATTGTCTTTTTGTTGTTGAGGTGTTGGAGTTTTCTATAAATTTTAGAGATAAATCCCTTTTCAGATATATCAATGCTGAATATTTTTACCCAATCTGTACGTTCTCTCTTGACTCTTTTGGAGAAGTCTTTGGAAGCACAAACAAATTTAATTTTTAGAAGGTCCCATTCATCCAGTTTATCTTCAGCTGTTTGTGTATTTTGGGTTATACTTGATAATCTGTTTATGTCATAAATTGGGGCCCTAAACTTACCCCTAATTTTTCTTTGATGAACTTTGTAGTTTCAGGTTTTACATTTAAGTCTTTGATCCATCTGGATTTAGTTTTTGTGTATGGTGTGAAGTATGAATCTTGTTTCATTTTTCTGCTAATAGATATCTGTTTTGCCAGCACCATTTGTTACAGAGACCATTTCTTCCTCATTTAATGGATTTCAACCCTTTGTAAAAAAATCAGCTGACCATAGCTCAACAGATCTATTTCTGGGTTCTCAATTCTATTCCACTGGTCTATTTGTCTGTCATTGTACCTGTACTAGGCTGTTTTGACATCTGTGCCTGTATAATAGGTTTTGAGTTCTGGGAATGTGAGACCTCCTACTTTGTTCTATAATAGTGCTTTGCTTATCTGAGGTCTCTTTCTTTTCCATATAAAATTAGTGATTGTTTTTTCCATATCTTTAAAGAATGTTGATGAGATCTGGATTGGGATTGTATTGAATGCAGCGATTGCTTTGGATAGTATTGACGTTTTCACAATGTTCGATATTCCTATCCATGAGAATGGTATATTCTTCCATTTATATACATCTCTTATGGTTTCTTGAAGTAGTGTTTATGGTTTTCTTTGCACAGGTCTTTTGTGTCCCTGGTAAGATTTATTTCCAAGTATTTTATTTTTTTGGTAGCTATTGTAAATAGTATTGATTGCCTTTTCAGCAGTCTCTTTGCTGGTGTAGAGGAGTCCAACTGATTTTTGTATGTTGATCTCATTTCCTGCCACTATATGCTAAATCTCTCAATTAGTTCTAGTAGTTTTCTTGCCAGGTTTCTTGGGTTTTCTCTGTATGGGATCATATCATCAACAAATAGGGATAGTTTGACTTCTTCCTTACCAATTTGGATGCCTTTGATTTCCATTTCTTGCCTTATTGCCTTGGCTAAGACTTCCAAAGCAATGCTGAATAGAAGTGGTGATAGAGGACACCATTTCTGGTTCCCACTCTCAAGGGGAATTGTTTCATTCTCTCTCCATTGAGAATGATGTTGGCTGTTGGTTTTGCATATAAAAAACAAACAAACAAACAACCCAGAAAACTCACTGGCGTCAAGTCAATTACAACTCATAGTGATCCCTCCTTGTGTTTCTGAGGTGGTATCTCTAGGGAAATAGATTGCCCAACCTTCCTTCTGAGGAGTGGCTGGTGGGTTTGAACTACCAGCCTTCTGGTGGTTAGCAGTCAAATGACTTAGACACTGCCATTTGCTATGTTAAGGAATGACCCTTCTATTCCTATTTTTCTGGGAGTATTTTTTTTTTTAATCAAGAATGTGTGTTGGATTTTATCAAATGCTTTCTCTACATCAATTGATATGATCATGTGGTTCTTTTTCTTTATTTTATTTATGTGATGGATTATGTTGATTATTTTTCTAATGTTGAACTATCCTTGCATACCAGGTATAAACCCCACTTGGTCATAATGTATTATTATTACTTTTTACATATTACTGGAGTCTATTGGTTAGAATTTTGTTGAATATTTTTGTTTCTATATTCATGGGGGATATTGGTCTGTAGTTTTCCTTTTTAGTGGTGTCTTTGCCTGTTATTATTATTTTTTTTAATCAAGGTCATGCTTGCTTCATAAAATGAATTTGGGAGGATTCCATCCTTTTCTGTGTTCTGGAATAATTTGAATAGTATTGGTGTCTGTTCTCTGGACATTTTGTAGAATTCTCCAGTGAAACCATCTGGGCCAGGACTTTTTTTTGTTGTTCTTGGTAATTTTTTTAGTGACCTGTTCAATTTCTTCGTTTGTTATGGGTCTATTCAACTTTTCCATCTCAATCTGTGTTAGTTTAGGTAAGTAGTGTGTTTCTATAAATCAGTTTATTTCTTCCAGATTTTCAAATTTGTTGGAGTACAGTTCTTTATAGTATCCTGATATTATCCTTTTCATTTCAGTTTGTTCTGTTGTGATGTCACCCAATTCATTTTTATTTGTGTTATTTGTATTCTCTCCCTCTTTTCCTTTGTTAAATTTGACAGTGGTTCATCAATTTTATTAATCTTTTAAAAAAACTGGCTTTTAGTCTTGTTGATTTTTTCTATTATCTTTCTATTTTCTGTTTCATTTATTTTATTTCTGCTTGAATCTTTATTATTTCTTTTCTTCTGGTGACTGTGTGTTTTTTTCTGTTCTTTTTCTAATTGTTGGAGATGTTGGCTTAAGGTGTTTATTTTGGCTCTTTCTTCTTTTTTGATGTATGCATTTATTGATAAAATTGGGACACTTCTTTTGCTATGTCCCAAAGATTTTGGTACGTTGTGTTTTCATTCTTGTTTGATTCAAGGAAATTTTTAATTTCATTTTTCATTTCTTCTATTACCCAGTCATTTTTAAGGAGAGTGCTATTCAGTTTCCATGTGTTAGCTCTTTTTGTCTTGACCTTCCTGTTATTGATTTCTAATTTGATAGCATTGTGATCTGAGAAGATGCTTTGCAGTATTTCAATGTTTTTAAATTTATTAAGGCTTGCTTTATGGCTTAATATAAGGTCTATCATGGAGAATGTTTCATGTGCACTGGAAAAGAATGTATATTGTGCTGTTCTTGGGTGAAGTGATCTGTAGATGTCTGTAAGGTCAAGTTAGTGGATTGTATTGTTTATTTATTCTGTCTCTTTGTTGAGTTTTTTTCCATTTGTTCTTTCTATGATTGAAAGTGGTGTATTCAAGTCTCCTACTATGACTGTGGCATCATCTATTTGTCTTTTCAATTCTCTTAAAGTCTGATTTATGTATTTTGGGGCTCTTTAATTAGGTGCATAGATATTTATTATGGTTATGTCCTCTTGTTCAATCGATCTTTTAATCATTATGCAATGTCCTTCCTTGTCTCTTATGGTGGTTTTGTCTTAAAGTCAATTTTATCAGAAATTAATATTGCCACTCCTGCTCTTTTCTGATTACCATTTGCTTGATATATCTTATTCCAACCTTTGGTGTTTAGTGTAGTTTTGTCTTTATCTCTAAGTTGTGTCTCTTGTAGATAGCATATTGATGGGTTATGTTTTCTCATCCAATCCACAACTCTCTGTCTCTTGAGCAGACATTCAGTGTAATTATTGACAAGAGTGAATTTGTTGTTGTCATTTTGTTATGTGTCTTTTCATGGTGATGATTTATTTGTTCCGTACAATTTTCTGTGCTGAGCTCATTTTGTTTATGAATCATGTTATCATTTCCTTCATTGGTATTGTTTTAGTATGTGCTAAATATTTGTGCTTGTCCTCTTTTTTTATTGTGATGTTTATTCATTTTCTTTGAGGTTACCTTGTGATTTATTATAATTTTATAATCTATATTATAATTTTATAATATTATAATTTTCTTCCCAAGTTTAGAATAATCCATTCTATCTTTCTATTTTCTTGACTCCCTCACCATTTAGAAGTTCTGTAACTACATTATTTTTTTCCCTTCTTTTCGGTTTATAGTTGTCCTCATTTGCCAATTGATATCTCTAGTTTCCTGTGTATAATATTTTAAGCTTATTTTATTTTGGATACTTCCATAACTGGGTTGGTTTCTGGGTTATGCCATCAAGTGTGTTAATGGTCACTTGTTGTTTGCTGTTGTTGGTTCTCTGTCCAAAGGACTCCCTTTAGTAGCTCTTGTAAGGTTGGTCTGGTTTTAACAAATACCCTTAATTTCTGTTTATTTGGAAATGTCCTAATTTCACCATTATAATGAGGGACACTTTTGCCAGGTATATAATTCTTGGTTGGAATTTTTTTTCTTTCAGGCTTTTATATACACCATCCCATTGTCTTCTTGTCTGCATGTTTTCTGCCAAGAAATCATAGCTTATTCTTATTGGTTGCCCTTTGTAAATAACTTTTCATTTTTCCCATGCTGCTTTCAGGATTCTTTCTTTGTCTTTGGTTTTGGTGAGTTTGATATGTCTTGGTGATTTTCTTTTGGGGGGTATCCTGTTTGGGGTTCATTGGATTCTTGAATGGACATATTCTCATCTGCCATCATATCAGGGAAATTCTCTTCCAACAAATCTTCAACTATTTTCTCTTTGGTTTTATTTGTCTCTTCCTGTTCTGGAATCCTAATTACCTGTAAGTTATTCCTGTTGATGATATCACAGATGAATCTTAGGTTTTCTTCATTCTGTTTTGATCTTTTTTTCTGAGTACTCCCTTTCCAAAGAAGTATTGGGGTATTTGTCTTCAATCTCACTAATTCTGTGCTCCATTGATTCAATTCTACTCTTTTGCTTGGTCAAAGTGTTATCTAGTTCTGAAAATTTATTATTAATCATCTTGATTTCTATGTGTAGATTTTGTATCGTTTCTAAATTTTCACTTATTTTGTTATTTTATTCTTGTATTATCTTCCAAAATTGTTCTAGGGTCTTGCCTGTGTTTTCCTTAGTTTTGTCAGTGTTTTCCTTGACCTGTCTTTCAATCCATTAATGTCACCTAAATACAATTCTTTTGAATTCCTTATCAGGGGGTTCCAAAGCTGCTTCCTCCTTATGGATGTGTTCTGAGTCTGTATCCTGGTCCCTGGTTTCTACTACTTTATCTTGCTTCTTTGTGTGAACTGTGATGATTTGTTGTCTCCAAGATATTGTTACATTGTTTTATTTATTTTTAATTAGTTATTATCTGTTGGAGTGATTCACCCAATATTTTTGTTTTCTTTGGATGTATCTGAGTAAGCAGGATACTGTGCTCCTCTATTTGCTAGTTGGAAGCACTTATGCACTCACCACCTGTCTCTGGGTGGGTGTAATAGAGAATGAGAGTGGGTACACAGATCTCTGTAAGCTGTTTGGGAAGAGCAGTTAAGGGTGAGTCAGGCTTCTATTGATTGTCATTTATAATTGACCAATTGATGCAGAAGCAGGTGGTGGCCCTCACTCAGCAGGTGGAGCTGCTGGAGGTATTGTTGAGTCATAGTGGCATGGTTGCTGTCTCCCACTCAGAGAAAAACAACAGTAATAATAATAAAAAAACACCAAAAAGAAAACAAGAGGGCAGAAAACACACACCACATAGACACAAAGATCAGTCCTCAAAATGAAAAAGAAAAAAAGCAAACCAAAACAAAATATGTGGTAAAGCAATAAATGAGGTGAAATATTTGAAAAATTGCTTTAAAAAGACAAAGGATATATAAATAGAGAGAGAGAGAGAAAAAAAAAAAACCCTACAATATCTGTGGAAGGGGGAATAAGAGAAAAGAGCTAGAGTAAGAGCATAATGAAGAAAAAAAAATGGGAAAAATGCAAACAAAACAAAACAAATCCCACAAGGCATGGGAAGAACCACAAGAAAGAAAAAAAAATGGGAATGGGAACCAGTAAAAAGAAAGAGAAAAAAGCCAAAAACTAGAACCTAGGAAGGGAAAAAGAATAAAACTAAAAAGGAAGAAATAATTTTAAAAATACTTTTTTAAAATACTTTTTTTCTTAATTTTTTAATTTTAATTTAATTTAATTTAATTTTGATTTGGGTGAAGATTTACAGGGCAAATTCACTTTCCATACAGCAGTTCATATATACATTGTCGCATGTCATTGACCACAATTTACCACAATGCAACAGCTCCCCTCCCACTTCTTCCCCATAGTTACCACTTCCCTTTGTCCATCCCTCCATACACTCCTGCCACCTGAGCTGTCTCCCTG
>NW_006921774.1:5888011-5900478 GCF_000298275.1 Orycteropus afer afer
CTTGATGCAGTCCCTGGCTAGCAGGGTGATTTTTAGGTTAATTCTTAAGTCCTACCACCACAGGAATCTGCGAGAGCACTGTCTCTTTAAATATCCAAAATACTCAAGCCGCTTTTTAAACCTACAAAATGGCGGTGACCTCCGGACCGGCAAAAGTCCACAACTCAGCCCGCCTTTCTCTTTACCTTCTCTGTTTGTTCCCCAGCCACCATGCACAGTCCGTGCAGTCCCTGGCTAGCAGGGTGATTTTTAGGTTAATTCTTAAGTCCTACCACCAGTTGGGAATCTCCAAGCTGCCTGTACTGTCAGGGTCGCTCAGTTCACTGTCAGACCGCAGCTCCATATGTCTCCTTTTTTTTGGTATTTTCACGCAAATTCTTCTGCTATTTGGGGTTTAGTCCACTTCTGTAACCTTCCCTTCAAGGTTCAGGGGTCCGAGATTACCTTCTGTGTCTGTGTTAATTGGTTTCCCTTTTCTTTGTTGAAGAGGGTCTGTGCAGTCCTTCTGCCTAGTCCACCATCTTGCCGGAACTCTCTAAAAATACTTTTAAAAGAAACAAACAACAAATAAAAACAAACAAACACAAATGGGAGGGCAGACATGGCACCCAGACTCCTTCAGAACACACAGATGTATGGAATTCCAGTGGCCCAGAAGGTGGGTGGAGGTGGGGCATGGCTGCGCCTCCTTTCACCAGGAGGGTATGGGATATAAGAATAAGAAGGGGGAATATCACAACTTTCCAGTCATCAGCCTCTGGGATGTCCATGCTGTGATTGGCAAGCAGAGCCTACTCTTAAACTAAACCCAAACCCACTGCTATCGAGTTGATTCTGACTCAAAGTGACCCCCACTGGGTTTCCAATGTGGTAAATCTTTACGGAAGTAGATTGCCCAGTATCCCTTCCATGGAGTGATTTCTGGGTTTGAAGCACACACCTTTTGCTTGGCAGTCAAATGCTTTAGGCATGGTGACACCAGAGCTCCTTGAGCTTATTCTTAGGTCCCTGGAATCTGAATGAGAATGCTGTGGATTTAAATATCTAAAATGGCCACACTACTTGTAAACATTCAAAATGACTGCACCCTCTGGAGTGCTGAAAGTCCACAACTCAGTTTGTCTCCTTCTTTGCTGTTTCCCTTTTTAGTCATCAGCCACCAGTGCAGTCATCCATGCATCACTTAGTGAGTAGGGCTGATTTTTAGGTTAATTTTCAGGTTCTAAGGCCATCTAGAAATATTCGAACTGTCCATGCCATCAAGATAGCTAACAGTTTGCAGCTCCATTTGTATCCTTATTCACTGTTTTCATTCAGGTTCTTCTACCACTCACTGCCATGGAGTCACATCCGACTCATAGTGACCCTTCCTTGGGTTTCTGAGGCTGTAACACTGCAGAGTAGATTGCCCAATCTTCTTTCTGAAGAGTGGCTGGTGGGTTTGAACTGCCATCCTTCTGGTTAGCAATCAATGCCTTAGACACTACTCCACCAGAGCTCTCTATGCCAGCAGAGCAACCAGTTGTTGTTTTATCAATTTCTATATCCTTCCTTTCAAAGCTCAGGGTTCCAAGGCTTCTATATCTGTATAAATTGGTTTCTCTTTTCATTGTTGAAGGGGGTCTGTATATATTGTCTGCCTATTCTGCCATCTTACTGGAAGACCTATCTATGATTTTTTGAAAAAAAAAGAAAAGGTGTTCAACTATGTGGATCATAACAAATTATGGATAACATTGCAAAGAATGGAAATGCCAGAACACTTAATTGTGTTCATGTGGAAACTGTATCTAAACCAAGGGATGGTCATTTGAACATAACACGGGAATACTGTGCAGTGAAGGAGCACTTATGGAACAGTGGGTAAAGCATTCAGCTGCTAACCAAAAGGTCAGCAGTTCAAATCCATTACCCACTCCTTAGCAGAAAGATGAGGCAGTCTGCTTCCATAAATATTTACAACTTTGGAAACCCTATGGGTCAGTTGTAGTTTGTCCTATAAGATCTCTATGAGTCAGAGTTGACACCATAACAGTGGGTTTGAGTTTACTGTGTGATGTAAAATTGGGAAAGATGTGCATCAGGGTTGTAACCTTTCACTATATTGTTCAAACTGTATGCTGAGCAAATAATTTGAGAAGCTGTACTATATGAAGAAGAATGCAGCATCAAGATTGGAGGAAGATTCATTAGCAATACGTGATGCAAACCTTGTTTGCTGAAAATGAAGAGGACTTGAAACACTTACTAATGAAGATCAAAGATCACTATGGATTGCTGCTTTTGTTAGGTGCCATCAGGTCAATTGTGACTCATAGTGACCCTATGTTACAACAGAACAAAACACTACCTGGTCCTGAATCATCCTCATAACACTTGCCATCCTTGAGTCCCTCATTGTAGCCACTGTGTCAATCCATCTTGTTGAGGGACTTCCCCTTTTTTTCTGACCTTCCACTTTACCAAGCATGATATCCCTTTCCAGGGACTGGTCCCTTCTGACCATATGAACAAAGTAGGTGAGACAAAGTCTGTTCATTCTCACTTCTAAGGAGGATTCTGACACACTTCTTCTGGCAGTCCCTGGTATTTTTGGTATGCTTCACCAACATCACAATTCATAGGCATCAATTCTTCTTATTATTCATTGTCCAGCTTCCATAAGCATATGAGGTGATAGAAAATACCAAGGCCTGGGTTAGGCGCACCTTAGTCTTCAAGGTCACATCTTTACTCTTCAGCACTTTCAAGAGGTCTTTTTCAGCAGATTTTCCTAGTGCAATGCGATGTCTGATTTCTTGACTACTGTTTCCATGGGTGTTGATTGTGGATCCAAGTAAGATGAAATATTTTGAAAACTTCAATCATTTCTCCATTTATCATGATGTTGCTTATTGGTCCAGTTGTGAGGATTTTTGTTTTCTTTATGTTGAGTTGTAATCCATACTGAAGACTTTATTCTTGGATATTTATCATCAAGTATTTCAAGTCTTCTTCTCTTTCAACAAGGAAGGTTGTGTCATCTGCGTATCACAGATTTTTAATTAGTCTTCTTCCAATACTGATGCCATGTTCTTCTTCATATAGTCCTGCTTCTTGGATTATTTGCTCAGCATACAGATTGAATAAGTATGGTGAAAAGATACAACCATGACACACTCCCTTCCTGATTTTAAACCATGCAGAATTCCCTTGTTCTGTTTAAATGACTGCCTCTTGATCTATGTATAGATTCCTCATGAGCACAATTAAGTGTTCTGGAATTCCCATACTTTGCCATGTTACTGATAATCTGTTATGATATACATAGTCAAAAGCCTTTGCATGGTCAATAAAACACAGGTAAACATCTTTCTGATATTTTTTGCTTTCAGCCAAGATCCATCTGATATTAGCAAGGATATCCCTCAGTCCATGTCCTCTTTTGAATCCAACTTGCATTTCTGGAAGTTCCCTGTCAATATGCTGATGCAACCATTTTTGAATTATCTTCAGAAAAATTTTACTTGCATGTGATATTAATAATATTCTTCAATAATTTCCACATTCTATTGCATCAATTTTCTTTGGAAATATAAATATCTTCTAGTCAGTTTGCCAGGTATTTGTCTTCCATATTTCCTGGCACAGACAAGTGAGGTGCACCTGAGTCTTCAAAGTGACATTTGTCAATTCTTGGAGCCTTGTTTTTCACCAATTCCTTCAGTGCAGCTTGGACTTCTTCCTTCAATACCATTGATTTTTGATCATATGGTATCTCCTGAAATGGTTAAACGTTGATCAATTCTTTTTGGCACAGTGACTCTGTATTCCCTCCATCTTCTTTTTTGCTTCCTTCATCATTCAATAGTTTGCCCATAGAATCCCTAAGTATTTCAATTTGAGGCTTGAAGTTTTTCTTCTGTTCTTTCAGCTTGAGAAATGTCAAGTGTGTTCTTCCTTTTTGATTTTCTAATTCCAGGTCTTTGCATATTTCATTATAATACTTTACTTTGTCTTTTCAAGTCACCCTTTGAAATCTTCTATTCAGTTATTTTTCTTCCACATTTCTTCCATTCACTTAAGCTACTCTTCTTTCGAGTGCAAGTTTCAATGTTTCTTCTGACATTCATTTTGATCTTCTTTTCCTTTCCTTTTTTTCAATTGTGATTTGGGTGAAAATTAAAGAGCAAATTTATTTTCCATACAGCAGTTCATAACATTTGTCTCATGACATGGGTTGCAATCACCATTTTGTAATAGCTCTCACCCTACTTCTGTCCTGTGGTTACCTTTTCCCTGTTTCCTTCTTTCCTATGCATTCCTGCCCTCTTATCTACCTTCCTATGCAAATACTGCCTTTCTGATCTCCCATGATACATTGTTCTAAGGACTGTACTTACCTGGTGTAAATGTTCACATTATATGTTTGTCTATTGTTTGGCACTACCACTCATCTGTCAGTTTATCATACTGTTGTGGCTTTTGTGTTGCTATTAGGCTAGACGCTATGCCATACTTATTCAATCTGTAGGCTGAGAAAATCACCTGAGAAGCTGGACTATATGAAGATGAATACAACACCAGGATTGGAGGAAGACTCATTAACAACCTGTGCTACACGGATGACACAACTTTGCTTGCTGCAAGTGAAGATGACTTGAAGCACTTACTGATGAAGATTAAAGACTACAATCTGAAGTATGGATTACATCTCAACATAAAGAAAACAAAAATCCTCACAACTGGTCCAATAAGCAGAATCACAATAAATGGAGAAAAGATAGAAGTTGTCAAAGATTTTGTATTACTTGGTTTTACGAGCAATAGCAATGGAAGCAGCAGTCAAGATATCAGAAGATGTGTTGAACCGGCAAAATCTGTTGCAAGCAATCTCTTTAGAATGCTGAAGAGCAAAGATGTCCCTTTGAAGACTAAGATGCTCCTAACCCAAGCCATGCTGCTTTTAATAACCTCATATGCATGTGAAAGCTGGACAATGAAAAATGAAGACTGAAGAAGAGTTGATGCTTTCGAGTTGTGGTGTTGGCAAAGAATACTTAAAGTACCATGGACTGCCAGTAGAACAAACAAATCTGTCCTAGAATAAGTGAAGCCGAAATGCTCCTTGGAAGTGAGACTGGCTAGACTTCATCTCATTTACTTTGGTCATATTGTCAGAAGGAACCGTTCCCTGGAGAAGGATATCATGTTTGTAAAGTGGAGGGTCAACGAAAAATGGGAAGACCTTCAACAAGATGGATTGACACAGTGGTTGCAATGATGGGCTCAGGTATAGCAAAGATTGTGAGGCTCGCACAGGACCAGGCAGTGTTTTGTTCTGCTGTGCATAGGGTTGCTATAAATTGAAGATGACTTGACGGCACCTAACAACAACAACATGTGTATGGACCCAGAGTCATGGATTCAGCCCCATCCTGGGACAAGTGCTAAACCCTCACACAGTTGAGTGACCCACATGTTATGTCCTTGTACAATGCAGACCTTTATTGTCAGAAGAAGGCCTGGGCTGGGAGCCAGGAGACCTAGGTTCTTGTTCCACACACATGTTCTATGGCCTTGGGTGGGTCATGGCTCCTTAGCTCCTTCATAGTGGAGTTACCTGCCTTCCAGAACTGTTAAGAGGCTAAACTCATGGGAGAGAAGGAACTTTGAAAAATTTAAGCCCAATATATAAATAATCAAGTTTGAATCCCAGTTCCACTGTTATTGGCTAAAAAACTTTGTGCAAAATACTTAACCTGTCTGTGACTCTGTTTTCTCACCTGTAAAATGAAGGTTGTAATAGTACACACCTCATAGGTGAATGAGAGGAACGATGAGTTGATAGTTGTAAAGAACTTAGAAGACTAGGCAATAAGGAATAGTTATAATACTGGTCAACAAAAGAGGGGAAGGACCCCAACAAGATGGACTGACACAGTGGCTCCAATGATGTGCTCAGGTATAGCAAAGATTGTGGAGCTAACAAAGGACTGGACACTGTTTAATTCTGCTGTACTTAGGGTTGATATGAGTCAGAGATGACTCAACAGTACCTAGCAACAACAACAACTACTCTGAGGAGGCAGATCTTCTCCAGTCATATTTTGAGTGCCTTCCAACTTGAGGGCCTTATCTTCCAGCACTATATCAGATAATGTTTCCCTGCTATTCATAAAATTTTCCAATAATATATAAATCAGTGCTTAACCACTGTTCATAAAGTTTTCAGTGGCTATGTTTTTTTCAGAAGTGGATGGCCCATCCTTCTTCCCATTCTGTCTTTTTCTGGAAGATCCACTGAAACCTATACCATGGGTGACTCTGCTGGTGTTGGAAATCCTGGTGGCATAGCCTCCAACCTCATAGCAACATGCAAGCTACCACAGTATGACAGAGGAATGGAGTCACTATGGTTATATCTCAACATAAAACAAAAATCCTCACAACTGTATCATTAAGCAACATCATGATAAACAGAGAGAAAATATTGAAGTTGTCAAGGATTTCTTTTTACTTGGATACATAATCACACCTATGGAAGTAGCAGTCAAGGAATCAAACAATGCATTGAGATGGGAAAATCTTCTATAAAAGACCTCTTTAAAGTGCTATAGAGCAAAGATATCACCTCTAGCACTAAGATACTTCTGACTCAATCCATGGCATTTTCAATTTCCTGATATGCATGTGAAAGCTGGACAATGAATAAGGAAGACTGTAGAAGAATTGATACATTTGAACTGCCATGTTGGTGAAGAATACTGAAAATACCATGGACTGCCAGAAGAATGAACAAATATGTCTTGGAATAAGCACAACCAGAATGTTTCTTAGAAGTGAGAATGGCCAGACTTTGTCTTTATTTCTTTTGTCGTGTTGTCAGTCTCTGGAGAAGATTATCATACTGTAAAATGGAGGGTCAGAGAAAAAGAGGAAGACCTCAATGAGATGGATTGACACAGTCATTGTAACAACAGACTAAAACATAGCAATAATTGTAGGGATGGTGCAGAATTGGGCAGTGTTTCATTCTGTTGTCCACAGGGTCATGATGAGTTGGAAACAACTTGATTGCACTTAATTAAAAGAACAGATTTTTTTTTCACCTTATCAGATGATAAGCACATTAAACTGTGTTATTTGGCTTGATAGTATGGTTCAGAGATGCTAACTTACTGCCTTGCACATAATCCACATATCTACTGAAGAACCCAGTGAATAATGAAGCATGTGTAGAAATGACTATTTGAGTGTTAGTTTCCTGAAAGTAGAGCCACCACAGTAATGACAGATCTGTTCCCTGTTTAGCAGGTGGGGCTAGCTGAATGAAAATACTTTGGTCCAATTCTTTGTCTCACAAATCTCTGTTGAAATTAAAAGGCAGACAAGATACTGTGTTAAAGATGAGGGCCTACTTTCTGTACCTGACAACCAGTGTGGAAGTGGTGAGGGATATGTTTGGAATTTGAATATGTGGTGACCAGATAGACTAGCTTAACTCTCATGTCCTCTGAAACTCTGAGAGATATGATTCTTTGCCCCATAGCTTTGAGCTCTGGTGGCATAGTGGTTAAGACATTCAGCTGCTAGCCTAAAGGCCTGTGGTTCAAACCCACCAGTTGCTCTGGGAGAAAGATGAGTCAGTCTGCTTCTGTAAAGATTTATGTTGTTGTTGTTGTTATATGCTATCGAGTCGGACCCAACTCATAGCGACCCCTCCTTGGGTTTCCGAGGCAGTATCACTACGGAAGTAGATTGCCCCATCTTCCTTCCAAGGAGTGGCTGGTGGGTTTGAACTGCCAGCCTTCTGGTTAGCAGTCAAGTGCCCTAGGCACTACGCTACCAGAGCTCCCAGCCTTGGAAACCCTATGGGGGCAGTTCTACTCTGTCCTTTGAGGTTGCTATGAATTGGAATATACTCAATGGCAGTGAGTTTTGGTTATTTCTACAAAATTAAGGGTCTTATCATTTAAATAGGAGCCCTGGTGGCATAATGCCTAAGGCATTTGACTGCTAAACATAAGCCTGGAGCTTCAAACCCACCAGCCACTCCTTGGAAGGAAGGTTGGGAAATCTACTTCTGTAGTGATACGGCCTGGGAAACCCAAGGAAGGGTCGCTAGGAGTTGGATCCGACTCGATGGCAGTGTGTTTGGTGTTTGGTATCATTTAAATAAGGAGCTCCGGAGGTATAGTGGTTAAGACACTTGGCTGCTAACCAGAAAGTTGATGGTTCAAATCCACTAGCTTCCCTGTGGGAAAAAGATAGGGCAATCTACTCCTATAAAGATTAACAGCCTTGGAAACCCAATGGGGGTCATTATGAGTCAGAATCAACTTGATAGCTGTTTTTTTTTTTTTTTTTAAATCATTTGAATTGTTTTGCTACTACAAACTATCTAGTGGTAATCAGTTGATCAGATGTGCCTTTATGTTATATTAATTAGGTTAAAAATAGCCTAAGTGATAATCCTTTTCAGCTACAGACCTGCACAATGGAACACCTTGATTCCACTTCTGAGAGGAGATGAATATTTCCACGGAAGTCTTTAAAGTGGCTCATTTCTTACTCCAGGAATGTGATGTGTTTTTGATCTATCTTACATCATCTGCTATTAAAAGCATTCTGAATTTTGGATTGATTATTTAATAGCTCTTACTATTAAATATTATTCCTTGAAAAGGACTTTTGTTAAGCTGTTTGGGCCCTGAATTTATGTTCTGTTTAAAAAGTTCCATACAAAGTCAAGATCAAGAGATTTTGAGGGAATTGCTTAAGATGAAAAATGAGGATGTTACATGAATATGTAACTTTTAAAGATCTTCCCAGGGAATGAAACAAACTGAAAAAATACAAGTCCGTTATAAATGGAATGTAAGACTCTTTACTTTTCTTCTTTAAGCTATTGGAAATTAAAAATGTAAATACAAAGATAAATGAAGGAGGAATTTTGAAACTTCTTCACCAAGTAGTGAGTGGAGTTGTTGCCTGAAATGGCCAAGAAAGTAAGGCTGATGCTTCTCAGAGACTCTCAGATACACGTACCTACACTATATACCTGAGCACGGCTTCTTGAATCCCCTTCCCAAGATATTTCACCCGCCATTTTCTTCTTTGGCTCCTATCACTGCCTATAGCAGCTTCTATTCTTCTAGGCTGTAGGAAGTATTCTTTTTCATTCATTCATTCATTCTTTCTTTCTTTCATTCAATACTCATCTTCCATTTTCATCCTAGTGTGTTGTGGAGAACACAGGCATTTTTTCACTTAGGAAAGATTTGCTGGGAACCTACAGTATATTGTGCAGTATTTTGGTATAGAAAATGGGAGTGCAAAGCGAGAAGGACAGTGGGTCAAGGACAAAAACCTGAGGGATATCAATTAAGGAGACAAAGGAGTTCATCAGATACAGCTGCAGCTGAGAGAGTGAGGGTCCATGGAAGCCAAGAGGGCAGAAGTAGTGAGCCACCAAAACAGCAGAAGGCCCAGTAAGATATCAATGAAAAGTCTTCACTGGAATTTTTAATTAATATGTCTTTGATGAAATCTGAATGAGAGGAGTGATAGGGGCAGATGCACTATTGAGGCAGAATTCTGAGGGATTTTAAAATCACACAGTGATCGGTCAAGCTACTTTCACTCTCAGGTCTTGTTTCCACTTTTATAAGATGAAAAGTCAGACTAAGTGAGTTCTAAGATGCTTTTGATTCTAACATTCTGTAATAGTAGACATTATCTCGAGTACCTACTGTGTGGTTGTTGGCATGGTTGTTAGGTGCCGTGGAGTTGGCTTCAACTCATGGAGACTTTATGTACAACAGAATGAAGCGCTGCCTGGTCCTGCCCCATCCTCACAACTCTTGTCATGCTTAAGCCCATCATTGCAGCTACTATATCAGTCCATCTTGTTGAGGCTCTTTATCTTTTCTCGCTGACCCTTTACTTTACCAAGCATGATATCCTTCTCCAGGGAATGATCTTTTCTGACAACATGACCAAAGTAGGTGAGAGGAAGTCTTAGTCACTCTCACTTGTAAGGAGTGTTCCTGTTGCACATCTTCCAGGATAGATGTCTTCATTCCTTCAGCTTGTTGTTGTTGTTGTTAAGTGCTGTCGAGTCTTTTCTGACTCATAGCGACCCCACGCACAGCAGAACGAAACACTGCCTGATCCCGCGCCAGCCCCACAATCCCTGCTATACTTGAGCTCATCATTGCAGCCACTGTATCAATCCATCTCCTTGAAGGCCTCCCCCTCTTTCGTCGACCCTCCACCCTACCAAGCATGACATCCTTCTCCAGGGAATGGTCCCTCCTTACAACATGACCAAAATAGGTGAGACGAAGTCTGGCCATTCTTGCTTCCAAGGAGCGTTCTGGCTGCACTTCCTCCAGGACAGATCTGTTAGTTCTTTTAGCAGTCCATGGTACTTTCAGCATTCTTCACCAGCACCACAACTCAAAAGCATCAACTCTTCTTCGGCCTTCCTTATTCATTGTCCAGCTCTCACATACATACGAGGTGATTGGAAATATCATGGCTTGTGTCAGGCGCACCTTAGTCCTCAAGGAGATATCCTTGCTCCTTAGCACTTGAAACAGTTCCTTCGCAGTTGACTTTCCCAATGCTACACGTCATCTAATGTCCTGACTGCTGCTTCCGTTGGCATCGATTGTAGAACCAAGCAATGTAAATTCCTTGACAACCTCAATTTTCTCTCCATTTATTGTGATGCTGCTCATTGGTCCAGTTGTGAGGATTTTTGTTTTCTTTATATTGAGACGTAATCCATACTGCAGACTGTATTCTTCAACCTTCATCAGTAGGTGCCTTAAGTCATCCTCACTTTCAGCAAGCAAAGTTGTATCATCTGCATATCTCAGGTTGTTAATGATTCTTCCTCCAATCCTGATACCACGTTTTTCTTCATACAGTCCAGCTTCTCAGATTATTTGCTCAGCATATAGATTGAATAAGTGTGGAGAAAGAATACAACCCTGACGCACTCCCTTCTTGATTTTAAACCATGTAGTGTCCCCTTGTTCTGTTCGAACGACAGCCTCCTGGTCAAGGTACAGATTCCTCATGAGTACAATCAAGTGCTCAGGGATTCCCATTCTTCTCAATGTTATCCATAATTTGTCATGATCCACACAATCAAATGCCTTTGCATAGTCAATAAAACACAAGTAAACATCTTTCTGGTATTCTTTGCCTTGAGCCAAGATTCCTTTAGCAGTCCATGGTATTTTCAGTATTCCTCACCAATAACATAATTCAAGTGTATCAATTCTTCTTTTGTCTTTCTTATTCATTGCCTAGCTATCACATGTACATGAGGGTGTTGAAAACACCATGGCTTGGGTTAGGTGCATCATAAGCTTCAAAGTGACATCTTTGTTTTTCAACATTTTAAAGAGGTCTTGCAGCAGATTTGCTCAGTGCAATACAACGTTTGATTTCTTGATTGCTGCTTCCCTCAGGTGTTGATTTTGGATCCAAATACAATAAAATCCTTGACAACTTCCATACTTTCTCCATTTATCATGTTGTTGCTTATTGGTCTAGTTGTGAGGGTATCTGTTTTCTTTATATTGAGGTGTAATCCACAATGTAGCATTTGATCTTCATCAGTGAGAATGTCAAGTCCTCTTCACTTTCAGCAAGCAAAGTTGTGTCATCTGCATATTGCAGGTTGTCAAAGAGTCTTCTTCCAATTCTGATGCTGTGTTCTTCTTTATATAGTTCATCTTCTCTGATTGTTCAGCATACAGACTGAATAACTATGGTGAAAGGATACAATTCTGATGCACACCTTTCCTGATTTAAAACAATTCAGTATCTCTTTAATCTGTTTAAACAACTACCTCTTGGTTTATGTACAGGTCATGCATGAGAACAATTAAGTGTTCTGGAATTTCCATTCTTCATAGTGTTGCACATAATTTGTTATGATCCACACAGTTGTATGCCTTTGCATAGTTCATAAAACTCAGGTAAACATCTTTCTGCTATTCTCCGCTTTCAGCCAAGATCCATCTGACATCAACTTGAATTTCTGGCAGTTCCCTGTTGATTTTTTCTTCAGAAAAAATTTACTTGTGTGTGATATTATTGATATTGTTGATAGTTTCTGCATTCTGTTGGATCATCTTTCTTCAGGAAGGGCACAAATACAGATCTTTTCCAGTCTATTGGCCAGATAGCTATCTTCCAGATTTTCTGGAATACACAGGTGAGAACTTCCAGTATTGAATCCATTTGTTGAAATATCTCCATTGATATTCTTTTAATTCCCAGAACCTTGATTTTTGTCATTGCCTTCAGTGAAGCTAGGACTTCTTCCTTCAATGGCCTTGGTATTTCAAACCAAACCAAACTCACTGCTATCTAGTCAATTCTGACTCCTAGTGATCCCCACTGGGTTTCCAAGGCTCAACTTCCTCCTGTGGAGCTGTTGGTAGGTTTGAACCACCAACCTT
>NW_006921774.1:5900639-5901888 GCF_000298275.1 Orycteropus afer afer
ATGTGATCATCAAGTGATAGGAAAATAGGGAACTTTTGTATAGACAGAAAAAAATCAATACTAGTATAATAGTTTACAGAGGCAATGCATTTTTCCATTGCAGGTAATCAGATATCTGAAGCTAATTATCTGATATAATAAGAGAAGAACTCATACTTTACCAAGGTGTCTTTATCTGGTTAGGAAGGGTTTTTGTTTTCAAAGTTAGCTAGCTCCTGAAGGGTCATGTTCTACTTTACCCCATAGGAAAAAAAAAAAAGGAAAAAAAAAATTAAATATATAACACATTTAAAGAGCCAGTAGTGTTATTGGGTTTTTGAGACATTGGTAATTAGATACAGGTGAGGTTTTCAAAAGCTCTCTGATTTTGGTATTCACACTTTTCCATATACTCTTTCTTGAGCAGATACCTTCTGTCCAGTAGTCTTGTAATTACTTCTTATGCTCCCAAATAGCACTTTCAGAGAAAGTCCAAGTTCTAAAGCACTTTAGATAGGATCAAGTCCAAGTGTTCCATTTTATAGTCAAAGAAATAAGCCAGGGATAAGGGGGTTTTGCCCAAGGTCACAATTAGAGGTAAAGCTGATACTATTGTCCAGGTAGTCTAGTTTCCAGAGAAGACTATTTCTGCCACACTTGAATATAAGCTCAGTGCAAAAATGGCTCTATCACAGTCACTGTTTTATCTCCTCAAAAAGTCTAGGACATTACCTGGAACACACAGGGTATTGCTTCTTCAGTTTCAGCAGTGAACAGTGTGAAAATGTTTTAGGATTGCTAGCACCTCATGGAAAATCTTAGTATGAAATTGGAGGTATGTCAGTCTTCTCATTGTTCTGGTTACCTAGTGCTGCTCTGACAGAAATATACCACAAATGGAATGGCCTTATCAAGCAAGAGTTTATTCTTTTACAGTTTGAGAGGTTAGAAGTCTGAGCTCAAAGTGCCAGGCTCTAGAGGCTGTGTGAAAGCCCTTTGACCCTGGGCTTCAGCTCTGCTTCTTGTTCCCAGTTCACTGAAGTTAGGGGCACCTCTTCACTCAGGCGGCTACTGACTGCTGAGGCTAACAAGCCCAAGGTCGGCAAATAAAATGGCACAGTCCTGATGTTACCAAACCACACAGTAGGCCATTAATTCAAGTCCATTGAAAGTCACAAGGTTGTGCAGGCTTGGGACCATAGTCGCAGGGGACATTAAGCTCAATTGGCATAACATACTATACAAAACATTGTTCCACCTCCTACTTTGG
>NW_006921774.1:5902365-5905197 GCF_000298275.1 Orycteropus afer afer
GTATGGAGGGATGGACACTGGGAAGAGGTAACTATGGGGAGGAAGTGGGAGGGGAGCTGTTGCATTGTGGTAAACTGTGGTCAATGACATGCAACAAAGTATGTGTGAACTGCTGTATGGAAAGTGAATTTGCTCTGTAAATCTCCACCCAAATTAAAAAAATAATAATAATAATAATAAAAAGAAAGTCACAAGGCTGGCAGAGCATGGCAGGCTTCAGAACAACGATACGGCTACATGCAGGGTTCAAATATGCCATAAGCTAGAGACCATTCCCAAAGCTGTTTCTCATATACAGGAAGCTGACCACATCCCTAAAGCAGCTACTCAGCTGCTTGAGGTAGGTCCCAACATAGAGTTGATTTCCAGTCTCATCATGAAGAGTAACTACCACCAGCTGCCCAGCCACTCAACCAGGCCCAGCTAAGTTGACACACAAACATAACCACCACAATTCTACCTTTTTTCAACTTGGCACCTGTACAGACCTTCAATGGGTGGTATCTGTACAGATCTCCTTCACTGGGTGACCTCAGTCCCCTAGCTCCTGAGTGACGACTTCACCCCCTTGGCATGGCAGGCCCTGTTCTCTCTCTCTTGGGTATGGCAGCCCTGCTCCCTCACTCTTGGGCAGCAGCTTGACTCCATTCCACTGGCTCACATGAACGAGCAGCCCCACACTCCAGAACCAAGTTGGTGAAGGTCTGGCTCTTTGAAATCTAAGGGGCTGTGGTGGTTCTACCCCCAAAGGCTCTGGTCCTACCCTTGAGGCTGAGGCAGTTCTGCTTCCCCTTTCCTTGGTTTCTCTGCTTCTGTCAATTAATGCCTTAGGGCAACCCACTCTGCCAGGAATCTTCCTGCCCAAAGGACACTCAGCTTTCTTACTCTGTGGGCTGGCCAACCTGATACTCCATCTCATGCCAGTTATTTCTACCAATTAATTCCTGAAGACAACCCACTCCACCAGGAAGCCACCTACCCAATGCCACAAGGTTTTCTCCTCCGTGGGCTGTTAAGCCTGTTGCTATTTAATGCCAGTCTCTGGGCTCTTTTCCTGCCATCTCTCATGCTGGTCTCTCAGCTCTGCTGCTGCCATGTCTCATGCTGCATGTTGGGGTCTCTCTGCTGGGGTCTCAGGTCAAGGACGCTCTCCACTCCTGTTTCCACATTTCAGGTATCCGTCAGACTTTGAGGTATCCACTCTGACTTGGGCTCTGATTGTTGCTAAGTTCTCGCTTACTTGATTTAATGATTGAAAGTATTTTGTGACAATCCCAGGCCTGAATTTCAGCCTTGATTTCTTACTTATTAGTTCTGTTAATTAGGTTAGTCTAGGTGTTAGTGCAGTAACAAACCAATCCCCAAATATCAGTGGCTTAATGCACAAGTCTATTTCTCACTCATGTTTCTGGTAGCTCTCTAGGAAAATTTCCTTCTAAATAATGACTTAAAGATCTAAGTTTCTTGTATCTTGTAACCATGTAACCATACTATTTGAAATCCATGGCTTCTGAATCACCTGGCAGAGGAAGAGTGAGCTGTAGTGTTGTGTACCATCTTTTAAGTGCTTTAGTTTGGAAGTGACACATTTCACTGTTTCTCAAGGAACATTGGTCAGAACTAGTTAGATGGTCTTCTCTAATTGCAAGAGCCTTTGGAAATTTAGGAAATCACATAGATTTTGGAAAGCAATAGATGTATTGGTCACTGTATACAACATTGTTGTTTTAGCTGCAGCTGAGTTAGCTCTGACTCAAGGTGACCTTGCATACAACAGAACAAAACATTGTCCTGTCCTCTGCCATCTCAGTGATTTTTGATAAATTTGAGTCCATTGTTGAGGCCCTTGTGTCGATCCATCTCATAGAGATTTGTAATTCGTTCTTACTCTGCTTTGATTCAGTGACTGAAACTATCTTTTGTCAACCTCAAGCTGATTCATGACTTGTTCTCCTGCTTTGAATTCCACACAGGGTTTATGATTCAGCCTTGCTCCTTTTAGGGCAAGGATTTGACCTCAGTCCATAGATAGACTTCTCCAATTACCTGTCTGTCAATGCTATCCATTCAAAGCCCCTTCTTCAATTCCCCCAAAATGGCTTTGCTAGACCTTTCAAAGCCCAATGCATTGCCACTATATTATACACATATAATGGATAAACCAGCATTTATCAGTGACTCATGAGGGCAGTGACTTTCAGAAAGGGGTGAATTGAGTAGCCATAAACCTTTGCTTAGGGGTAGGAGATATAGTTTGAAAAAGCCTTGCAAATGCTTGTGATGGGGTTTCCGTCCCCATAGTCCCCATTGAGAATTGGTCCCAACTCTCTCTGACTCACATGTTCCTTTGATGCAGAAGAGAGGAAGGGATTTTGAAGCTCACTCTTTTCACAAGGCCATTGAATTGTCTAACAGGAATTTTGAAGAAGACTGTGCATTTCTGATTCTAAAAATGTGTCAGTAGTATCTACTACCAAAAAGTTGGTGAGGCAGTGCTTTCTTTTTTTTTTTTTTTAATTGTGATTTGGGTGAAGATTTACAGAGCAAATTCACTTTCCATACAGTAGTTCACATATACTTTGTCTCATGTCATTGACCACAGTTTACCACAATGCAACAACTCCCCTCCCACTTCCTCCCCCTAGTTACCACTTCTCCATGTCCATCCCTCCATGGACTACTGCCCCCTGAGCTGTCTCCCTGTGCATAAGCAGCCCTTCTTTCTCCCATGATTGTTCTCTCTGAGGAGTGTATCTACTTGAGGTAAATGTTCAACTCATATGCCTGTCTTTTGTTTGGCTGGAAACCACAGTTGTGGGTTCAATTCCAGAC
>NW_006921774.1:5905693-5923157 GCF_000298275.1 Orycteropus afer afer
CTGTGACCAAGCAGTGACCACAACCTTGCCCCTTGTCAGCTCTACTATACACCTGGGAATTCTGATCATTCACATAAACTTATGGGACCATTGTCTAGGCAGTGCTTTTTAGGAAAAATTCACATAGGAAAGTACAATAGCTGATTTCTTTGTCCCCACACCCCCAAGTGGTATGGTCACAAAAATTGATGGCTCTTCCAAAGCTGTCACAATCCAGTTCTCAGGGACCCCTTTGGCCAGCATACACTATAGATCCCACTCCATCTACATCAGAAGGGAATCAGGCAAGTGGGAGTACTGAGGTTTTCATCTGTCTTTTTTTCCCCTTCCTTAAAAAGTCTTAAACTTGTAATGAATTGACTTTGGGAAGTGTAATGTTCTTTGTGGTTTAACAAGACAGAAACAGAACAAGACAGAAACATTATTTAACTTTGTTTCTATGTTGATAGATTAGCGAATACATAAGGTGGGGCCTTAGACTCTTGAGAACTTTGCTGGTCCTAGTGACTGCTCTGAAATTAGGTCACAAGAACAGCGTAGGATTATCCAGTGAGCAAGGTAAGCGCATGCTTAATTGTGCTTACTTAATAATTTATAGTGAACAATTTCATATTTTTTTCTGTTGCATCAGTGATTCTGCTTCTGTGGTGGCTGGCATCTGTGTCTCTTGCAACCCCACAGCACCTTCCTATACAATCAAAACCTCTATTCAAATTACAATCCTTGGCAGGGATAGAGTATGCAGTGAACAGGATAAGCACTGGCTTATTTGTGCTTACTTACTAATTTATAATGAATAGTTTCAGATGGTTTTTACCCCATCTTGATGCAGTGAAAAATATGTGGAATTATTCACTACAGATTAGTAAATAAGTACAAGTAAGCCCATGCTTACCATACTAGTTTGTATACCATGCCTACGTAAGAGTTGCCTCATTGAGTAATAATAGATGAAGTGTACATGGTTAGGCTGAACCCCGTTGGCTTTTTATTCACTTCAGACAGAGCTAAAGAAAAACAGTTGTCCACTGACCTTTCAACTCTGCTCCTTTCCCTGTTATTTCATCAGCCATTTATAGTCTAGTGACTGGATAGAGACAGGCCAAATTTTGGCAGGATTTGAGGCAGATAAATCATTTGCAGAGTAGCAGAAGTCTTCACAGATTTCCAAGAAAAGGGAAAATTGGGAGCTTGGATTAGGATGTACTGATGCCTCCTTTTACTGGCAAAGCATGCTTTCATTTTAATCCTCACTGATACAAAGGCACAATTCAAAAATCACATATTCTGCATGTTCTCTAGGTAAATGCTCTGCTAGGTACTTGAGAAGAATCTAAGGACTCCCTGAAGGCAAAATGTATATTAGCTGGACACAGTGGAGAGCATAGCAATGGATTGAGAGGATCATGTTGCTATGTCATAGTGTTCCCTAGCAACTTCTGCTCTTGTATAAAACCAAAAACCAAACTCACTACCATTTGAAGAGGTAGATTGCCCCATCTTCCTTCTGCAGAGCATCTGAGGGGTTTGAACCACCAACCTTCTGGTTGGCAGGCAAATGCCTTAGGCACTGTGTTACCAGAGCTGCTGCTCTTATTTGGGATCTTTATTGAAAGAATGTTTTGGTTGTCATTTTTAAGTGGAATTAAAGACTTTAGGTTATACCTGACAGAAAATGGAGGTGAAAAAACAAATTATAAGTAATTTGTCTGTCTTTCCCTCCAGCACAACATCTAGTCAGTTGTCAAGTCCTCTGGATTATGCCTCCTGAATATCTCTCCAAGTTTCTTACTTACTACTTACTTACTCACTGCCTTAGATTAAGGCTCCACTATGAGCTCTGGTAGCATAGTGGCTAAAGCACTTGACTGCTAACCAGAAGGCTGGCGGTTCAAACCCACCAGCCACTCCTCGGAAGGAAGGTTGGGCAATCCTACTGCCGTAGTGATACTGCCTCGGAAACCCAAGGAGGGGTCGCTATGAGTCGGGGCTGACTCGAGGGCACATAACAACAACAACAACAACATGTCTCACACTATGAGCTCTGGTAGCATAGTGGCTAAAGCACTTGACTGCTAACCAGATGGCTGGCGGTTCAAACCCACCAGCCACTCCTCGGAAGGAAGGTTGGGCAATCCTACTTCCGTAGTGATACTGCCTCGGAAACCCAAGGAGGGGTCACTATGAGTCAGGGCCGACTCGACGGCACATAACAACAACATGTCTCATCTTATATTTCAATAGCACCTTAATGGCCTTGCTACCTCCCATCTAAACTTACCTGATTCTTTTATTATTATTATTATTCTAATACAGGGATTTTTCAAAACACAATAAGATGATGTCACAGCTTTGCATAAAACTTTTCAATGGCTTCTGATCATCTGTGAAATAAATTCCAACCTCTCTACATATATAAGTGCTATCATGTTATGGTTGCTGGTTTTACTCTACACTCTTTCATCTTTCTACATATTCAACTTGCACTTGGCTTCAGCTCTGTGCAACAGCTTGTAATGACCAGACTGTGTTACACCCCTTTCTGCCTCTGTTCCTTCCTGTATGTTGCTACCCAGAATGCTGTTCTCTCTATCCTTCAGATTGCAAACTCTAATTTATCTTCCAGCATTCACCCTGGATACCTCCTTCCCTAATGAAACTTCTGAGACTCCCTCATTTGGGTTAGAGACCCTGTATCTGGGCTCCTGAAGCATTTGGTAAGCTGAATTACAATTTTTAACTTGTTCTGATTCTCCAAGTAGAATCTGATTCTGTTGAAGGTAGAAACTACATATTATTTAACTTTGTTTCTATCATGTATGGGATATTTTGGTGCCCTCTATTGTGTCCCATTGAGCTGTAGCTTTAAAAGAACTCTTGATATCATATGATGTAAATCTCATAAATTTGTTCTTTTTAAAGTTGATATGGCTATGTATTGCCTTTATCCTGTAAACTAGAATCAGCTGATCAATTTCTACCAAAAAATCTCTTCAGGATTTTGATTAGGATTGTGTTTAATCTACAGGTCAATCAGAGGTAAATTGCATCTTAATAACATTGAATATTCTGATCCTGGAACATGGTATATCTTGCTATTTACTTAGTTCATTTTTCATTTCTCTCAGTCATGTTTTATAGCTCACAATGCACAGGTTTTTGATTTTTGTCACTTAAAAAAAAAAAAGCAACCTAATATGTAAACACTTATATTTAGGAAACAAATACATTGTTGTTGTTAAGTGCCATTGAGTTGTCTCCGACTCATAGTGACCTTATGCACAGGAGAATGAAACACTACCTGGTCCTGAGCCAGCTCCATGATTCTTGGTATACTTGAGCCCATCGCCGCTGCCACCATGTCAATCCATCTCGTCGAGGGCCTTCCACTCTTTTGTTGATCTGCCACCTTACCAAGCATGACATCTTTTCCAGGGAATGGTTCCTTCTGACAACATGACCAAAGTAGATGAGACAAAGTCTGGGCATTCTCACCTCCAAGGAGCATTCTGGCTGCACTTCCTCCAGGACAGAACTGTTAATTCTTTTATCAATCCATGGTACTTTCAACATACTTTGCCAACACCATGGCTCAAAAGCATTGATTCTTCTTTGGTCTTCCTTATTAACTGGTCAGCTTTCACATGCATATGTTGTTGTTGTTATGTGCCGTCGAGTCGGCCCGACTCATAGCGACCCCTCCTTGGGTTCCGAGGCAATATCACTATGGAAGTAGATTGCCCCATCTTCCTTCCTCCGAGTGGCTGGTGGGTTTGAACTGCCAGCCTTCTGGTTAGCAGTCAAGTGCCTTAGGCACTGCGCTACCAGCGCTCTGAAAATACCATGGCTTGTTTCAGGTGTACCTTAGTACTCAAGGAGACGTCTTTGCTCTTCAGCACTTGAAAGAGGTCTTTTGCACCCTATTTGCCCAGTGCTATACATCATCTGATATCCTGACTGCTGCTTCCTTTGGTGTTGATTGTAGAACCAAGCAATGTGAAGTCTTTGACAATTTCAATCTTTTCTCCATTTATCTTAATGCTGCTTATAGGTCCAGTTGTGGGGACCTTTGTTTTCTTTATATTGAGATGTAATCCATACTGCAGACTGTATTCTTCAATCTTCATCAGTAAGTGCAAGTCACTCTCACTTTCAGCAAGCAAAATTGTGTTGTCAGCATATTGCAGGTTGTTAATGATTCTTCCTCCAATCTTGATGCCACATTCTTCTTAATATAGTCCAGCTTCTCAGACTATTTGCTCAGCATACAGATAGAATAAGTATGGTGAAATGATACAACTCTGACTCACTACCTGCTTGATTTTAAACCACGCAGTGTTCTCTTTTTCTGTTTGAACAACAGCCTCCTGGTCTATGTACAGGAATACAATTAAGTGTTCTGGAATTCCCATTCTTCTCAATGTTATCTGCAATTTGTTATGATCCACACAATCCAATGGTTTTGCATAGTCAATAAAACACAAGTAAACATCTTTCTGGTATTTACTTTGAGCCAAGATCCATCTGACATCTGCAATTGATATTCCTCATTCCATGTCCTCTTCTGAATCCAGCTTGCATTTTTGGAAGTTCTCTGTCAATATACTGCTGCAACCATTTTTAAATTATGTATGGTAAGATTTTACTTGCATGAATATTAATGATATTGTTGTACAATTTCCACATTCTCTGGGATCATCTTTCTTTGGAATAGGTACAAATATGGATCTCTTCCAGTTAGTTGGCCAGGTAGCTGTCTTCCAAATCTCTTGGCATAACCGAGTGAGTGCCTACAGCGGGGCATCCATTTGTTAAAACATCTCAATGGGTATTCTGTCAACTCCTGGAGCCTTGTTCTTCACCAATTCTTTCAGTGCATCTTCGACTTCTTCCTTCAATATCACTGGTTCTTGAACATATGCCACCTTTTGAAATGGATGAAATGTCGAGCAGTTCTTTTTGGTATTCCTTGTATCTTCTTTTGATGCTTCCTGCATCATTCAATATTTTGCCCATAGAATCTTTCAGTATTGGAACTCAAGGCTTAAATTTTTTTCCTCAGTTCTTTGAGCTTGAGAAATGCCAAGTGTGTTCTTCCCTTTTGGTTTTCTAACTCCAAGTCTTTGCACATTTTGTCATAATAATTGACTTTGTCTCCTTTAGGTACTCTTTGAAATCTTCTGTTCAGTTCTTTAATCTTGTCATTTCTTCCATTTGCTTTATCTACTCTCCGCTCAAGGGCAAGTTTCGGAATCTCTTCTGACATCCATTTTGTTCTTTTCTTTCTTTCTTATATTTTTAATGACCTCTTGCTTTCTTCATGGATGGTGCTGTTGATGTCATCCCACAATTCTTCTGGTTTTTGGTCATTGGTGTTCAATGCATCAAATCTGTTCTTTAGATGGTCTCTAAATTTAGGAAGGCTATATTTAAGTTCATATTTTGGCTCTTGTGGACTTGTTTTAATTGTCCTCAACTTCAAGTTAAACTTGCATATG
The DNA here is from genome assembly GCF_000298275.1 of Orycteropus afer afer. Taxonomy (NCBI): domain Eukaryota; kingdom Metazoa; phylum Chordata; class Mammalia; order Tubulidentata; family Orycteropodidae; genus Orycteropus; species Orycteropus afer. The sequence goes on from NW_006921774.1 coordinate 5,911,192, forward strand.
AGTAGTTGATGATTTGTTCCACAATCAACTTCTGGCCTTGGTCTGGCTGAAGATATTGAGCTTTTCCATCTCCTCTTGCCACAAATGTAGTCAATCTGATTCCTGTGTACTCCATCTGGTGAAGTCCATGTGTATAGCCACCATTTGTGTTATTGAAAAAAGGCATTTGCAATGAATAAGTTGTTGGTTTTGCAAAATTCTATCATGCGATCTCCAGCATTATTTCTGTCACCGAGGGGAAATTTTTGAACTACCAGTGATGCTTTTTTCACATCTTGATTTCATGTTTGGTCAATTTCAGATTGCAGAAGTTGATAAAAATCTTCAATTTCCTCATCTTTTGCTTTGGTGATTATCCTAGTTACCTAGTGCCACTCTGACAGGAATATACCACAAATGCGATGGCTTTAACAAACAGGAGTTTATTCTTACAACTTAGAGGCTTTAAGTCTGAGTTCAAAGTGCTAGGCTCTAGGGGCTGGGTGAAAGCCCCTCAGTCAGGCTTCAGCTCTGCCTCCAGCTCCCAGCCCACTGAAGCTAGAGGCTTTTCTTCACTCAGACAGCTGCTGGCTGCTGAGGCTGCCAAGCCCAAGGTTGACAAGTAACAAGGCACAGTCTTGATATTACCAAATCACATGGCCATTAATTCAAGTCCATTGTAAGTCCCAAGGTCAGTAGAGCATAGCAGGCTGCTGAACAATGACACAGCTACATGTAGGGTTCAAGGTGCCGTAAGCCAAAGACCATTCCCAAAGCTGCTGCTTATATATGGGAAGCAGACCACATACCTAAAGCAGCTACACAGCTGCTTGTGGTAAATCCCACCATGCAGTTTATTGCCAGTCTCATCATGCGGAATAACTACCAGCAGCTTCCCAGCCACTCAATCAGGCCTAGACAAGTTGACACACAAACATAACCACCACAGTGGTTAATGTGTAAATTTGAATAATAGTAGTATTAATGGGTCTTCCTTATAAACATATGGATATTATCCTATTACTGACAGCTTTGTACTTCAGGACAGATCTTGAAACTCCTTTTGATGATGAATGCCATGCCATTCCTCTTCAATTTGTCATTCCTGGCATAGTAGATCATATGGTGGTCTGATTCAAAATGCCCCAAACCTGTCCATTTCAGCTCACTAATGCCTAGGATATCAATCTTTATGTGTTCCATTTCATTTTTGGCAACGTCCAATTTTCCTAGATTCATACTTCATGCATTCCACGTTCCAATTATTAATGGATGTTTGTAGCTGTTTTTCTCAATTTGAGTCATGCCACATCAGCACATGGAGGTCCTAGAAGACTTACTTTATCCATATCATTAAGGTTGGTTCTACTCTGATAAGGGAGCTCTTTCCCAGTCCTATTTTGAGTATCTTCTGACCCAAGGAGCTTGTCTTCAGACAATGTTTCCAAGCTATTCATAAAGTTGCCCAGTAATATATCAGACAATGTTTCTCTGCTATTCATAAAGTTTGCCCTGGCCAATATTTGAGAAGTGGATGACTTCCTCCTTCTTCCTAGTCTATTTTAGTCTGTAAGCTGTGTTGAAACCTGTGCACCATGTGCAACTCTGTTGGTGTTCAAAACACCAGTGGCACAGCCTCAAGCCTCACAGCAATGTACAAGCCCCAGAGGATGACAAACTGACAGACAAGCTTGTTTCCCTTAGCTGTTGGAAAACTCTGTGCCCCGCCCCCCTTACCTAATTCCTATCTGGAACCTGCCACTTTGTTATCCCTGGATACTCCTGCTCCCTCCCTTTCCTGACTCTAGGGGTGTGGGACCTGTCTTGCCTCCCACCCCTTTTTGCTTGGATATCCTGCCACTCCTGAGGTCCCTGGCCTATAAACGCATTTGGAGAAAGCTTTTTGCTTTCAAAGTGGATCCAATAAAAGACTCCTTAAATACCCCCAAGTCCTATATTTGAAAGGATACATTATAGAGTAGGTATAGAAAAACATGGCTGACAATGAATATCTGGTTTGGTTTAAAGATATTATATTCATAATCAGCTTTCCCAAAACCCAAAGATTATAGGAAGTAAAAGATGTATGCATTCATTACTTCTCCATGAATCATTTCTAAGGGTTTCTAGCAGGAAAAACCTGCCCTTCTTTGAATCTACTTGTATGTGTCAGGCAGATAGTATATGAGAGGAGCGAGACTAGAGCCTGGGCTTTGCTAGGCCAATACTTTCCCTCCAGCCTGATGGTTCTAAGAAATGACTTCTCTTCTGCATGGAGCCAGACTACATCATGTGGGATGAGAGCCAGCTCTACCAGTCAGGGATGATTTATGGACAACTAAAGAAAGCAGAAAATCTTGAGGCCAAACTGAAAATGCAAGGGTGCAAGCAACTTCCTCATGGCTCTGCCAACACACACATGGCTGTGAGGAGTTCTTAGTCATGTTCCTGTTCATCTTGCTTCTGCTGTGGATTGAACTTTCCTAAAGCTCAGTACCAGTTATGTCTGACCACCATCCTGCTTCTAAACCTTCTAATGATTCCATATTACCTACTGAGTAGTCCAAATTTCTTTTTTGACAGTTAAGTTCCTTTGTAAGCAGCCTCCAAATACCTAGCAGGTCTAATGTCCTATATCCTTTGCATTTATTCTGGCTTCAGCCAAATTGGAGTATATACAATTCCCAAAAAAGGGCCAAGTCTTTCTCATCTTTGCTATTGCCATTCTTTCTGCATGGTATAACCTCAATTTCCTACTTTACGTATTTTTTACTTCCTGAAGATTTACTCAATTTTATCTTCTCACTTTTCTATTAAAAATTTTCATCTTTAAAAATTTTTATTGTGAGTTGGGTGAAGGTTTACAGAGCAAATAAATTTTCCATACAACAGTTCATACACATTTTGTTTCATGATGTTGACTGCAATTCCCCACAATGTAACAGCTCTCTTCCCACTTCCTCCCTGTAGTTACCTCTTTCCTGTGTCATTTTCTCCCATGCACTCCCACTCTCTGATCTGCCTTTCTGTGCAAACACTGCCCTTCTGTTCTCCCAGGACTGATTTTTCCAAGAAGTGTATCTACCTGATGTAAATGTTCACCCCGTACACCTGTCTATTGTTTAGCTGCATGCTACAGGAGTGGGTTCAGTTTCAGAACTGAAGGGTAATTAGGTGCTATAGTCTCAGAGGTCTCATCAGGTTCTATAAGACCAGCAGACCTGGTCTTTTTTTTTTTATGATTTTGAGTTTTGTTACATATTGTTCTACCACTCTATCCAGGATCTCCTGTACCGATCCTCCTTCAAGTGGTTGATAGTGGTAGCCAGGCACCATCTAGTTCTTCTGGTCTCATGGTCATATACACTGAGGATCACATGGTGTACCAGTCCCTTGGCCTAATTGTTTCCATGCATCCTTGGTTTTCTTCATTCTTCTTTGCTCTGGAAGAGGAGAGACCCATCATTGCATCTAGATGGCTGCTTGCAAGCTTTTAAGATCCTGGTTGCTACTTGCCACAGTAGGATGTGGAACAATGTTTTTGTGTAGTATGTTATACTAATTGAGCTTGATATCCCCTGTGATCATGGTCCCAAGCCTACAGGTCCAACTACTCACTCCTTCCAGGTACCTGGCTGTAGCCAAAAAGGCACTACAACCTTGCCCCTGGTCAGCTGTATTATACACTCAGACATTCTTAGAGCACATACAAATACACATATAAAAACATTGCCTGCTAACCCTATACATGGTCATGGATGTACTACCCCCTGCCTAGACATATCTGATCATTCAGCCTGTCAAACCATCTATCCACCTGTAGATCAATGCTTACCATCACTGACAATGCAGTACTATACATGCAAAAGGGTTCATCTTTGTTATCTGTACCTCCCATGTTCCTCTCTATGTCTTCCTCTTCCTCAGTGCCACCATGTTGATCACTCACTTTTGGTATATTGCCCTTCCCTTCATCCAAATAAATACTTATCTCTACCTATCCAGCAGTGTTCTCTCCCCTCCCCTCCCATCCCTGGTAACCAACAAAGAAAGTTTCTTTCCCTATATAAACCTTTCCTTGACTTTTTACAATAGTGAACTAATACAGTATTTGTCCTTCTGTGATTGACTTATTTCACTCAGTATAATGTCCTCCAAGTTCATCCACATTATGTGGTGTTTCACAGATTCTATATTATTATTTAGTATTGCATAGAATCGTGTGCATGTACCATAGTTTGGTTATCCATTCTTCTGCTGATGGGCACTTAGGTTGTTTCCATCCCTTTGGTATTATGAATAGTGTTATGATGAACATGGGTTCATCATACGACATGAGTATGCATATATCTACTCTTTTCCTGGTTCTCATTTCTTTAGGATATATACCTAGTAATGAGATTTCTGGATCAAATGGTATTTCTAATTTCAACTTTTTAAGGAATTACTATACTGCTTTCCATGGTGGTTGTATCATTTGGCAGTCCCACCAGCAGTGTATGAGAGTCCCAATCTCTCCACATCCTCACCAGCATTTGTTATTTTCTGTCTTGTTTAAGTTTGTAATTAGTACTGGAGTGAGATGCTATCTCATTGTTGTTTTGATTTGCATTTCTCTAGGTAGCATAGTGCCTAAGGCACTTGACTGCTCACCCGAAGGCTGGCGGTTCAAACCCACCAGCCACTCCTCGGAAGGAAGGTTGGGCAATCCTACTTCCGTAGTGATACTGCCTCGGAAACCCAAGGAGGGGTCGCTATGAGTCGGGGCCGACTCGATGGCAAACAACAACAACAACAACAGGAAGCTCTGGTGGTGTAGTACCTAAGGCATTTGACTGCTAACCAGAAGGCTGGCAGTTCCAATGGCAGTTCAAACCCACCAGCCACTCCCCGTTAAGAAGGTTGGGCAATTTACTTCCGTAGTGATACTGTCTTGGAAACCCAAGGAGGGGTCACCATGGGTCGGATCCAACCCCACAGCAATGGTTGCATTTTTAGTGGCTAATGATAGTGAACATTTCTTCATGTGTTTGTTGGCTGCCTGAATGTTTTCCTCAGTGAAGTGCCTATCCATGTCTTCTGCCAACTTTTTAAGTTGGATTGTTTATCTTTTTGTGGTTGGGGTGTTGGTGTTTTCTATAAATTTTAAAGATAAGTTCTTTGTCCGATATGTCATTGCCAAATATTTTTTCCCATTTTGTAGGTTTTCTTTTTATTCGTTTGGGGAAGCCTTTAGATTCACAAAAGAATTAAATTTTAGAAGGTCCCAGTCATCTTTTTTATCTTCTGCTCTTTGCACATCTTGGGTTATGCTTGATAGTCTATTTATGCCATAAACGAGAGTCCCTAAATTTGCCCTTATTTTTTCCTTGAGGAAGTTTATAGTGTTAGGTTTCACATTTAAGTCTTTGAGCCATCTGGAGTTAGTTTTCATGTATAACATGAGGTACAGATCTTGTTTCATTTTTCTGCAAATGGATATCTGTTTTGGCAGCTCCATTTGTGAAAGACTATCTCTTCCTCATTGCATGGATTTTATCCCTTTGTCAAAGATCAGCTGACCATAGGTCAATGGATCTATTTCTGTGTTCTCAATTCTATTCCACTGATCTATATGTCTGTTGTTGTACCAGAACCAGGCTGTTTTGACCATGTGGCTGTATAGTAGGTATTGAGATCTGGGAGTGTGAGACCTCCTACTTTGTTCTTCTTCTTCAGTAATGCTTTGCCAATCCTAGGTCTCTTTCCCTTCCATATAAAATAAGATTTTTTTTTTTTCCTTAAAGAATGTTGATGGGATCTGGACTGGGATTGCATTGAGTGTATAGATTGCTTTGGGTACTATTGATATTTTCACAATATTCAATCTTCTTAACCATGAGCATGGTATATGCCTCCATTTATATAGATTTCTTATGGCTTATTGAAGTAGTGTTTTGTAGTTTTCTTTGTACAGGTCTTTTGTGTCCTTGGTAAGATTTATTCCCAGGAATTTTATTTTTTTTTGGTAGCTATTGTAAATGTATTGATTTTGTTATTTCCTTTTCAGTAGTCTCTTCACTGGTGTAGAGGAATCTAACTGATTTTTTTATGTTAATCTTGTATCCTGCCACCATGCTAAATCTCTCAATTAATTCCAGTAGTTTTTTTTGCTAAGTTCCTTGGGTTTTCTATGTATAGGATCATATCATCAGCAAATAGGGATAGTTTTACTTCTTCCTTGAAATTTTAATTTCTAATCCATCCAATCTACCCAGAATTTTGAAACTCTAGGATTGATGCTCCTCAGGCCCTCTCTAGCACTTTTCTGTTGTTCTCATGTGTATTTCATATTTAGTTGCTGATTGTGTGTTGTTTGTGTATATATGTACGTCTGCATGCCTACTAGACTGTGAACTTCCTATGGCCAACATCTATTTCCTTCTTCAAGACTTAGCACTATTACTTTTCAATAGTATATGCCCAATGAATATTTTTTGATGATGAATAATGAAGAAGTGGACCAGAACAGAAGATGCCCCAACTGAGTTCTGTATAAGAGAAATGACATGGACCTTCATTCTAAAAGCTTACTTCTTGGATCTGACCAGGGGTGTTAAGAATAAATAAGTGCTTTTTCGTTTAGTCTAATGGATGTATGTGCATCAGTTTACAATTAGATAATAAAATATTCCAGTAAGTACTAATCCTAGAGGAAGAATTGCAAATTCATGTTCAACTAATCCCTAGCAGGGACATACTAAGCTTTTGCCAAACTTTCATGATTTAATGGGTTATAAAAGAGGACACCACACTCTTCTATCTGCTGTCCCAAGCTTGTGGTCACAGCCATGTACAGCTGGACTTTATCAGTAATTAAAATGAGGACTAACATATGCTCAGTCAGCAAAGGAATATCACTGAAGGTCATGAACAGACTAACAGGGAAGCACATCACTTTTGACACTTTGAAAAAAAGTTTCAGCTGATGGGTGTCCTTAAATAAGACTATCTGCATTCAAAGATTTTTCACTGAGTGCCTGCTGTATGCTGGATCTCATACAGAAGCCATGGGACCCACAGACAAATCATACACAAGGAGCTACAAGATACTGTTTAAGTTACTAGATAATGTTGACAGCCATTTAAAAAGCATCTCATAAACAACTTTAGAGGCTTCCTTTAACAGATTTGTGTTAAAGTTATAAAACTATATTATCTCTCTCTCTCTCAAACTACCACCCAGTCAGATCTGACTCATAGCGACTCCTCCTTGGGTTTCTGAGGCAGTGTCACTATGGAAGTAGACTGCCCAAACTTCCTTCTGAGGAGTGGCTGGTGGGTTCGAAGTGCCAGCCTTCTGGGTTAGCAGTCAAATGACTAAGACACTACACCACCAGAGCTCATTAAAATTATATTATAGAAATTAGAAAATTATAAATAAACAAATAAATAAAGAACTATAATATCCATATTCCCTTATACAAAGATAATTTTAAAAATTGTGCTAAATTTTTCATCCTTTTATCCCTTTTCAATAGTTGAGAACATACCCTATGTTCTCCTCTTCTACTTATTTTAAAACACAAGCATTTCTCCATGTTATTGCATAGTCTCTTTACAGTATTTATTCCTTTTTAAAATAGAGGAAATATTTGTACATGCTAAAATTTACTCTTTTAGTGTACATTTCTGTGAGTTTGATGAGCGTGTAAAGTCATATAACCACCACCACAATCGTGATATGGAACAGTTCCATCACCCCAAAATTCCCTTGTGCTCCTTTGTAGTCAAAATATCCCTCATACCTCAGATGCTGCAATCCTTGATCTCTTTTTCATTCCTATACCTTTGTTTTGCAATAATTTCCATATAAAGGGAATCATACAGTGTGGTGGTAAGGATTTGTGTCAGCTTGGCTGGGCCTGGTTTTGAGTGGCTGGGCAGCTGGTTGTAGTTATTCCCCATGATGAGATTGGTAATCAGCTCCATGGTGGAATCTACTGGAGCAACTGAGTAGCTGCCTTAGGGATATGGTCTAGTTCCACTATACATGGAGTTTTGAGGTCTTGGTAGCTTTTTGGCAATGCTTGGACCTTATATGGGAGCTCTGGTGACATAGTGCCTAAGGCATTTGACTGCTAACCAGAAGGCTAGCAGTTCAAACCCACCAGCCACTCCTTGCAAGGAAGGTTGGGCAATCTACTTCCATAGAGATACTGCCTCAGAAACCCAAGGAAGGGTCGCTATGAGTTGGATCTGACTCGATGACAGTGCCTTTGGTTTTTCAGTTTGGACCCTGCATGTAGCTGAGCCTTCATTTGGCAGCTTGCCATGTTTCCTGTTGTTCTTTGGATTATCTCTAGAGTTGAACTAAGGGCCTGCTGTGTTGTGTGGAAATATTGGGACTATGCCATTGTATTTATTGACCTTGGGTTTGTCATCCTCAGCAACCAGCAGCTGCCCAAGTGAAGAGATACCTCCAGCTCCAGTAGGCCAGGAGCAGAGCTGAACCCAAGGTTGAGGAGCTTTCATGCAGCCCTAGTGCCTAGCACTTTGAACTTGAACATATAGGCTCTAAAACTGTAAGAGAATAAAGTACTGTTTGTTAAAGACTTTCCCATTTGTGGTCTATTCCTATCAGAGCTGCACTAAGTAACCAAAACCCACAGTATGTTTGCTTTGGTTTTGGCTGCTTACATTCAACGTAATTGCTTTGAAATTCATATATGTTGTTGTGTATAAAAGTAGTTTGCTCCTTTTAATCATTGATTAGTAATTCATTGTAGTAATGTACTGCAGTTTTTTGATTCCCTAGTTCAGGGACATTTAAGTTAATTCATGATAATGGAAATTATGAAAAAAATATTATGTAGGTTTTTATATGAAGATAAGTTTTCATTTCTCTTGGCTAAGTACCTAGGAGTGGGATTGCTGTGTTAAATATTAAATGTGTACTTAACTTTATAAAAACCTGCCTACCTACCACTCCGATCTTGGTTTCTAATACCATTCTTCAATAAAAGGAGCTAGGGCTTCTTAAAGAAACGGCTGGTACTAGGCGTGGGACAGGAATATACAAGATGAGCCTGGCACATCTTATAGTACAAAAATAAAGAAACAAAAAAACATATTTATGTGAGTATGTCAAAGGAGTATAGGAGTCAGATGAAGGAGTCTCCAATGGGCAAAACTGGAAAAATTTGAGCAAGAAAATAAAATAAGTAGTGTTGGATTATAACCCAAAGTAAAAAGAAACAAATATCCATGTGTTTATAGTCATTTAAGTGATGGAATAAATTAGTAAATGTGGGAGAAGATGCATATCTCCCATGCAGAATTATAAATAAATCATGTGGATACTGTACCCTCAAGAAGGGAGAGAGTATAAGTACCCACTTCTGTTGTATGAGATACATGTAGTGACTTCTCAAAGTATACCACATGAAAGGGGTCAAGGAACAGAAAGAGTCACTTGAAAGTGCAGAAACTTGGCAAACACTAATTTAGCCAGGTGATTAAGGTCAATATCAAAAGCCTAAAATCATGTTGATAGTATGTGCTCTTGATGTAATGTGAGGAAATGACATTCTCTCTCTGTACCATTCCTGCTCAAAACCTATCATCCATTTCTAATCGTAAGGAAAACATTAGACAAATTCCAATAGACAGGCATTCTATAATATGGTTTTGTTGTTAGGTCACTGTCAAGTTAGTTCCAACCTTATGTGCAACAGAACAAAACACTGTCCAGTCCTGTACCTTCTTCATGATCATTTTCATGTTTGAGTCCATTACTGCTGCCACTGTGTCAATTCGAATAATTGAAAGTCTTCCTCTTTTTTGCTGACCCTCTACTTTACCAAGCGTGGTGTCCACCTCCAGGAACAGATCTCTTCTGATAACATGTCCAAAATACATGAGACAAAGTCTCTCCACATTCACTTCTAAGAAACATTCTGGCTGTACCTTTCCAGGACAGATTTGTTCATTCTTCTGGCAGTCCATGATATATACGATATTCTTTGCCAACACTGTAATTCAAATGTGTCAACTCTTCTTTGATCTCCCTCATTCATTGTTCAACTTTCACATACATATGAGGTAATTGAAAATACCATGGTTTGGGTCAGGCACACCTTAGCCTTCAAAGTGGCATCTATGGTTTTTGACACTTTAAAAAGATCTTTTGCAGCAAATTTGCCCAATGCAAGTCTGCTTCCATGGGAATTGATGGATAACATGGAATCCTTGACAATTTCAATCTTTTCTGTGTTTATCTGCTTATTGGTCTAGTTGTGAGGATTTTTGTTTTGTTTATTTTGAGGTATAATCCATACTCGATGTTGTATTCTTTGATCTTCATTAGCAAGTACTTCAAGTCCTCTTCACTTTCAGCAAGCAAGGTTGTATCATCTGCATATCAAAGTTTGTTAATCAGACATCCTCCATTTTTAATGCCACATTATTCTTCTAGCTTCTCAGATTATTTGCTCAGCATGTAGATTGAATAATTGAATATGGTGAAATGATATATCCCTGACACACACCTTTCCTAAGTTTAAACCATGCAGTATCGCATTTTTCTGTTCAAACAACTACCTCTTGCTCTATGTACAGGTTCTATAAAAGCACAATTAAGTGTTTTGGGATCCCCATTCTTCACAATGTTATCTGTAATTTATTATGACCCACACAGTTGAAAACCTTTGCATTGTCAATAAACACAGGTAAATATCTTCCTGGTGTTCTCTGCTTTCAGCCAAGATCCATCTTATGATATACCCGGCCAGTAATACTCAAAATTCTGAAGGTCATCCAAAACAGGAAAAGCCTAAGAAACTGTCACAGCTTAAGTAGAATGGAAGGAGACATGACAAATAAATGTAATGTGGTATCCTAGAACAGAAAAATGGCAGGTAAACACTAAGGAAGTCCGAATAAATTATGGACTTTTGTTATTAATAATGTATCAATATGGGTTCATTAATTATAACCATGTATCACACTAATATATTAAGAGATCAAGTGGTGTATTAGTAATAGGGAGGTAGTATATGGGAACATTTGTACTATCTGCTTTTTAAATCTAAAATGTATTAATTGAAAAAACAAACAGACAAAACACAAATAAACAAAAAAACCTCCAAACTGCTTTCTACACAGACTATCAATTTTTTTCTTTCCAATCATCAATGTATGGATTTTCCAGTTGTTCCACATCTTTATGAGCACTTAGTTTTGTCAGCTAATTGTATTTTAGTTATATTAGTAGGTATAGTATATCTTCTCTGAAGAAATATCTCTTCAACTGTTTTGCCCATTTATTCTTTTACTGGTTGCTTGTTATCGTGTTATTGAGTTTTGACACTTTTAAAAATATAGTGTGGACAAGTCTTTTATTAAATATACCATGTGTTAGACTGGGTTCTCTAGAGAAACAAAACGAGTAAAGCTTATATATATATATACACACACACACACATATATATATATACACACACACACATATATATATATATATACACACATATATATATACACACATATATATATGTGTATATATATATAGAAATTTATCTTAGGAAAATGGCTTTCACACTTATAGAAGCTGGCAAGTCTAAAGTTCCTGGATCAAACGTCAAGCTGGAGGCTTTTCCAGACTCTTGTAGCTGCAGGGACTGAGGAGCTCAGAGCTGGCAGGCAGTACACTGGCTGTGGACTCCAATGAATGATGAATCCAAGATCTCCAGGCTGAATGGTGGATTGTTCACTCATGGACAGTTGTAGGCAGCACAACAAAATCCCAATTCACAGAAGAATGTCTCCTTTCCCAGGATGTTCACAGATATACTGGAAGCAGGCTACACCCCTAGGGAAACTCCCTTTCAACAGATTGGCTGCTCAAAACATAGTCATCTGATCCCATCATGGAAATAACCACACCACAACAACTCAAACCACACAGAATTGTGGTCCAGCCAAGTTGACACACAGCTCCAACTATC
>NW_006921774.1:5923960-5925780 GCF_000298275.1 Orycteropus afer afer
AATAGTGAGGGGTACCACTCCTGTTTCCACCCCTTGATTCCTGGAACCATGAATCCTGGCTATTGGAGAAACAGAACCATATATTGGACCCTGGTTTAGAGCATATACAGCCTCCAGGAGAACATTGCCCCAACCTTTCATGGTATTGCCACCTAACTAGTGCAGTAATTGTGTTTTCAGTAGGCCATTCCATCATTCTATCAAGGCAGCTGCTTCAGGATGATGGGGAACATGGTAAGACCAGTGAATTCCATGAGCATTAGCCCATTGCTGTACTTTATGTGCTGTGAAATGATTCCATTGATCTGAAGCAATGCTGTGTGGGATACCGTGATGGTGGATAAGGCATTCTGTAAGCCCATGGATGGTAGTTTTGGCAGAAGCATTGTGTGCAGGCAAGGTGAGTCCATATCCAGAATAAGTATCTATTCCAGTAAGAACAAAACACTGTCCTTTCCATGATGGAAGTGGTCCAATGTAATCAACCTGCCACCATGTTGCTGGCCGATCACCCCGAGGAATGGTTCCATATTGCGGACTCAGTGTTGGTCTCTGCTGTTGACAGATTGGGCACTCAGCAGTTGTGGTAGCCAAATCAGCCTTGGTAAGTGGGAGTCCATGTTGCTGAGCCCATGCATATTCTCCATCCCTGCCACCATGGCCACTTTGTTCATGAGCCCATTGAGCAATGACAAGAGTAGCTGGGGAAAAAGGACAGCTGGTTTCCACTGAACGTGTCGTCCTATCCACCTGATTGTTAAAGTTCTCCCCTGCCGAAGTCACCTTTTGGTGGGCATTCACATGAGACACAAATATCTTTACTCCTTTGGCCCATTCAGAGAGATCTATCCACATACCTCTTCCTCGTACATCCTTATCACCATCTTCCAATCATGCTCCTTCCAGTTCCAGACCATCCAGCTAAGCCATTAACCACGGCCCATGAATCCGTATATAATCACATATCTGGCCATTTCTTATTCCATGCAAAGTGAACAGCCATATGCATGGCTCAAAGTTCTGCCCATTGGGAGGATTTCCCTTCACCACTGTCCTTTAAGGAAGTCCCAGAAAGGGGTTGCAGTGCTGCTGCTATCCACTTTCTGGTGGTGCCTGCATGTTGTGCAGAACCATCTGTAAACCAGGCATGAGTTTTCTCTTCCTCAGTCAACCGATCATAAGGAATTCCCCATGAGGCCATCGGTGCAGACTGGGAGAGGGAAGGTAATCTGACTGGAGTGGAGACAATAGGTATCTGGGCCACTTCCTCATGCAACTTACTTGTGCCTTCAGGCCCTGCTTGAGCCTGATCTCTGATATACCACTTCCATTTAATGATGGAGTGCTGCTGTGCACGTGGAACTTTATGACTCTGTGGTCAACACCCAGTTCATGATGGGAAAGTCATCACTCATGGTCACTTGGTGGCCCATGGTTAGGTGTTTAGTCTCTACTAAAGCCCAGTAACAAGCCAAAAACTGTTTTTCAAAAGGATAGTAGTTATCTGCAGAGGATGGCAGGGCTTTGCTCCAAAATCCCAATGGTCTGCATTGCAATTCACCAATAAGGACCTGTCAAAGACTCCAGACAGCATCTCTATCTACTACACACTTCAAGCACCATTGGATCAGCTGGATCATATGGCCCAAGTGACAGAGCAGCCTGCATGGCAGCCTGAACCTGTTGCAGAGCCTTCTGTTGTTCTGGGCCCCACTCAAAACTAGCAGCTTTCCAAGTCACTTGATAAATAGGCTGCAGCAACACACCCAAATGAGGGATATGTTGCCTCCAAAATCCAAAGAGACCCACCAGACATTGTG
>NW_006921774.1:5928516-5928986 GCF_000298275.1 Orycteropus afer afer
TTCAATTAGGGAAGTTCCCACTGTCAAATCAGGTTTACATAAAATAGCAATCATAACAGTCTTCAAAGATGCTGGAGCTCCCTTCACAAATTCATTCCTCACCATACTGGTGAAAGGCATGTCTTCTGGACCCTCCATTTCTGGCTCTAAGGGTCTAATCTGATAAATCCATTCTAACAGGCTAATTTCCCTAAGCTTCTGGATACCTTCTACATTATACCAAGGCAGGTCTGGTACTTCAACTTGACTTTAGGTAGGCCCCGCATAACCCATGCCTCAGTAAGCCAACCAAATAAACTATTAGATCTTTTCCTAACCTCTTGAGCTGAAACATTGAATGAAGAATCTGTACTTAGTGGGCCTAAATCAATAAACTCACACTGATCCAATTTTACATTCCTTGCACCATTATCCTACACCCTCAGTAGTCATTCCCATACATATTCTCCAGGTTTCTGTCTGTACATGTT
>NW_006921774.1:5931211-5932389 GCF_000298275.1 Orycteropus afer afer
TATATGTATATATAGAGAAATTTATCTTAGGAAAATGGCTCACACACTTATAGAAGCTGGCAAGTCCAAAGTTCCTGGATCAAACGTCAAGCTGGAGGCTTTTCCTGACTCTTGTAGCCACAGGGGCTGAGGAGCTCAGAGCTGGCAGGCAGTATACCTGCCTGCCAATGAATGACGAATCCAAGATCTCCAGGCCAAATGGTGGATTGTTCACTCATGGACACTCATGTGGCAGCATAACAGAATCCTGATCCACAGAAGAATGTCTCCTCTTCCAGGCTGTTCACAGATATACTGGAAGCAGGCTACACCCCTAGGGAAACTCCCTTTCAACAGATTGGCTGCTCAAAACATAGTCATTTGATCCCATCATGGGAACAACCACACCACAACAACTCAAACCACACAGAATTGTGGTCCAGCTAAGTTGACACACAGCTCCAATCATCCCATTCCACTTGCAACTATTATTATTGTAATTATTATTTTGCCTTCTGTTTCGTGTTTTTCATTCAATTCTCTTAAGAGCATAAATTCTTAAGTCTTTTGAAGTCCAATTTAACAATTTTTCCCTTATGGATCATGCTTTTGATGACATATTTAATTTATAAAGATTTTATTTTAGAAGTTTTATAATTTTACATTTTACACTTAGAATTATGATCAATCTTGAGTGAATTTTTATATAGATTATGAAATTGGATTAATTTTTTTTTCTTTTTCTTCCCCAAATGGATATCCAGTTGTACTAGCAGTATTTGGTAAAAAGACTCTTCTACATTGAATAGCTTTTTACACTTTTGTCAAGTATCAACTGATCATATATTTATGGTTCTGTGCTGGACTGTTTATTCTCTTCTATTTATCTATATGTCTATCTTTATGCAAATACTTCACAGTCATTACTGTAGCTTTATATTAAATCTGGAAATCAGGTATTTGTTTTTCTTTAAACAAAATATTTTGATTATTTTGGTTCCATTGCCTTTTCCTATAAATTTTAAAATCCCCATGTCGATTTCTACAAAATATCCTGCTGTTATTTTGATTGGAATTGCATTGAATCTATAGATCAGTGCAGTGTAGTAAATTACTTAGTATGGCTTTTCTACCCATAAGTCATTGTAAACTCAGTGGTGGAATGAGCAACAGAGGAGCTCCTGATTGTAAATGCTATC
>NW_006921774.1:5932934-5937175 GCF_000298275.1 Orycteropus afer afer
GGTTGGTGAAAGGGCTGGAGGGAGGCAGCATGTCTGGCCTTATAGGAATAGGCCTTGGGTTACTGCTGGTAATCCTGTCTTCCTCTTGTAGGGTTAGAGGAGGTCGGAACATGTGGCCTCCTTGCCATTTTTGCAATCAGTTTTGGGCAGATTGACATCTTAACATTTCTGAGTCTTCTATTCTTTGAGCATGGTATCTCTCTCCATTTAATTCATTTTCTTTGATTTATTTCACAAGGGTTTTGTAGTTCTTAGCATATGGCTCTTACACATATTCTATTAGATTTGTACCTAAATATTTCATGTTTTTGATGCTATTGTAAATAGTACTTTTTATATAAAATAAATTTCTAAGAGCTCATTTCTAGATTATAGAAATAGAATTAACTTTTATATATCCACTTTATTTCCTGCAAACCTGTTACTTCTAATAGCTTCTCTGTGGATCTGTTGTGATTTTCATTGTAGATAATCATATTGTCTGTGATTAGAAAAGTTTTATTCCTTCCTTTCCAAGTTATTTTCCCTTTTCTTTTCTTGTCTCATTGCACTAACTGGTGCTTTGAGTATGATTATAAATAGGATTGTGACAGCATATATTCTATCATTTTTCTAATCATAAGGGGAAAGGACACATTTTTCAATATTGTGTTATATAATAATTTTTGTGAATTCCCCTTATCCATTTGAGGAAGTTCCTATCTTAGTTGCCTAAGAATTTTTATTGTTAATTTAGTTAAAGGCTTTTTCTGCATCTATTGAGATGATCCATTTTTGTTTATTCTTATAGTGATTGCATCAATTTAATTGGTAACATTTGTTCAATTACATTGAACTAGCTCCCTTGCCTTTCCCTATAAATTTTATATGTAGAATACCTGGTGTAAATCCTACTTGGGTATGATATATGATCCTTTTTGTATATTGTTAAGTTTGAGTTACTGGAATTTCATTGAGGATCTTTGATATTCATGAATGATATTTGTCTATAGTTTTTATCTTAATGTTTGTGTCTGCTTTGGTATAAAGGTAATACTTACCTCATAAATAAATTAGGGATTACCATCTAATTTTAGGAGCTCCGGTAGTGTAGTGCCTAAGGCATTTGACTACTAACCAGAAGGCTGGCAGTTCAAACCCATCAGCCACTCCTCAGAAGGAAGGTTGGGCAATCTACTTCCGTAGTGATATTGCCTTGGAAACCCAAGGAGGGTCACTATGAGTTAGGTCCGACTCCAGGGCATATAACAACAACAGCAACAACATCTAATTCTAGAAGAGTTTGCGTAGAAATGGCATTAAAAACTCACTACCTTCAAGTTGATCCTAACTCATAGCTACTCTATTAATTGCCTTAGTTCTTCTTTAAATATTTGGTAGAATTAACAAATTAAGTCCTCTGGGCCAGGAGGTTTTTTTTTTTTTGTTTTGTTGTTGTTTTAAATCATGCATTCAATATCTTTAAGAGATACAATATTAATTGTTGTTGTTCTTAGGTGTCATTTGGTTGGCTCCAACTCATGGAGACCCTATGTACAGCAGAATGAAACAGCCCAGTCCTGCACCATCCTCACAATCCTTGCTATGCTTGAGCCCATCATTGCAGCCACTGTGTCAATCCATCTTGTTGACCGCCTTTCCCTTTTTTGCTGACCCTCTACTTTACCAAGCATGATATCCTTCTCCAGGGAATGGTCCTTTCTGACAACATGATCAAAGTAAGTGAGAAAAAATCTGTGCATTTTCATTTCTAACATGTACTCCAGCTGCACTTCTTCCAGGACAGATTTGTTCATTTTCTGGAAGTCCATGGTATTTTCAGTATTCTTTACCAGCACCACAATTCAAAGGCATCAACTCTTCTTCATTGATCTTCCTTATTCATTGCCCAGCTTTCACATGCATATGAGGTGGTTGAGAATACCATGGCTTGAGTTAGGTGCACCTTAGTCTTCAAAGTGACATCTTTACTTCTTAACACTTTAAAGAGGTTTTTTTTTTTTTTTTTACAGAAGATTTGGCCAGCTGTTGGAGTAGTGCCTAAGGCATTTGACTGCTAACGAGAAGGTTGGCAGTTCAAACCTACCAACCACTCCATGGAAGGAGCACTAGGCAATCTACTTCCATAATGATTCACTGCCTCAGAAACCCAAAGGGGGTCTCTATGTGTCAGAATCGACTTGATGGCAGTGAGTTTTTTTTTTTTTTGGTTTGGAATACAAAGTATGATTTCTTGACTACTCCTTTCATGGATGTTGATTGTGGATCCAAGTAAGATGAAATTCCTGACAACTGCAATCTTTTCTTCATTTATCATGATGCTGGTTATAGGTCCAGGTGTGAGAATTTTCACTTTTTTTTTTTTATGTTGAGGTGTAATCCATACTGAAGACTGTAGTCTTTGATCATCAGTAAGTGCTTTAAGTCCTCTTCATGTTCAGCAAGGAAGTTTGTGTCATCTGTATATCATAAATTGTTAAAGAGTCTTTCTCTAATTCTGATGCTGTGATCTTTTTCATATAATCCAGCTTCTCGGATTATTTGCTCAGCAAACAGGTTGAATAAGTGTGGTGAAAGAATACAAGCTTGATGTACACACTTCCTGATTTTAAACCATTTAATATCCCCTTGTTTTGTTCAAACAGCCTCTTGAGCACAATTAAGTGTTCTGGAATTCCCACTCTTTGTAATGCTATCCATAATTTGTTATGATCCACATAGTTGAATGCCTTCACATAGTCAATAAAACACAGATAAACATCTTTCTGGTATTCTCTGCTTGCAGCCAAGATCTATCTGACATAAGCAATGATATGCCTCATTCCATGTCCCTTTCTGAATCCAGCTTGCATTTCTGGAAGTTTACTGTCAATATACTGCTACAACCATTTCTGAATTATCTTCAGCAAAATTTTACTTGTGTGTGATATTAATGACATTGTTTGATAAGTTCTACATTCTGTTGTATCACATTTCTTTGTAGTGGACAAAATGTCGATCTCTTCCAGTCAGTTGGCCAAGTAGCTGTCTTCTACATTTCTTGGTTAAATGAGTAAGCACCTCCAGTGCTGCATCTATATGTTGAAACAACTCAGTGGGTATTCCCTCAATTCCTGGAGCCTTGTTTTTCACTCTGGCGGAGTAGTGCTTAAGACATCTGACTGCTAACCAGAAGCCTAGTGGTTCAAACCCACCAGCCACTCCTCAGAAGGAAGGTTGGGCAATCTACTTCTGTAGTGATACTGCCTCAAAAACACAAGGAGGACTCGCTAAGAGTCGGATCTGACTCTACGGCGGTGAGTTTAGTTGAGTGTTTTTCGCCAGTTCCTTCAGTGTAGCTTGGACTTCTCCCTTCAATACCATTGGTTCTTGATCATATACTACCTCCTGAAATACTTAAACATCAATGAATTCTTTTTGGTACAGTAACTGTGTATTCCTTTCATCTTCTTTTGGCACTCCTGTGTCATTTGATCTTTTGCCCACAGAATACTTCAAATTGCAACTCAAGGCTTTGCTTTTCTCTTCAGTTCTTTCAGCGTCAGAAATGCTGACCATGTTCTTCTCTTTTGGAATGCAATACTTTACTTTGTCTTTTCAAGTTGCCCTTTGAAATCTTTTGTACAGCTCTTTTAGCTTGTCATTTCTTTCATTTGCTTTAGCTACTCTCTGTTCAGGAGCAAGTTTCAGAGTCTCTTCTGACATCCATTTTGTTCTTTTTTTCCTTTCTTGTCTTTTTAATGACCTTTTGCTTTCTACATGTATGATTTTTTTTTTTTTTTTTTGATGTCATATAACAATTTGTTTGGTCTTTGGTTGTTGGTGTTCAATGCATCGAAGCTTTTTTGCAGATAGTCTCTAAATTTACACATTATGCAGGCACTGCCGCAGAGTCAGATCTGACACCTAGCGACCCCTCCTTGGGTTTCCGAGGTAGTATCACTATGGAAGTAGAGTTTCCAACCTTCCTTCTAGGGAGTGGCTGGTGGGTTTGAACCTCTAACCTTCTGGTTATCAGTCAAATGCCTTAAGCACTATGCCACCAGAGCTCCCCTCTAAAATTAGGTGAAATATAATCAAGGTTGTATTTTGTCTCTTGTGGACTTGTTTTAATTGTCTTCAGCCTCGAGTTGAAGTTGCATATGAACAGTTGATGGTCTGTTCCACAGTCAGCCTGGCCTTCTTTTGGCAGACTTGGTTTTGGTTTATAGTATTAAATAGGTTATCTTTTTTTTTTTTTT
>NW_006921774.1:5943944-5951588 GCF_000298275.1 Orycteropus afer afer
CAAGATTATCTTCTGTGTCTGTGTTAATTGGTTTCCCTTTTCTTTGTTGAAGAGGGTCTGTGCAGTCTTTCCGCCTAGTCCGCCTTCTTGCTGGAACCTCCATAGTATTCTCTTATTTTTCAACGTTCATAAGGTCTGTAGTGACATTTCCTTTTTCATTCCTAAAATTTGTAATTTTTGTCATCTTTTTCTTTTTTCTTGCTCAGTCTGGATAAAGGTTTGTGTTTCTTTGGTTTTGTCAAACCACCTGCTATTAGTTTCTTTTTTTGTTTGTTTATCTCTTCTCAGTGTAACCAATTTCTGCTGTTATATTTCTTATTTCTTTTCTTTAGTTTGCTTTGATTTTCTTTTGCTCTTTATTTTCTATGTTGGTAGGGTGAAATCTTAGATCATTGATTTGAAAGTTTTTTCTTTTCTAATGCAAGCTTGTAATGCCATATTTTTCCTCAAAGTACTGCTTTAGTGTGTTCCACAATTTTTTTGTATGTTGTGTTTCCATTTTCACTGTTGCACTATTTACCTTGGTGTCTCTAGCCACATTTTAGAATCATCTGAGAACTTTCAAAAATGTCAGTGTCCTGGCTTCACCCAAGACCATATAAGTCAGAAAATCTGGAGGTAGAATCTGGACATTATATTTTAAAGCTCCCCAAGTGTTTTTTAATATTCACCCAAAGTTGAGAATCCCTGCACTAACATTGTTGAAAATGTTTCCCAAATTCTTGTGTGCAGTGTTCATCTGTATGCTTACTGAGAATGCATTTTCTTGTACTCACCTCTAGAGATTTTGATTCAGCAGATACAGGATACAGGATTTTGATTCCAGATACAGGAAGGATTTATGGAAACCGAGGAGCTGTGGTGAGCACAGACGTTAAGTGCTCAGCTGCTAACAGAGTGGTTCGTGATTTGAACCCACCAGCCACTTCACAGGAGAAAGATGTGGCAGTCCACTTCACAAAGCTTTGGTAGCATGTGGGACAGTTCTGCTCTGTCCTATGGAGTTGCTATGAGTTGAAATTGGCTTGACAGTGATGGGTTTAAGTAGTTGTGATGTGGATTATTCTCATGATGAGATCAGATGTATATGTTTTGAGCAGCCAAAACATTGAAAAGGAGTTTTCCTATGGGTGTGGCCTCCTTCCAATATATTTATGGATATCATGAGAAAAAGAGGCACTCTTCTATGGATTGGGATCCTGTTATGCTACCTACAACTGTCTGTGAGTGAACAATCCACCATTTGGCCTGGAGATCTTGAATTTGTCATTCGTTGGAGTCAGTATACGCCCTGCCCACCTTGAGCTCATTAACCCCTGCAGCTGCATGAGTTAGTAAAAGCCTCCAGCTTGACATTTGATCCAAAAACTTGGGGCTTACCAGCTTCTATAAGTGTGTGAGCCATTTTGCTGAGATAAAATTTTTTTTCTCTCTCTCTATAAATTTACTGGTTTTGCTTCTCTAGAGAACCCAGCCTAACACAGTTTTTAATGGTGGAAATTGAATTTTCAAAGAGTGGCTCGTGTAATTCTGATGTTTATAGGCCTGAGACTACACATTGTGAAATCCTGCATTAGAAAATCCACAAGATAAGATGATCCTTTGCTGTGGTCATCACTGTATGCATTTTAAGAGGCAAAAGATAGTTTGACTATCATGGGCATCTTTGGAGAGGGTGCACTCCTTCCTCTGTGCTCTGCTCAACATAACACAACCACTGCCATGGAGTCGGATCCGACTCATAGTGACCCCTCCCTGGGCTTCCAAGGCAGTATCACTATGGAAGTTGCCCAACCTTCCTTCTGAGGATGGCTGGTGGGTTTGAACCATCAGCCTTCTGGTTACAAGTCAAATGCCTTAGGCACCATGCCACCAGAACAGAATAATTCTATTATGGCAAGGAGGGCCTTCTCACTGGGAACAACTTGGATGAATTAATTACTGGAACTGCTACCTTTAATGTTACTTTTCAAGGCCAAGTATAAGAAAACTTCATAAACTTCAGGTTATTTCTCTTGGTCTTTACTCTAAGTGCCATCCCTTTTCCTTCTCCACCTGGCTAACTTCTGCTCACCTCTATCTTTCACTCAGGAACCTCCTCTGCCCTTCTTCCAGACCACACTCCAGTCTAGATTAGGTGCCTTTATTCAATGCTCTCAACTCTCTTTGCTTATCATCTGTAAAAGCGTGGGAGAAGTAATAGCATAAGAACCTGTCTAACTTCAATGACGATAATGTGAATCCAGATCAGCCTAAGGCTGATCTCTATGAGGTGGAGGTCAGACATTCTTTTAACCAATTCTGACATTAACCATCCCTACCATGGCATTCTCTACTTCTCTTCTGTGTTCAATAATTCATTGCAATGGCCACATTGAACCCACAGATGATATTTGCAGTTCAGTGTTTTATTAAGGTACAGCTTGGAATCAGGATCAATCAGCTGCAACTCAGGATTGGGATCAGGAAACAGGTAGGCAGTCTCCCTTCTTCTGTCCAAGACAGCTCTCTTAGCTTCTCTTGATTATGCAGGCCTCCTCTTGACTCCCTGCAGACAGGCTCCTTTAGGCCATCTAAGGACAGGCTCCTCTTGGCCCTGCCATCTGTCACAGCTGGCTCAGCCACTGGTGCCCTTCCAGGCCTCTCTCTGTGCTCAGTGTTATAGCCCTTAACCCATGTTATAGCTCTTTTAGGAAGTTCCTTGCCTCTTCTGTCTGTGCTGCTGCTGCTTCTCTCACCTCTCCCTCTTCTGCTTCTTTCTGCTGTTTCTCTTCCTGTTTCTTTCTGTTAGAAAAATCTCTGTGGGATTGACCACTTACATACAAAACTCGTTGTCAATTTCAAGGCATGAGCCTCCCACAAGGGCCACAAACTGGCCAATACCCTCTCAAGTAGGCCACTGACACTTGTATAGTAAGCTATAGACATTTCATTTATATAACCTATTGACCAATCCCTGTAAGATGCATACCAATCACAGGGCAGTGCACAGCAAGGAAAATACAAAAAGTGACAAACCCAAGTTGTTTATAATTTACCTAGGAAATGTCTGTCATCCTGGACAAAAGTGAAAAACCCTCTGAGGTAGTAAACTAGGGCAAGAGTAATTCTTCATGCCTTAGGAAATTTTTCTCAATCTATTTTTCCAAAGAACCAAGGCCATATGAAGTTATCCATTTCAACACATCAACCAAAAGGTTAATAACTTGTTTCCTCATTTATACACCCCACTAGCCTCTTTTAGGACAAGTTGAGTCTTCTTCTTTATCTTCAGTGTTTTGCCCAAGGTCTGACCCATAATATATTCCCAGTAAATGTGTGTTGGGCTAAACCGAGTCTTCTTTAAATAGAAAACATTGTACCATTCTGGCTTCCTATTGATTTTAGTTTCTGGAGAGGAAAGGGTAATGATTTCCCAGATGTTCTGTATTGACAATCCCACCTGGAACTTAGTCAAAGTGTAGAGGTGATTGGTGAAGAAAGCACAGTTGAGTTCTTCAGGTCTTTAGCACAAGGTCTGAGAAATAGTAACAGCTTATAAATATTGTTTGATTGTATGGAAGAAGGAAGCAATAAAAGGAGAAAGCAAAAGGATATGCAGAATTAGAAAGTAGAGGATTTACAAGGTCTTAAGGAATCCTGTGGTCCCTGGCCACTCCCTCCCTTTCCTGGCCCTAGGAGGCTGAGGCCTTGCCTGCCTCCCACTCCTTTCCTGGCTCCCTAGAGCCAGGAAAGGGAGGGAGCAACTGGTGACCACAGGAGCAGCAGTATCAAAGTAAGAGATGGCAGGATCCAGGTAAGGGGCAGGAGGCAGGCAAGTCCCCAGCCCCCTAGAGCCAGGAAAAGGAGGGACTGTATTCAGAAGAATACAGTCTGCAGTATGGATTATGTCTCAATATGTTGTTGTTGTTGTTGTTGTTTGCCGTCGAGTCGGCCCCAACTCATAGCGACCCCTCCTTGGGTTTCCGAGGCAGTATCACTACGGAAGTAGGATTGCCCAACATTTCTTCTGAGGAGTGGCTGGTGGGTTTGAACCGCCAGCCTTCTGGTGAGCAGTCAAGTGCCTTAGGCACTATGCTACCAGAGCTCCAATATGGAGAAAACAAAAATCCTCACAACTGGACCTATAAGCAGCAACATGATAAATGGAGAAAAGATTGAAGTTGTCAAAGACTTCACATTTCTTGGTTCTATGATCAATGCCAATGGAAGCAGCAGTCAGGACATCAGACGGTGTATAGCACTGGGCAAATCAGCTGCAAAGGACCTCTTTCAAGTGCTAAAGAGCAAAGATATCTCCTTGAGGACTAAAGTGCGCCTGACGCAAGCTATGGTATTTTCAATCACCTCATATGCATGTGAGAGCTGGACAATGAATAAGGAAGACCAAAGAATTGATGCTTTTGAGCTGTGGTATTGGTAAAGAATACTGAAAGTACCGTGGACTGTTAAAAGGACTAACAGGTCTGTCCTGGTGGAATACAGCCGGAATGCTTCTTGGAAGGGAGAATGACCAGACTTCATCTCACCTACTTTGGTCATGTTGTCAGAAGGGAGCATTCCCTGAGAAGAATGTCAAGCTTGGTAAGGTGGAGGGTCGAAGGAAGAGGGGAAGGCCCTCAACAAGATGGAATGACACAGTGGCAGAAGCGATGGGCTCAAGTATAACAAGAATCATGGAGCTGGCACAGGACTTGGCGGTGTTTTGTTTTGCTGTGCACAGGGTCACTATGAGTCACAGATGAATCCAATGGAACCTAACAACAACAAGAACAAGGAATCCTAGTGATACAGAGGATAAGGGCTCAAATGCTAACTGAAAGATCAGTCATTCTGACCCACCAGCTGCTCTGTAAGAGAAAGAAGTTGCAGTCCACAGCAGTAAGGAGTTACAGCCTTGGAAACCATATGGGGCAATGATACTCTGTCTTATAAGGTTGCTATGAGTTGAAATCAAGTTGATGTCAAAGAGTAGTGGTGGTCACAAGGTCATGAATCATCAAAGAAAAACTCACTTAATGTTGACCAGATTCTAATCTCACTGAAATATCCAAACCCACTTACAGGCTTTCTACATAGAAGAGATTTATAAACAGAGAAAGACTTCTATTTTCCCAGAAAATAATGAGAATGTTTTTCTGAACATTCCAGTTAATGGATAACGTAATGAGTGCTGGTAGGTCAAATAATGTAGTTGTATAAACAATGATTTAAACTGTTGCCAAAAAAGATTTTTAATCTCCCTGAAGGTAACTTAGTTTTCAGGCCCTTTAGAAACATATATTTGCAAGTAATCAAACTGATAAGCTCAGTACATCCCAGGGCACTTGTATATTATAGCATGTTGAATTTACTTTAGGCACTTGTGAATAATAAAAGTGCTTTCCTTTAAAAAAATAATAGAAATTCTTCCAGGTTCCCTCCAGTTATTCAAAGCAGTGATGTTTTAATACAGAAATAAGTGCATGAACTATAATTTAAAACATGAAACAATGTCTTTTATAGTGTGGCATCAATAGGTAATATGATTATCTCTGTTGTCAGTTGGAAGGAGGAGGGACCAGTTAGCCTGTGAGGACTAGAGAAATAGGAAGATTTGAGGATAAAGCAGTTGGATGGAAAGTGCTGTGTAGTTTTGATTAGTATTTCATTCATTCAATCAGAAAATATTTATCAAGTACCTACAATGTGCCAGTCACTCTGTTTTAAGCTGAATGTACTGAAAGATGATGCAAAAAGCTTTTACAAAACAGATTATGGTGAGAGAGAAAGATCTATGAGCAAGGAGATTTAATTGTAGTTTTGTGAATGTCTTAGGGGGGATTTCTTGCCCTCTTTGGCTCCAGTTTCCATGTATATACAATGAGGGGGATGAGATTGGAGCACATGATCTCTAATGTTCCATTGAACTGTTATCAAGACACCACTAGGTGACTGAAAAATGAAAATTTTCATAGGTGATTTCAACATTGGAGGAGTTTGATATGTTAAGGCTCAATACCAGAATAATCTGTTACAAGGCTAAACAAACAAACAATAAAACCAAACCCACTGCTATTGAGTTTCTTCTGACTCATAGTGACCACTGGGTTTCCAAAGTGGTAAATCTTTACAGAAATAGATTGCCCTGTCTTCCTCCCATAGAGTGGCTGGATATACTATTGATATGCTGGTATGACAGATGAAGAGTGTTCATAATTCTTTTTGAAGAAAGGTTGGGAAACAGGGTTGGAGGTGAGGGGAAGAGGTCTGTGAAAATCACATGTAAGAATTGGGTCTATGAATGTACTATCCTAGGGATAGTACATAAATATGTACAGTGTGAGCATGATGTTGTTGTTGTTAGTTGCTGAAAGCCAGCTCTATCTTATGGTGACCTTAAGGATAACAGAATGAAATATTACCTGGTCTTGTGCCTTCTTCATGATTGTTAGTGTGTTTGAGCTCATTGTTGTGGCTATTGTGTTAATCCTTCTTGTTAAGGATTTCCCTCATTTTCATTGACCCTCTGCTTTACCAAACATGATTTCTTTTTCCAGTGACTGGTCTTTCTTGATGACATGTCTAAGGCAAGGGAGCAGAAGCGTTGCCATCCTTGCTTCTAAGGCACATTCTGGTTGTATTTCTTCTAAGACGGATTAGTTCATTCTGGCAGTCCAAGACACATTCAGTATTCTTCACCAACACGACAGTTGTTATTGTTAGGTGTCACTGAGTCAGCTCTGACTCATAGCAACCCTATGTACAACAGAAAAAAATACTGCCCTATCCTGTGCCAGCCTCACAATCTTTGCTTACCTGAGCTCACTGTTGTAGCCACTGTGTCAATCCAACTTGTTGAGGTCCTTCTCCTTTTTCACTGACCCTTCGCTTTACCAAGCATGACATCCTAATCCAAGGAATGGCATCTTCTGACAACATGACCAAAGTAGGTGAGATGAAGTCTGGCCATTCTCATTTCTAAGGAGCATTCCAGTTGCACTTCTTCCAGGACAGATTTGTTAGTTCTTCTGGCATTCCATGGTACTTTCAGTATTCTTTGCCAACACCACAACTCAAAAGCATCAACTCTTCTCTAGTCTTCCTTATTCATCGCCCTGCTTTTGCATGCATATGAAGCAATTGAAAATACCAGTTCTTCCAAGAGACATCATTGCTCTTTAGCATTTCAAAGAGGTCTTTTGCAGCAGATTTACCCAGTGCAATTCATTGCCTGATTTCTTGACTGTTGCTTCCATTGGTGTTGATTGTGGAACCAAGCAATATGAAATCTTTGACAACTTCAAACTTTCTATTTATTTATTTCTCAATTTCTCAACAGTTTATTGGTCCAGTTGTGAGGATATTTTGCTTTCTTTATGTTGAAGTGTAATCCATACTGCAGACTGTAGTCTTTAAACTTCATCAGTAAGTGCTTCAAGTCAGCTTCACTTTCTTTTTTTTATTTTATTGTGATTTGGGTGAAGATTTACAGAACAAATTCACTTTCCATACAGCAGTTCACATATATTTTATCTCATGTCATTGACCACATTTTATCACAATGTAACAGCTTCCCTCCCACTTCCTCCCCATAGTTACCTCTTTCCAATGTCCATCCCTCCATACACTCCTGCCCCCTGAGCTATCTCCCTGTGCATAAGC
>NW_006921774.1:5955190-5961178 GCF_000298275.1 Orycteropus afer afer
GCATCCTCTGGACTGGTAAAAGTCCACAGCTCAGCCCACCTTTCTCTTCACCTTCTCCGTTTGTTCCCCAGCCACCGTGCACAGTCCTCTGCGCAGTCCCTGGCTAGTAGGGTGATTTTTAGGTTAATTCTTAGGTCCTACCACCACTCGGCAATCTCCAAGCTGTCTGTGCCATCAGGATTGCTCAGGATTGCTACCAGACCACAGCTCCGTCTGTTTCCTTTTTTGGTATTTTCACATGAATTCTTCTGCTAGTTGGGGTTTAGTCCACTTGTATATCCTTCCCTTCAAGTCTCAGGAGTCCAGGATTATCTTCTATGTCTGTGTTCACAGCTTCACTTTCAAAGCAAGGTTGTGTCATCTGCATATCTCAGGTTGTCAATGAGTCTTTGTCCAATCCTGATGCTGTGTTCTTCTTCATATAATCTAGTTTCTCAGATTATTGGCTAAGCATAAGGCTGCATAAGTATGGTGAAAGGATAAAACCCTGACACATTCCCTTTCTGTTTTTTAAACCATGCAGTATCCCCTTGTTCTGTTTGAGTAGCAGCCTCCTGGTCTATGTACAGGTTTCTCAGGAGCACAATTAAGTGTTCTAGAATCCCCATTCTTTGTAATATTGTCCATAATTTGCTGTTATGATTCACACAGTCTAATGCTTTTGCAGTCAATAAAACATAAGTAAACATCTTTCTGGTGTTCTTTGTTTTCAGCCAAGATCCATCTGACATCAGCAATGATATCCCTTGTTCCACGTCCTCTTCTGCATCCAGTTTGCATTTCTGGATGTTCTCTGTCAATATATTGCTGCAACCATTTTTAAATATGTTAAGCACAATTTTACTTGTATGTGATATGAATGATATTGTTTGATGATTTCCACATTCTGTGGGATCACCTTTCTTTGGAATGGGTACAAATATGGATCTCTTCCAGTCAGTTGGCCAGAGAGCTGTCTTCCGAATTTCTTGGCATAGATGAGTAAGTGCCTCCAATGTGGCATCTGTTTGTTAAAACATCTGAATAGGTTTTCTGTCAATTCCTGGAGACTTTTTTTCTTTTCCATTTCCTTCAGTGCAGCTTCCACTTTTGCTTCAATTTCATTGGTTCTCAATCATATGCCACCTCTTGAAATAGATGAACAAACAATTCTTTTCAGTAGGGTGGCTCTGTGTATTATTTCTATCTTCTTTTGATGTTTCCTACATCATTCAATATTTTGTGCATAGAATTTTTCAATTTTGCAACTCAAGGCTTGAAATTTTTCTTCAGTTCTTTCAGCCTGAGAAAGCTGAAAGAATATTCAGGCATGTTCTTCCCTTTTGGTTTTCTAACTCCAAGTCTTACACATTTCATTATAATAATTGACTTTGTCTTCTCAAGCTGCTCTTTGGAATCTTTTGTTCAGCTCTTTTATCTTGTCATTTCTTCCATTTGCTTTAGCTATTCTCCATGTGAGAAAAAGTTTCAGAATCTCAACATTTATTTTGGTCTTTTCTTCTTCTCCTGTTTTATTGACCTTTTGCTTTCTTCATGGATGATGTTCTTGATGTCATCCCACAATTCATCTGGTTTTTGGTCATTCATGTTCAATGTGTTAAATTTATTCTTTAGATGGTCTCTAAGTTCAGATGGGATATAATCAAGATCGTATTTTGGCTCTCGTGGACTTGTTTTAATTGTCTTCACCTTCAACTTGAACTTGCATATGAGCAGTTAATGGTCTGTTCCACAGTCAGCACCTGGTCTTGTTTTGGTTGAAGATATTGAACTTCTCCATTGTCTCTTTCTTCTGATGTAGTTGACCAGATTCCTGTGTATTCCATCTGGTGGAGTCCACTTGTATAGCACAATTTATGTTGTTGTAAAAAGGTATTTGCAATGAATAAGCTGTTGGTCTTGCAAAATTCTATCATGCTATCTCTGGCATCATTTCTATCACTAAGGCCATATTTTCCAACTACCGATGATTCTTATTTATTTCCACCTTTTGCATTCTTATCACTAGTAATAATATACCTTGATTCCATGTTTGGTCAATTTCAGATTGCAGAAGTTGGTAAAAGTCTTCAATTTCCTCATCTTTGGCTTTGGTGGCTGGTGCATAAATTTGAATAATAATAGTATCAACTGGTTTTTCTTGTAGGCTTATGAATATTATCCTATCACTAGCAGCATCATATTTCAGGATAAATCTTGAAACATTTTTTTTGTCACAGTGAGTGCCATGCCAATCCTCTTCAATTTGTCATTCCCAGCATAGTAGATCATATGGTTGTCTTGTTCAAAATGGCCACAACCAGTCCATTTCTGCTCACTGTTGTTGTTATTATTGTTTGCCATCAATTTGGACCCAACTCATAGCGACCCCTCCTTTGGTTTCCAAGGCAGTATCACTATGGAAGTAGATTGCCCAATCTTCCTTTTGAGGAGTGGCTGGTGGGTTTGAACCTCCAGCCTTCTGGTTAGCAGTCATAGTGCCTTTGGCACTATGCTACCAGAGCTCCTTTCACTAATGCCTAGGAAATTGATATTTAGGCATTCTCTTTCATTTTTGATAGCTTTGAATTTTCCTAGATTTATACTTTGTTCATTCCATGTTCCACTTATTAAGGGATGTTTGCAAATGTTTCTTCCCATTGTGAATCATGCATGCCACATCAGCAAATTGAGGTCCCAAAAGCTTTACTCCATCCATGCACTGCCATTAAGATCAAGTCTAGTTTGAGGACACAGCTCTTCCCCAGTCATATTTTGAGTGCCTTTTGACCTGTGGTGCTCTTCTTCTGGCATTCTATTAGACAGTGTTTCTGGGGTATTCATAAAGTTTTCCAGTAATATATCAGACAATGTTTCACTGCTAGTCATGTTTTCATTGGCCAATTCTTTGAGAAGTAGATGGCCCCTTGATACCTGTCCACCATGGGTGACCCTGCTGGTATTTGAATAATGGTGTCATAGCCTCCATCCTCACAGCAACACACAAGCCACCACAGTATGACAAACTGACAGACAAGTAGTGGACACCATAGTTAAAATACACTGATTCTTCATTTTTCATTATCCAATTTTCACATGCTTAAAAACATCAGTTTAAAATTGGCTGCATGGTGTACCAGTAAAAGAAGGATTTTTGTGATAATCCTGGGTTTGATGGTTTTCTTTTCCATTCAGTTTATTCCCTGAGGTATTTCAGTCATTTCCTACCTGTGTAATATCAAACAGTTTCTAGCAGTCTCAAAGTGAAGTTGATGTATAAATTATGTAAAATAATACACATAAAACACTTAAAGCAATGCCTGACACTGAACAGTGTTATTTCCTCTTTTTGCTAGTATAAAAATATGATGATCTGGAATCCTCTGTTGTAGGACCAAACTTTGAACATCTATTGCTTTAGAATTTTTCTCTCATAAAGATAATGCTGACTTTTTTGCTCACTTCCTCAGACTGAAGTGTGTGTTCCTTTTCAAAAAGATTTACAGTTATAGGCTTCCATGTGTTTTCTCCTTGCACATAGTTAATTCTTTTTTCAAGGTATCACCCATCTGACATCTGAATTTTCTTTCTAAAGTACAGTTCTGATCATGTTACTCCCCTGTTCAAAAATCTACAATGGATCCCTATTACTTATGGAACAAAATCCAAACAACTTAGCTTGCATTCTAGGCTCACCAAGATCTAGACACAACATGTCTTTCTAGCTTTTTTTGTACATTACGTTCTATTCCAGTGGTTCTCAAACCCTAGTGTACTTCAGAGTCATATGGAGAGCTTTTTAGAACACATATTTCTGAGCTCCATGCTTAAAGTTTCTCATTCAGTGACTCTGAAGTAGAGCTTGAGATTTTGCATTTCTGAAAATTTCCCAGGTGATATTGATGCTACTTGTCCACAGATTACACTTTAAGAACCACGTGAGGTTCTAATCTCACAAGACCCTAACCTCACAAGGTACTTGTTCTTTTGGGATATATCAGGTATTGTTGTTATTAGGTGTTGTTGAGTTGATTTCCACTCATAGCAACCCCATTAGAATAGGGTTTTCAAGGATTCTTTTCAGAATCAGATCACAGGCCTGTCTTCTCAAGTACCTCTGGGCAGATCCTTGCCTTTCAGCTAGTTTTGGAGCGCTTAACTGAAGATACACTTTTACCTCTTGGCATTTTTCCTGTGTTTCTTCCTAGGGCACATTCTATTGGTAGAGTTCCACCCATTTTTCCACCTAATAATACTTTCTCTAGGAAGCTTACCTTGATCTCAGAATTAAGGAGAGAGGCATGCTTTCATGTGCACTACAATAACATGCTTTGTATATCTCTGCTTTAAGTATTTATTCCATTCTACATTGCACTAGAGGTCATTGTGTATTTGCCCTCTCTCATTCATTTGTCAGGTCCTTGAAGAATAGGACCATATTTCAGTAATCTTTGGATTCTCAAAGGGATTGAATTTCTCTTTGATAACATTGGCACAGTGTCTCTACACACTCTTTTCTGCTTCTTCCTCTGGTTATTGCAGCATCTAGGGAAGGCAGCAATCTCATTGGTATCAGCCACCCCTGCTTCTGAAGTTGAAGGGTTTGCATCATTTAAGTGCCTGAATAAATAGATTCCATCAGTAACATTAAAAGGAAATTCACCAAGGTTAAAAGGGAACCAGTCTAAAATGTTGGTCTGGTAGGTTTCAGAGCTGACTGTATCATAAAGATACTAAATACCACTGCAGTAAGTCAAGCTCCAATGTCGAACACTATCTAAAGTCAACTTCAATCTAATGAGATGTTTGAATTATTTTTAAAAGGAGAAGTGCCAGAAGCTATTTCTTCTCTGTGGATAGCCCTTTCCTATACTGAGTGTACAGGAAAGAACCAAGGGAATTAGTAATGAAGCCAGAGTAAATGCATAGTCTGGAGAAAGTTTTGTACAAAGTAAATTTCAGGGACTGTAAAATAATCAATCTCCTTAAACACCCTGTCAGTTTCCAAAGAGCACAGAGTGAATCCAATTCTCACATATGACTGCCTGCTCTGTGTTAGTAAGGTGCTTCTTAACCTCTCTCCTACTTAGGCTCCTCTGCCTCTGCCTTCCTTTTGAATTACAGGTCCCATTTCTGGCCCTATTCTTTTCTTATGCTTCACACACTCCTGGGGAGATTCCATGCAACTCTGTGAATCCCTCTGTCATCTGAGTACTGATGACGATATCTCCCCTAGATCTCTCTTCTGAGCCTGAGACTCCTGCTGTCAGATGCATTTCCTTTGCCTCCCCTTGGCTGTTCCATAAGTATTGCAGACTCAACGTGCCCCAAAATGACTTTATAATTTTCCTGTTCCTTTGACCATTTGTAGGATATCTATTACAAAGAGTATGGGATTGAGAAAATCACTTTAGAAAACTGTTCAATTAATTCTATTAAGGCTGAACAAATGCAGAACATATGAAGCAGAAATTTCACATCTAGATAAATAGCCAACAGAAATGTTTACATATAGTCACTAAATGATACATACAAGAATATTTATAGTAGCACTATTTGCAATACCCTCCAACTATAAGCTATCTAAATGATCCATTGACCATAGAAAGGATACATAAATGTGGTTTATTCATATGATGAAATACTACATAACAGTAATTATGGACAAACAACAACATGCAACACCATTGATGAACCATACAAATATAATGGTGAACAAAAGAAGCTAGATACAGAAGAATACATTTATATGGTTCCATTTATATAAAATTGAAAAGTATACAAAAGGATATATACTGTGAGAAGTAATGAAAGAGAATATCCTTGGAAATAGTGACGGAAAGGAACCACAAAGGGACTGCAGTGGTGCTGATGATGTTCCTTTTCTTGATCTGGGTGCAGATTACATGAGAGTTTTCAGTTTGTGAAAATTACTTGAGCTAAACTCTTTTTTTTTCTTTTTTTTTTTTTTCATGGCTTGAGTCAGACACACCTTGGTCTTCAAAGAAA
>NW_006921774.1:5968082-5969701 GCF_000298275.1 Orycteropus afer afer
TATCCTTCCCTTCAAGGCTCAGGGGTCCAAGATTGTCTTCTGCATCTGTGTTAATTGGTTTCCCTTTCCTTTGTTGAAGAGGGTCTTTGCAATCCTTCTGCCTAGTCCACCATCTTGCCAGAAGCCCCTTTGAGCTAAACTCTTAAGAGTATACTTCAATAAAATTTACAAAAAGAAATGAACATGGGTCACTGCTCTTAAGTTCTTTCTAGCCAACTGGTTTTTTTTTTTTGTGATTATGTTGCTTATTTCCCCCATGTTGGTTAAAGATGAAATTAACAACCTCAATAGAAAGAAAAAACATAATATAAAAGGACAAACTGTTTAACGTCTAGTCAAAGTGATGTTTCTAACTATCCAACTGGTCTTTGTGGCTTCCATGATGTCTCTTTGCCAAAGGTGCAGGGAGGCCACATCTTCTGACCTCCTCTAACCCCACAAGAGGAAGACAGAATCACTGTCAGTAACCCAAGGCCTATCCCTGCGAGGCCAGACATGCCACCCTCCCTCCAACCCTGACACTAACCGTTCTTCCCGCAGCACCCAACACCTTTCTGGTGGGTTCGATAATTTGCTGCAGTGGCTACACAGAACTCACAGATTATGGGGTTTAATAGGGAAGCACCAGGGTACAATTCAATTTCAGAAACAATGCTCAGTCTGTCTCAGCCTGCTGTCTCTCAGCCCACAGTATCTCTCAGTCTCTCTTCTAATAATGTGTGTCTCTCTTAGCAATGCATGTCTCTGGGAGTCTCTTTCTCAGCAGTGTGTGTCTCTCAGGAGCATGTCTCTCTCAGCTTCACATCTTTCGCAGCCAGAAGTCAGAGAGATTTCTTCTGCCTCTAGGAGGCCTCATTTAGAGCCTGGTAGAGTGGCCAAACTAACCAATCATAACATCAGAATTCTAAGCACCTGAGAGAGAGCAAACTTTCAAGAACATTGCTTTGTGCCACTCTCAACAGAAATACCCCAGGTGGGTAACTTTAACAATTTGGAGCTCCTCAGTTGCTCATGGCAAATTCCACTACAGAGTTTACAAAGACTTATGGCTAGAAAAGCCATACCAGGTAATTTACTACACCACACTCTTTTCTGTCCAGAAGGCAGCTACTGATGGGCACTGGCCTCAGTCTAGAACATAGCCTAAGAAGAGTTAGAGGTTGAAGCTTAGTTGCTTGTTGTGTAGTTTGAGGACCCAAACTCCCCATCAAAGGGGCTGCAGTGGTTGTGTGTGAGTGTGAATCAGTTTTACAGTTTCTTGGCAAAATGGACATTTAAAAGCTATTATTGGCTAGAAACTTGGATTGTTTCACAAGTGGAATAGAGTCTTTTATGAGCTAAATTGCAATATTGCTGTTTTAGTTAGCAGATAAACCCTAGAATCTCAATGGCTTGACAGATAAAACTTGAAAACCCAGTGTATTAATGCAATAGAAGGTTATTTCTGGGTTATGTAAAGTATAACAGTGATGGTGTAGGGGTGGGGGAGGAAAGTTATGCTCCATGCAGTAATTCAATTTTGTGGAGACTCTGACATCTTCAACCTGTGGCTTCTTAATTCATTTTGAAACCCATCCAGTTGGCAGATGGGGGAAAAGAGAGAGGAGGATTACACTTTA
>NW_006921774.1:5976656-5979060 GCF_000298275.1 Orycteropus afer afer
GAAGTGCAGCCAGAATGCTCCTTGGAAACAAGAATGGCCAGACTTCGTCTCACCTATTTTGGTCATGTTGTAAGGAGGGACCATTCCCTGGAGAAGGATGTCATGCTTGGTAGGGTGGAGGGTCAACGAAAGTGGGGGAGGTCTTCAACAAATGGATTGACATGGTGGCTGCAGTGATGGGCTCAAGTAGAGCAGGGATTGTTGGGCTGGCGTGGGATCGGGCAGTGTTTCTGCTGTGCATGGGGTCGCTATGAGTCAGAAATGACTCCACGGCACTTAACAACAACAACAAGATGGGGAAAGTCACTGGGAGGAGGAGGAGTAGTTAATGTTGGAAATGATGGAGTGACATGGTAGTTTGGACATTTGGGACATCTTTAACCTCCGCTTCATGGGGACCAGCCTTGTGTTCATCTTTCCGAGATAAATTGTTTAAGCAGTAGGGAAAGACCTTCTAGGTAATTAATGATTCCTCACTGATCACATTTAGAAAAGGTTGGTGTGTGCTCTTTTCTTTTCCTCTTTTAACTATGGGCAAGGAAAGGTTTTCATCAATGATCTGAAGCCCTGTTTTCTTTTTTTAATTTTTTTTTTATTGTGCTTTGGGTGCAAATTTATATAGCAACTTGTTTTACTTTTAACAGTTCAAGCACATCTGATTACTGTCCTCAACATAAAAAAAAGCTCTCCTCCCCTTTCCCTACTGTGAGCCCCCGCTCCCTGGGCCCCTCTCATCCTTGCATTTCTGTCTGTCTAGCTTTTCCTCTATGTGAGTGCTACCTCTCTAATGTCTGGTGGCTGCTTGATCCAAGGAGTGCATCTCCCTAGAGTAGGTGGGTGCATTGACCTGAGGTAGCTGTTCTGTATGCAGGTCGTTCTACTGTTGGGCTGAGAGCCAATCCATGGAAGTGAGACCATTTCTACACCTGAAGGGTAACCCGGGGCCATAGTCTCAGGGGTTCCACCAGTCTCTATCCAACCAATAATTCTAGTCATTTTTGTGTTTTTGAATTTTGTTCCACATTTTTCCTCCCACTGTATCCAGGATCTTCAGATTTGATCCCTTTCATATGGGTTAGCATTGGTAGCCGGATACCATCCAGTTCTACTGGTCTTGGGTCATGGAGGCTGAGATCCTCCTGGTTCATCTTATTTTTGGACTAAGTATTTCCAGATGACTTTGATTTTCTTCATTCTCCTTTGCTCCAGACTAGAGGAGACCAATAGTTGTATCTTAGATGGCCACTCAAAAGTTTTTAAGACCCCAGTCACCACTCACCAAATTAAATTGTAGAAAATTTGTATGAACTATGTGTGCCAATTGAGCATGATGTCCCCTGAGACTATGGTCCCATGCCCCAGTCCTGGTGATTCTCTCTCACAAGATGTTTGGTTTTCTCTGAGAAGTCACTCCAACCCTGTCTTCTGTTGCTTCTGTTATGTCTGTGGCTAATTTTGTAGCACAGCTGCATATGTAAGATTATCTTCAGCCAAATTTATCCTTAGTCTATGGTATTCCTGTTCGCCTATCTCCACCTACTCTCCTCACCTGCGTTCATCTGTATGTAGCCTGGTATGTAAGACTAGTGATATTGCAGTGATGTGCATGTAATGGCATGTGCCTCTGTTGTCTATATCTTCTGTGTACATTTCAATGTCTTTCCTTTCCCCAATGTCACTATACAGTTCACAGACTCTTTCCATACCATTCTTGCCCTCACCCAAACTGACATATAACCCACAAATAGTCTGAGATTTTTCTTCCCCTTTCCTCCCATCTCTGGTACCAACAAAGTGACTTTCCTTCCCTGAATAAACTTTCCTTGACTTTTTACAATAGTGGGCTCATATGATATTTGTCCTTCAGTGATTGACTTATTTCAAACTCAGCATAATGTCCTCTAAATTCATCTGTGTTGTGAGATAATTCATGTATTCTCCATTATTCCTGTTGATGGGTATCTAGGTTGTTTCCATCTCTTTGCTATACTGAATTGTGCTGCAGTGAACATGGGTGTGCATATATCTGTTCGTGTTCTGTCTCTCATCTCTTTAGGATATATTCCTAGTAATGGAATTGCTGGATCAAATGGTATTTCTAGTTTCAGTTTTATAAGGAAATACTATTCCAATTTCCACAATGGTTGTACCATTTTACAATCCCACCAGAGGTATATGAGAGTTCCAATCTCTCTACAGCCTCACCAGCATTTGTCATTTTCTGTCTTCTTGAACTTTGCTATTAGTGCTGGAGTGAGATGATATCTCATTTTTGTTTTGATTTGCATCTCCCTCCACTTTTGAATTGGGTTGTTTGTCTTTTTGGTGTTGAGGTGTTAAAAGTTTTATATAAATTTAGGAGATAAGTCCCTTGTCTGATATATCATAGCCAAATATTATTTCC
>NW_006921774.1:5979160-5983340 GCF_000298275.1 Orycteropus afer afer
TCCCCATCAAAGGGGCTGCAGTGGTTGTGTGTGAGTGTGAATCAGTTTTACAGTTTCTTGGCAAAATGGACATTTAAAAGCTATTATTGGCTAGAA
Source organism: Orycteropus afer afer (assembly GCF_000298275.1). Taxonomy (NCBI): domain Eukaryota; kingdom Metazoa; phylum Chordata; class Mammalia; order Tubulidentata; family Orycteropodidae; genus Orycteropus; species Orycteropus afer. Next base: position 5,979,257 of record NW_006921774.1, read on the forward strand.
ACTTGGATTGTTTCACAAGTGGAATAGAGTCTTTTATGAGCTAAATTGCAATATTGCTGTTTTAGTTAGCAGATAAACCCTAGAATCTCAATGGCTTGACAGATAAAACTTGAAAACCCAGTGTATTAATGCAATAGAAGGTTATTTCTGGGTTATGTAAAGTGTAACAGTGATGGTGTAGGGGTGGGGGAGGAAAGTTATGCTCCATGCAGTAATTCAATTTTGTGGAGACTCTGACATCTTCAACCTGTGGCTTCTTAATTCATTTTGAAACCCATCCAGTTGGCAGATGGGGGAAAAGAGAGAGGAGGATTACACTTTACATTTTCATGGGTCATGGCTGGCAGTAGGATCACTTATTCTCACTTTTTATTGGTCAGAACCTGGTCATCTGACCACACCTAACTGCAGATGAGGTTACAACTCATAGTCACCCTATGGTGAGCATGGGGAAGTAGAAACACATTTGAGAAAGAGTCAGCCAGTTTTTACAACATAAGTGAAAGGTGGGCATAAACAGCAGATGTGATACTCTGTTGGCTGAGATGGGTCATAAATGAGGCACCAGAAATTAAGGCTTTCAAAATATGACTGAACCCTTATCTTAACCCAGAAAATTGATTTCTTTTTATTGTTTGGTACCACAGCCTGAAATTGGACCACTGGGATAAGAGGCAGCATGCCTATGGTATAGTGAGTAACATAAGAGGAGACCATCTTTCCTCAGCCAATGCCTTCTTACACCAATCTATTCCTTTTTCCTGTGCCCTTTACCTCCTGTACACTCACCTAAAACTGAAAGAGATAGCAGTTCTTCCATCTGTACTTTCATCTATGTGTTTACTAAGTCAGTCTTGTCAAGCTTGTGTCCAAAATTTTATCCACTCCAATACATTATTTACTTCTACTGATACTGCCCTATTTTTAAAATCTCTTCAGGTCTCAAGTAGGTTATTGCAATAGACAATTCTTCCCACTTATAACTGCTTTCCTTTTTATATAGGATTCATGTATTATCAAAATAATCATAAAAATATCAAAATTCAAACATTTCTCAATCTTGTCCCCAAATGACCTTTTTATCCTTAGCCCCTTACATACTCTACACATTCTGTATTCTAGACCAACCTGACTCCTTGTAGTTTTTTGTATGTAATTCAAGGTCACTTAACATGCTCCCAGGATGCTTTTACTGGGCTCTAGCTGGTGAGCTCCTATTAATTAGTAATATTCAGTTCAAATACCACTCTTCTGTGAGGCCTTCCAGGGTTCCCTCAGTGAGAGTTAATTCCAATAGGGTTTATCTGTACTATAATACTCATCACAATGCATTATATTTTCTTGTTTTTCACCTCCTTGCTAGACTTCCCAAGAGCTCTGGTGGCACTGTGTTTAAAGCATTGGGTTACTAACCAAAAGGTCAGTGGTTTGAACCTACCAGCCACTCCACAGGAGAAAGATGAGACAGTCTGCATTTGTGAAGATGTGCAGCCTTGGGAACCCTATAGAGCAGTTCTACTCTGTCCTATAGGGTCACAGAAAGTAAGAATTGACTTAATGGCAGCAGATTTGTTTCTTATTGGCTAGATTATCCTGGGAGATTGTGCTGTAGTGGTTAAGGAGTCGTAAGGAATAGTTAAGGAGTGAAACTGGATCTGGCTTTGAACCTCATCTCTCCATATTACTACCAGTGCAGCCTTAAGTTTCTTAAACTCTCTGAACTGAAGGTTCATCTTCTCTAAAATACAGAGAGTAATATTTACCAGTAAGGTCACTGTAAGCATTAGAATTGTGTACATCTAACACAGTCTCTGCATGCATGGTTTTAAATCCAGAAAGGTGTGCATCAGGATTATATCCTTTCACCATATTTTTTTCAGTCTGTGTGCTGAGCAAATAATCTGATAAGGTGGACTGCATGAAGAAGAACAGGGCATCAAGACTGGAGGAAGACTCTAACAACCTGCAATAAGCAGATGACACAACCTTGTTGCTGAAAATGAAGAAGACTTGAAGCACTTACTGATGAAGATCAAAGGCTAAAGTCTTTAGTATAGATTACACCTCAACATACAGAAAAGAAAACTCACAACAGGACCAATAAGCAGCATCATGATGAATGAAGAAAATATTGAAGTTGCCAAAGATGTCATTTTACATGGATCCACAACTGACACCCATGGAAGCAGCAGTCAAGAAATCAAATGACATATTGCATTGGGCAAAACTATTGAAGAAAGACTTTAAAGTGTTAAAGAGCCAAGATGTCACTAAGGTTTGCCTGACCCAAGCAATGGTATTTTCAGGAGCCTCATATGCATATGAAAGATGGACAATGAATAAGGAAGGCCAAACAAGAGTTGATGTCTTTGCATTGTGGTGTTGGGGAAGAATATTGAGTATACCATGGACTGCCAGAAGAACAAACAAATCTGTCTTGGAGGTAATAGAAACTTTGTACTCCTCAGAAGAGAGAATGGCCAGACTTTGTTTCTCATACTTTGGTCATGTTGTCAGAAAGGACCAGTCCCTGGAGAAAGATACCATGCTTGGTAAAGTAGAGGGTCAGAGAAAAAGGGGAAGATCCTCAATGAGATGAATTGACACAGTGGTTACAATGGTAGATTGAAGCACAGAAATGATTGTGAGGATGGCACAGGACCAGGCAGTGTTTTGTACTGTTGTATATAGGGTCACTATGAGTTGGAGCCAACTCAATGGCTCCTAACAACAACACAGTACCTGGCACCACATGCCTAATTTTCTTCTTCCTCCTTCTCCTTCTTTATTTTTCTTTATTATTATTGGTATTTTGTGTCATTATAACTATAGCATTTATCTGTATTATACTACTCATCACATTGCATTATATTTTCTTGTTTTTCACCTCCTCTGCTAGACTGCCCAAGAGCTCTGGTGGCACTGCGTTTAAAGCATTGGGCTACTAACCAAAAGGTCAGTGGTTTGAACCTACCAGCCACTCCACAGGAGAAAGATGAGGCAGTCTGTGTTTGTGAAGATTTATAAACTTGGTAGCACAAAACTGAATGACAGCATGGAACGTAACTTTCTTCCCCTACCCCTACAACATCACTGTTATACTTTACCCAGAAATAAACTTCTATTGCATTAACACACTGGGATTTCAGGTTTTATCTGTCAGGCCATTGAGATTCTAGAGTTTATCTGCTAACTAAAACACCAATATTGCAATTCAGCTGATAATAGACTCTATTCCACTTGTTTTCTTAATGAGTGAACTAAAACCTCAGGAACCTAGAATCATTCAGTGCATATATTCCTTGGATTTCTCTCATCCTCTCATCCCCTTGTTGGTAGTTGTGGTGAATTGTTTGACGTGGTCCTTCTAGCCATTGTCCTCCATTCTGTGATGTATTGTAAATCCTATTATCCATGCCTGTTTGGGGTGGAGTGGTACTTAAGGTTGGGTGTCAACTTGGCTGGGAAGCTAGTAGTAGTTGTTCCCTATAATTACTGGCAGTCGGCTCTGTGGTGAGATTTGCCTTGAGCTGCTGATTGTTAAAGTGACCCACTTGGGTTATTTCTGTTGGAGCAACACAGGTGGAACTATCTTGAGTTCTGCCTTGCTGGAGGGTATAATTCAAATCACCACCCTTAGCTTCCTTGAGAGTATACCTACAAATCTCCTGGGAAGGTTCACCCTTCTCTTGCTCCGGTTCTGTGTTTTGGCTCATCCTCACCTTACCCCTGGATTTGGGACAGCAGCTGTCATCTGATCTGCTGATCGAGGTTTATCAAACCCTGAGAATTGGGAGGATCCTCCAGACCCACTCATGGACCTGGGACTTGCCAGCTTGCCAGCCTCCACCACTGCTATATGAGATGATCCCTTGGGTGTCTATGAGTTCTGTGAGGTGACACAGTGACATACAGAACCCTAAGATGGGGAAGCCCCAGGGATACAGGTGAGGAGAGACAACTCAGGGACGCCCGAAGTAGTAAGCGGGAAGAGCAGGAGAAAGGGGATTAAAAGCCAGGAAGCCAGAGAGAAGAGCAGTCAGCTGAAGGGATTAGGTGAGGAGAGGAAACTCAGGCCTGCCCA
>NW_006921774.1:5989635-5993571 GCF_000298275.1 Orycteropus afer afer
TTTCTTCTGCAGCCTGTGCATTTTGGGTTATGCTTAATAGTCTATGTATGCCATAAATTAGGGCCCCTAGACCTGACCTTATTTTATCTTTGATGAGCTTTATAGTTTTAGGCTTTACATTTAAATCTCTGATCCAACTTGAGTTCATTTTTGTGTAAGGGGTGAGATATGGGTCTTGTTTCATTTTTATGCAAGTAAATATCCAATTTTGCCAGAACCATTTATTAAAGTCATCTTACATGCATGTGAGAGCTGGGCAGTGAATAAAAAAGACCAAAGAAGAGTTCATGTTTTTGAGTTATGGTGTTGGCAAAGAATGCTGAAAATACTGTGGACTGCTAAAAGAACTAACAAACCTATCCTGGAAGAAGTGCAGCCAGGATGCTCCTTGGAAGTGAGAATGGCCAGAATTTATTTCACCTATTTTGGTCATGTTGTCAGAAGGGACCATTCTCTGGAGAAGAATGGCATGCTTGGTAAGGTGGAGGGCCAATGAAAGAGGGAAGTCTCTCAACAAGATAGATTGACATGGTGGCTGAAGTGATAGGCTCAGATATAGTAGGAATCATAGGCTGGCACAGGACTGGGCAGCGTTTCCTTCCATTGTGCATAAGGTCACTATGAGTTGGAGAAGACTCAATGGTACAAAACAACAACAACATTTGTTAAAGAGGATATCTCTTCCCCGTTCAATGGATTTTGGGCCTTTGTCAAATATAAGCTCTCCATAGATGGTTGGGTCTATTTCTGAGTTTTCAATTCTATGCACTGTCTATCTGTCTATCATTGTACCAGTACCATGCTGTTTTAACTACTGTGTCTGTATAGTAGGTTCTGAGGTCTGGAAATTTGAGACCTCCTACTTTGTTACTCTTCTTCAGCAGTGTTATGTTTATCCGGCTTCTTTCCTTTCCATATGAAATTTATGATTGGTTTTTCCATATCCTTAAAAAATGTTGACAGGACCTGCATTGGGATTACATTGCTTGTGTAGATTCCTTTGGGTAGTATTGACATTTTCACACTATTCAGTCTTCCTATCCATGAAAAAGGAGTGTTCTTCCATTTATGTAGATCCCTTGTAGTTTCTTGTAGTTTTCTTTGTATCGGTCTTCTGTGTCCCTGATAAGATTTATTCCTAAATATTTTATATTTTTGGTAGCTATTGTAAATGGTATTTTCCCCCCTTATTTCCTTTTCAGATGCCTCTTTGTTGATGTAGAGGAATCGAACTGATTTTTGTATGTTGACCTTGTATCCTGACAGTTTCCTGAATCTTTCAATTAGTTCCAGTGGTTTTCTTGTTGAATCTCTTGAGTTTTCTCTGTATAGGATCATGTTATCTGCAAATAGAGATCATTTTATTTCTCATTTGCCAATTTGGATGGCTTTTATTTCCCTTTCTTACCTTACTTTCCTGGCAAGTACTTCCAATTCAATGTTGAATAGAAGTGGTGATAGAGGGCATCCTTGTCTGGTTCCCATTCTCAAGTGGAATGCTTTGAGTCTGTCTCCATTGAGAAAAGTGTTGCCTATTGGCTTTATGTATATGTCCTTATTATGTTGAGAAATTTTCCTTTTATTCCTACTTTGCTGAGAGTTTTTATGGGGAATAGGTATTGGATTTTATCAACTGCCTTTTCTGCACTGATGGATATAATCATATGGTTATTTTCTTTTGTTCTGTTTATGTGGTAGATTACATTAGTTGTTTTTCTGATATTGAACCATCCTTCCATACCTGGTATGAATCTCACTCTGTTGTTGTTGTTAGGTTCCATCGAGTCATCTCTGACTCCTAGCAACCCTATGCATGAGACACTGCCTGGTCCCGTGCCAGCTCAACGATCCTTGTTATACTTGAGCCCAGTGTTGCAGCCACTGTGTAAATCCATCTCATTGAGATCGTTCCCCTCCTTTGGTGACCCTCCACCTTACCAAGCATGATATCCTTCTCCAGGGAATGGTTCCTTCTTACGACATGACCAAAACAAGTGAGACAAAGTCTGGCCATTCTTGTTTCCAAGAAGCATTCCAGCTGCACTTCTTCCAGGACAGATTTGTTAGTTCTTTTAGCAGTCAACAGTATTTTCACCATTCTTTGCCAGCACCACAACTTAACAACATTGACTCTTCTTTGGTCTTCTTTATTCACTGTCCAGCTCTCACATGCATATGAGGTGGTTGAAAATACCATGGCTTGTGTCAGGCACATCTTAGTCCTGAAGGAGACATCTTCACTCTTCAGCACTTGAAAGAGATCTTTCGCAGCTGATTTGCCCAGTGCTCTGGTAGCATAGTGGCCAAGGCACTTGACTTCTCACCAGAAGGCTGGCGGTTCAAACCCACCAGCCACTCCTTGGAAGGAAGGTTGGGCAATCCTACTTCCGTAGTGATACTGCCTCGGAAACCCAAGGAGGGGTCGCTATGAGTTGAGGCCGACTCGACGGCAAATAACAACAACAACAACATATGTTGTTTGATGTCCTGACTGCTGCTTCCATTGGTGTTGATTGTAGAAAAAGTAATATGAAGTCTTTGACAACTTCCATCTTTTCTCCATTTATTGTGATGCTGCTTATTGGTCCAGTTGTGAGGATTTTCATTTTCCTTATATTGATATGTAATCCACACTGCAGACTGTATGTAGTATTCAATCTTCATCAGTAAGTGCTTCAAGTCATCCTCACTTTCAGCAAGCAAAGCTGTGTCATCAGTGTATGACAGTTTGTTAATGATTCTTCCTCCAATACTGATGCCATATTTTTCTTCATATAGTCTGGCTTCCAAGATTATTTGATCAGCATACAGATTGAATAAATATGGTGAAAGGATACAACCCTGACTCACTCCCTTCTTGATTTTAAACCATGTGCTCTCCCCTTGTTCTGTTCAGTCTCCTGGTCCATGAACCAGGTTCCTCATGAGTACAATTAAATGCTCTGGAATTCCCATTCTTCTCAATATTACCCATAATTTTTTTATGATTGACACAATCTAATGCTTTTCCATAGTCAATAAAACACAAGTAAACATCTTTCTGGTATCTTTGCTTTAAGCCAAGAAGCATCTAACATCAGCAATGATATCCCTCATTCCATGTCTTCTTCTGAATCCAGCTTGCATTTCTGGAAGTTCTTCGTCAATACACTGCTGCAACTGTTTTTGAATTATCTTCAGTAAGATTTTACTCATGTGCTATATTAATGATATTGTTTGATAATTTCTACATTCTGTGGGATCACCTTTCTTTGGAGTGGGTACAAATATGGGTTTCTTCCAGTCAGTTGGTCAGGTAGCTTTCTTCCAAGTCTCCTGGCATAGCCAAGTGAGTGCCTCCAGCGTGGCATCTGTTTGTTGAAACATCTCAATGAGTATTCCATCAGTTCCTGGAGTCTTCTTTCTCACCACTTCCTTCAATGCAGCTTCAACTTCTTTTTTCAATACCATTGGTTCTCAATCACATACCACCTCCTGAAATCTATAAACATCGACCAATTCTTTTTGGTACAGTGGCTTTGTGTATTTCCTCCATCTTCTTTTGATGTTTCCTATCTCATTCAATATTTTGCCCATAGAATCTATCAATATCACAACTTAAGGCTTAAAATTTTTCCTCAGTTCTTTTGGCTTGAGAAATGCCGAACATGTTGGTTTTCTGACTCCAGGTCTTTTCACATTTCATTATAATAATTGACTTTGTCTTCTCGAGCTGCTCTTTGAAATCTTCTGTTCAGTTCTTTTATCTTGTCATTTCTTCCATTTGCTTTGGCTACTCTCCATTCAAGGGCAAGTTTCAGTGTCTCTTCTTACATTCATTTTGGTCTTTTCTTCCATTCCTGTCTTTTTAATGACCTTTTGCTTTCTTCATGGATGATGTTCTTCATGTCATCCCACAATTCCTCTGGTTTTTGGTCATTGGTGTTCAGTGCATCA
>NW_006921774.1:6000111-6014834 GCF_000298275.1 Orycteropus afer afer
TTTTTTGTGTTTCTCTAGAGAAACCAATTTAACACACATTTCAATTTGACAACTTCCAATTTTCCTAGATTCATCCTTCATACATTCCATATTCTGATTATTAATGGATGATTGTAGTTGTTTCTCCTCAATTTGAGTTGTTCCACATCATCAAATGGAGGTCCTGAAAGCTTTACTTTACCCATATCATTAAGGTTGGTTCTACTCTGATGAAACAAGTCTTTCCCCATTGTATTTGGAGTGTCTTCCAACCTAAGGGGCTCATCTTCTGGCATTGTATCAGTCAATGTTTCTGGGATATTTATAATGTTATCTTGTAATATGTCAGACAGTGTTTCTCTGCTATTCATAAGGTTTGCCCTGGGCAATTCTTTGAGAAGTAGATGGCCTCTTTCTTCTTTTGAGTCTGTCTCAGTGTGTAAGCTGCATTGAAACCCGTGCACCATGTGCAACCCTGTTGGTGTTTGAAACACTGGTGGCATAGCTTCCAGCCTCACAGCAACATGTAAACCACCACAGTAAGATAGACTGACAGACAAGTTCATCTCCCTTAGCTGTTTGAAACCTCTCCATCCTCCCCTTACCTGGATTCTGCATGCGTCAGCCCTGGCTTTCCCTCCTTTCTGTCTTTGGGTGGGGGCTCTGTCTCCCTCCCCTTACCTGGGTCCTCCTGCCATTGGCCCCCAGTTTTCCCCTCTTCCTGCCTTTGGGTGGGGGCTGTCTATCTACCTCCCCTTACCTGGATCCTGCTGCTGTTGGCCCTTGTCTTTTTCTCCTTCCTGCCTTTATCTGGGCACTGTCTATTCTTTTTTTTTTTTTCAAGTGTTTTTTCTCTTTTCTTCATTATTGTTGGTTTTGTATTTACTAAGCACCCCCCCCCTTTTTTTTCTTTTTCTGAATTTGCTTAAGATTGTTAATTAACTTTGTGTTTACCCTGAAGTAAATTCGTATCTGCCTGAGTCTGGAACAGTCTGTCTGAAGACGTTGACATGTCGTCCTTTCCTTTTGGAAGTTTTGTAATTAAAACTTTTATTCCCTCTATTTGCTTTGTTACTGTTTTCATCTGTAGATTAACTCCCTTATTTCTCTATGTACATTTCTTTTGAGCTTACTTTGAGAATATTTTTGTGGTTTGATATCCAGCTGCTGTTGTCAAGTGTCTTGATTTTAGTTTGTTGTTCTCTGTCGTGTTCAATTTGTGTTCTCTGTAGCATTTCTTATAGGGCTGGTCTGTTGTTGTTGTTAGGTGCTGTCAAGTCATCTCCAACTCATAGTAACCCCATACATACCAGAATGAAACACTGCCCAGTCCTGTGCCAGCTCCATGATCCTTGCTATATCTGAGCCCATTCTTGCAGCCACTGTGTCAATCCATCTCATTGAGGGCCTTACCCTCTTTCATTGACCTTTCACTTTACTAAGCATGATATTCCACTCTATGGAATGGTCCCTTCTTACAACATGACCAAAATAGATGAGACGAAGTCTGGCCATTCTTGCTTCCAAGGAGCATTCTGCTGCACTTCTTCCAGGACAGATTTGTTAGTTCTTTCAGCAGTTTTTGTCAGCACCACAACTCAAAAGCATTGACTCTTCTTCAGTCTTTCTTATTCATTGTCCAGCTCTCACATGCATATGAGGTGATTGAAAACACCATGGCTTGTGTTAGGTACACCTTAGTCCTCAAGGAGACATCTTTGCTCTTTAGCACTTGAAATAGGTCTTTTGCATCTGATAGAGCAGGTCTGGTTTTCAAAAATTCTCTTAATTTCGGTTTGTCTGAGAATATCTTGATTTCACTCTCATATTTCAGGGACATTTTGGTTGGATATATAATTCTTGGATGGCATTTCCTTTCCTTCAAGACTTTATGTTAGTCATCCTAATACCTTCCTGCCTGCATGGTTTCTGCTGAGAAATCAGAACTTAGTCTTATTGCTTGTCCATCGTAGGTGACATTTCATTTTTCCTGAACTTCTCCCAATATTCTTTCTTTGTCTTTGGTTTTGGAAAGTTTGATTATGATATATATTTGTGACTTTCTCTTGGGATATATCCCATATGGGGTTTGTTGAGCTTCTTGGATGAACATTTTTTCTTCCTTCATGATATGTGGGAAATTTTCTGTTAGCATATCTTTGACAATTTTCTCAGTTTTTTGTTTGTTTGTTTGCCTCCTCTTGTTTTGGTATTCCAGTCAGGTATTTTGTTTTGTTTCTTGTTATGCTGTATAAAAATTAGGTTCCCTTCATTTCTTTTAAATCTTTGTTCATACAAAGATTGATTTTTCTTTATATAGACTTTGTCAAGGATTTTATCTTCTAGCTGGGAAATGTGTTCTTTAGTCAGTTCTAGTCTACTCTTTCGTCCTTCCACTGTGTCATGTATCTCCATAATTTTAGTGTTCATCTTCTGGATTTCTAATTGTTGTATTTGTATGAGATCTAATTGTGTATTTACCTTGTTATTTTGTTTTTGAATGAATTTCTTGAATTTTTCCAGGGTACTGTCCGTCTTCTCATTGTTTCCCTTTGTAGTTTCCTTGAGTTCTTGGAGGGTCCTAGGAGGTCTTGTGGCATAGTGCCTAAGGCATTTGACTGCTAACCAGAAGGCTGGAGGTTCAAACCCACCAGCCACTCCTTGGAAGGAAGACTACGAAATCTACTTCCATAGAGGTACCACCTCGGATACCCAAGGAGGGGTCACTATGAGTTGGAACCAACTTGGTGGCAGTGCATTAGTTTATTTTTTGGTCTTGGAGGGTCCTATATATATAGCTTCTGAATTCCGTCTCAGATAGTTCTATTGCTTATTCTTTCTCTAAGATGTGATTCTTTACTCTGGGTGATTTTTTTAAGTTTTATTGTAGGTCTTGAAATCAGGTACTATAAGTCCTGCGACTTTGTTCTTTTTATCTCAAGGATGCATTAGCTATTGCAGTCTTTGTTTCCATTTAAAGTATCTAATCAACTTTTCAAGTTCTCAGAATAAATTCTGTTGAAGTTTAATAGGCATTGAATTGAATGTATAACCCAATTTATAGAGATTGTATATTTGTTAAGACTGGATCCTTAAATTTATACACATAGTATATTTTACCACTTATTTATGTCTTCTTTAGTTTCTTTCAGCCATATTTTGTAGTTTAAAGTATTGAGGTCTTGCATATCTTTCATTACATTTGTTCCAGATTTTTATTTTTTTTTAAATTGTTTTTATAATTTTTATAATCTCATTTTCTAGTTGTTTACTGCTAGTGCTTAGAATTTATCACCTAAAACTTTACTATATTCATTTAATAGTTTCAGATGATTTTATTTTTGAGATTCCACAGGGTTTTCTACTAACAAAACTATTTGCATATAAATACAGATTATTTTATTTCTTCCTAACTAATCTAATGATAATATACCTTTAATTCCTTGTCTTGCCTTATTGCATTGGCAGGACTTTCAGAACAAAGTTGACTAGAAGTAGTAAGATTGAACATTTTTCTTTGATCTTAGAGGAAAATATTTAGTTTTACCATCAAATTTGTTAACTGTAGGATTTCTTAGATAAAATTTATTACATTGAGGAAGTTTCCTTAAGTCCTAGTTTGCTCAATTTTAAAAAAAGATATATTTTTAAAAATCTTGAAGTGCTTTTGAACTTTTTAATTTCCTTCTGTATCTATTGAAATGAATATATAGATATTTTTCTTTACTCTAATAAAACAGTGACTAACATTGATTTCTCTAGTTTTAAACTATCCTTGAATATTGGCATAAACCCTACTAGACTTTAATGTATTTTATTTTTTACCTTGTCTTATTTGTTTTTATATATTTCACAAATTTTTGCATTTGTGTTCATGAGAGATATTCATCTTTAATTTTATTTTCTTGTAATGTCTTTGTTTAATTTTATTTTTAAGTTTTCACTGGCCTCATACAACAATTTGGAAACCTTCCCTTCTCTAGTTCTTCAAAATGTTTCTGTAGTATTAATATTGGTTTTTCCGTAAATGATTAATAGAATTAATGAAGCCACTTTAGTGGGAAGGGTCCTCTCTCACCCCCCATAAGTCTCACTTTATTGATGAGGATACTTAAGCTCAGAGAGGTCAAGAAACTTGTTTAAGGATATATAGCTTTAAAAGATCTAGATCAGGTTATAAGTTCAGATTTTCAGGCTTCAGGTCCTGTGTTCTTTCCCTCTCTACCTCAAACCCTCCACCAGAAGAAGTGACAGACCACAGGATTCCTGTGTGAGAACCTGAATATTCAGAAAGAGAAGCGGTATTTATTAGTATTGTTTCTATTGATAGGGCTCACTATGTAATAGTGCTTCTAGATGAAAGGCAGTCTCTGGATTCAGGGCAAGGTGAGAAGCCCTTTAGGGAAAGGAAAGAGCATATTTTCTCTTGCATCCCTGAGCTCAGCCTGACATAGGGATGGACACATAGGACTGAAGAAATCCTTGTGGTTTAGAAGTGGGACTGTGATTTTATTTTTCAATAAAATTCAGATATCTCAATATTCCCTATAGGCTTAAATATGGATTTCAAAAATATGTGTATCAAAAAATTGTGATTTAGGTGAAAGTTTACAGAGAAAATTCATTTTCATTCAACAGTCCATGAACATTTTTTTCATGACATTGATTGCAAGCCCCAAAATGTTAACACCTCTCTTCCTACTTTGTGGGAATATTTGAATAATAAACTCTATTTAGTTCATAAATATGTAGCTATTTAGATTTTCTTTTTCTTCTTGTCATTTGATAAAAATGTAGTTTTTCAAGTAAATTTTCCATTTCATCTAATTTGTTGAATTTATTTGCATAATTCCTTACTGAAAGTCCCTAAAACTCAGAACCAAACTCACTGCCATTGAGTTGATCCCGACTCATGGTGACTCCTCCTTGGGTTTCCAAGGCAGTATCTCTATGGAAATTGCCCAATCTTCCTTCTGAGGAGTAGCTGGGGGGTTTGAACCATCAGCCTTCTGGTTAGCAGTCAAATGCCCTAGGCACTACTCCACCAGAAAGTCCCTACGTGACACAAATAATTTACACTCGACTGCTAATCTAACGGTCAGTGATTTGAACCCATCTAATGGCATCATGGAAGAAAAGACCTGGTGATCTGCTTTCACTGAGAATACAGCAAGAAAACCCTATAGAGAAGTTCTATTTTAACACATGGGATCACCATGAGTTGGAGTTGATATGATGACAGCAAGTAATAATGAGTTCTTTCTTGCTTTTTTTTTTTTTTTTACTTTTTATTTTGAAATAAATTTATGTTTACAGAGAAGTTATAAACATAAGATAGAGAGTTTTAGTATATTCCTCACCCAGGTTCCCCTAATTTTAACATCTTACATAGCCATGGCACATTTATCAAAATTAAGAAATTAACATTGGCTCAATAGTATTTTTTAAATTGAAGCTGCCAGTCTCTACATTTTGAATGGAGCATTTAATCCATTTACATCTACAGTAATTACTGATAAGACAGGACTTATTTTTGCCTTTTGCTATTTGTTTTCAGTATTTCTTATACTTTTTCTTGATAATTCCTTCCTTCCAATGGTGTTTTTCATTTTGGGTTTTATTTATTTTTTGTAGTGGAATATTTTAATTCCTTTATCATTTCCTTATTTGTCTATATTTCAAGTATTTTTTTTTTTTGTGTGGTTACCATGAAGATTATACTTAAAACTTCTAAATTTATAACAATCTAATTTGAATAGATTTTATTTTAATGTTAATAACATTCAAACTGTTCCTGTACAGCTCTGCACCCTTTATGTTATTGTCACAAATTACATCTTTTTACATTGTGTGCACAATAACATAAATTTATAATTCTATTTATGCTATAGTCTTTTAAATCATATATAGCATAACATGTATACTTACAACCAAATATACAATATGAAATTTGCCTTTACTGGAAATTTTTATTTCTTCATACAGCTTCAAGATATTGTCTAGTATCCTTTTATTTCAACCTTAAGGACTCCCTTTAGCCTTTCTTATAGGGCATATCTAGTGGCAATGAACTCTCTCAGTTTTTATTTATTTGTGGATGTCTTAGTTGTGCCCTCACTTTGAAGGACAGTTTTGCTGCTATGGCAGTTAAAATTGTGTGTCAACTTGGCTGGGCCTTGGTTTTGAGTGGCTTGGTAGCTGGATATAGCTATTCCCCATGGTGAGATTGTAATCACCTCCATGATGGACTCTGCTGTGAGCAGCTAAGTAGTTGAAGAAGGATATTTACCTTTGGGATATTGCCTGTTTCTAGTATATATGAAGCTTTGGGGAAGGTCTCTAGATTTTTGGCACATTTGGTCCTGCATTAGCTGAGTCTTTATTTCCAGTTCCTGGACTTGAACCAGTGGCCTGCCAAGTTGTCTGCCATTTTGGGATTGTGCCATTTTACCTGCTGACCTTGGGCTCATCAGCCACAGCAGCCAGCAGCTGTGTGAGTTAGGAGACACCTCCAGCTCCAGTGGGCCTGGAACAAGAGGCAGAGCTGAAGCCCAAGGTTGAGGGGCCTTCACCCAGCCCCCAGAGCCAGCATTCTGAATTCAGACTTTTAGGCTCCTAAACTGTAAAACAATAAATTCCTGTTGGTTAAAGTCCTCCATTTGTAGTATTTCTGTTATGGCAGCACTAGAGAATTATGATAGATTCTATAGAATTTTTAGTTAACAATTACTTTTTTTGGCACTTTAAATATGTCATTCTACTGCCTACTGTCCTCCATGATTTCTGATAAGATATCAACATTTAATCTTACTGAGGATCTTTTGTTTGCAATGATTCACTTTTCTCTTGTTACTTTCAAGATTCTTTCTTTAACTTTGGTTTTCAACAATTTGATTATAATGTGTCTTTGAGTGTATCCTACTTAAAGTTGGTTGACCTTTTTGGATGTGTAGATTCATCTCTTTCATCAAGTTTGGGAAGTTTTCAGTCATTTTTTTCAAATATTCTCTCTGCCTTTTTCTTTCTCTCTTATCTTTTTAGACTCTCATATTGTATATATTGTTTCTCTTGATGGTCTTCCTCAAGTCTTTTAAATTCAGTTTTCTTCATGCTTTTTTAATTTTTGTTCCTCAGACTGGATCATTTCAACTATCCTTTCTTCAAGTTTATTTATTCTTCTGCCTGCTCATATCTGCTATTGAACTCCTTTAGTGAAATTTTCATTTCAGTTATTGTACTTTTCAGCTCCAAAATTTCTATTTTCTTCATTTTTATAAATTCTGTTTCTTTACATGGGCTTGTTGTGAGTTGGCATTGACTCAATAGTAACCAGATTTTGATTTTAGTTCAATTTGTTATTCTAATTTTGTTCATGACTATTTTTCTTGATTTCTTTACTTGTTATTCATGTTTTTCTTTAGCTTTTTGAGTATATTTCATATAATTGTTTTAACATCTTTATATATTTATCTGAACTTTCTTTCTGATGTTTCTGTTGCTTTATTTTATTCTTTTAAATGGACCATCCTTTAATATTTCTTGTATAAATTCTGATTTTCCTTTCTTTTCTTTTGTTGAAAACCAGAGATTTGAATATTCTAATGTGGTAACTCTGGAAATCAGATTCTCCCCTTTCCTCATGGTTTTTATTTATTTATTTATTATTGAAGTCTCTAGTAGTTTATTTGTTTGTGGCTTTCCTTAACTGCTTTTTCAAAGACTGTGTTTCTGCTCATGTGTGATCACTGAAGACTCTGTCCTTAGCTTGTGTTCAGCTAGTGTTTTAAAGAGATTTTCCTGAATGTCAGGGGATATATATATGTGTGTGTGTGTGTGTGTGTGTATCATAACAAAAAATAGAAAAACAAGAAACAAGAGAAGAAAAAGAAAAAAATGTCCACCTCCCCCTGACTTTAAATTGGCTCCATGTCAAGGCATTCCTTCCACACTTAATGAAGCTTGCACTGAGTTTAAAAATCAGCCCAAGGTGAAAGTATAGAGTGTCCTCATATTTTCTGAGCATGCATCTTGCTCTGGTGCTCTGGCTATGCATGTAACCTTCTAAATACCACAGAATACATGAGTGTTATTGAATGCCCTAATTTCCTAGGGAAACTTTCCTCACTTTCTCCTCCCAGTCCTTAGATATCTGTTGTATGATTCAATTTCACTCTTTGGCCACAAGTGGCTACTGATTGTTATAGTATTCAGGCAATGTTTGCAACTTTTTCATCTTAAGCTCTGAGATAGGCAAAGAGATAGCCACTTGTGTCAGTCCTTCTGGTAACCCTCTAACAGGTTAGAATAGATGCATAATAATTTGTAAAGAAGTTCTGCTCTTCTCCCTCTGAGCCAGGGACCAGGATTCTTCACTGGGAATACCTCTCACTGACTTCTTTACCTTGGTCAAGTTACTATGAATTTCCTAGTGTTGTATTGCCTTGTATATTACAAGAATTATCATATGTCTACTATCTAATAGTTTTGAAAGATGAGCCCATCATATTGGAAGGTACTAAAAATACAGCTGGGGGAGAGCTGCCTCTTCAAGTAGAGTTGACCTTAATGATGTGGATGGACTAAAATTTTCAGGACCTTCATTTGCTGATGTGACACAAATCAATATGAGAAGAAACAATGTCAAACAGTGATTAATAACGGGAACATAGAATGTATGAAGCATGAATTTACAAAAATTGGAAGTTGTCAAAAATGAAATGGAATGCATAAAAATTTAATATCCTAGGAATTAATGAGCTGAAATGGACTGGTACTGGTCATTTTGAATAGGACAATCTTGTGGTCTACAATGCCAGGAATGATAGATTGAAGAGGAATGGCATTATATTCATCATCTAAAAGAACATTTCAAGACCTTTCCTGGAATACAGTGTTAGTGATGGGAAAATATCCATACGCTTACAAAGAAGACCAATTAGTACTACTGTTATTCAAGTTTACTTGTCAACCACTAACAGTAAATGTGGATAAATGGAAGATTTTTACCAACCTCTGCAGTCTGAAATTGACCACACATGTGATCAAGATGCATTGATAATTACTGGTGATTGGAATGTGAAAACTGAAAATGAAGAAGAATTTGTAGTTAGAAAATATGGCCTTAGTAATAGAAATAACACTGGAGATCACATGACAGAATTTTGCAAGACCAATGACTTATTCATTGCAAATACTTTTTTCCAACAACATAAATGATGGTTATACATGTGGATCTCAGCAGATGGAAACACAAGAATCAGATTGACTATATCTGTGGAAAGAGACAATGGAAAACCTCAATATCATCAGTCAGAACAAGGCCAGGGGCTCATTGGGGTACAGACTGTCAGTTGCTCATATGCAAATATAAGTTGAAGCTGAAGACAACTAAAACAAGTCCATGTGAACCAAATATGATCTTAATTATATCCCACCTGAATTTGGAGATCACGTGAAGAATAGATTTGATGCATTGAACACTAATGACTGAATACCAGACAAGTTGTGGGATGAAATCATGAACATCATATGTGAGGGAAGCAAAACATCATTAAAAAGACAGGAAAGGAAGAAAAGAACAAAATGAATGTCAGAAGAGACTCTGAAGCTTACTCTTGAATGGAGAATAGCTAAAGCAAATGGAAAAAATGATGAAATGAAAGAGCTAAACAGAAGATTTCAAAGGATGGATCAAGAAGACAAAATAAAATATCATAATGAAATGTGGGAAGACCTGGAGTTAGAAAACCAAAAGGTAAGAACATGCTTGGCATTTCTCAAGCTGAAAGAATTGAAGAAAAAATACAAGCCTGCCGTTGCAATATTATAGGATTCTACAGGCAAAATATTGAAAGATACAGGATGCATCAAAAGAAGATGGAAAGAATATACAAAGTTACTGTACCAAGAAGAATTGGCCACTATTCAACAATTTCAGGAAGTAGCATATGATCAAGAAACAATGGTATTGAAGGAAGAAGTCCAATTTGCACTGAAGGAATTTGTGTAAAACAAGGCTCCAGGAATTGACGAATACTCATTGAGATGTTTCAACAAATGGATGCAGCAATGGAGGTGCTTCCCTGTCTTAGCTAAGATATTTGGAAGATGCTACATGGATCCCAGATGGAAGAAATCTGTATTTGTGCCCATTCCAAAGAAAGGTGATCCAACAGAATGTGGAAATTATCAAACAATATTACTAATATCACAAACAACAAAATTTTGCTGAAGATAATTCAAAAGTAGTTGCAGCAGTTTATTGTCAGGGAGCTGCCATAAATCCAAGTGAGATTCAGAAGAGGGTGTAAAATGAGGGATATCATTGTTGATGTCAGATGAATCATGGATGAAAGCAAAGAATACTAAATATATTTAGCTTTGTTATATTGACTATGCAATGACATTTTACTGTGTGGATCATAACAAATTGCGGATAACATTGAGAAGAATGGCAATTGCAGAACAATTCATTGTGCTCATGAAGAACCTGTATGTAGACCAAGAGACAGTCATTAGAATAGAACAAGGAGATCCTGTGTGGTTTAAAATCAGAAAAGTGTGTGTCAATGTTGTATCCTTTCACCATACTTATTTAATCTGCATGCTAAGCAAATAATCCAAGAAGATGTATATTATATAGAAGTACATAGTGTCAAGATTGGAGGAAGACTCATTAGCAGCCTGTGATATGCAGATGACCCAACCTTGCTTGCTAGAAGGGAAGAAGACTTGAAAAACTTACTGACGAAGATCAAAGACTAGTCTTCAGCATGGATTACACCTAAACATAAAGAAAATAAAACTCCTCACAACTGAATGAATAAGCAACATCATGATAAATGGAGAAAAGTTTGAAATTGTCAATGATTTCATTTCACTTGGATCCATAATCAATGCCCATGGAAGAAGCAGTCAGGAAACCAAATGACATTGAATTGGGCAAATATGCTGCACAAGACTTCCTTAAAGTGCTAAAGAGCAAAGAAGTTACTTTGGAGACTAAGGTACACTTGACTCAAGCCATGACATTTTTAGTAGCATCAAATGTATGTGAAATCTGGACAATGAATAAGAAAGACTGCAGAATTAATGCATATGAATTCTGGTTGTTGTTATGTTGTTGTTGTTATGTGCCGTCGAGTCGGCCCCGACTCATAGCGACCCCTCCTTGGGTTTCCGAGGCAGTATCACTACAGAAGTAGGATTGCCCAACCTTCCTTCCGAGGAGTGGCTGGTGGGTTTGAACCGCCAGCCATCTGGTTAGCAGGCAAGTGTCTTAGCCACTATGCTACCAGAGCTCCCATGAATTCTGGTAGTGAAGAATATTGAATATACCATGGACTTCCAGAAAAATGAATAATTTTGCCTTGGAAGAAGTTCAGATGGAATGCTACTTAGCAAGGAAAATGGCCAGATTTTTTCTCTTGGACTTTAGTCATGTTGTTATTATACTTGATATAATAGAGGGTTAATGAAAAAAGGAGAAGACCTTCAATGTGATTGATTGACACAGTGTGCCCTAATGGGCTCAAGCATAGCAAAGATTGTGAGAATGGCCCCAGACCAGGCAGTGTTTCATTTTGTTGTACATGGGGTCTCTTTGAGTCAGAACCAGCTGGAACGCACCTAACAACAACACTATCTAGTAAGTGACTCTTTCTCTCTCCCTGACCTTTCCCTGCTAATCATCAAAGGTCATTGCTTTCTGTGTGTATACCCATACTTGACTTTTTATAAAAGTATCATGCACTGTTTGTCCTTTTGTTTCTCATTTATTTCACTCTGAGTAAAGTTCTCCAGATTCATCCATATTATAAGATGTTTTGTGCACTTATCATTATTCTTGATCACTGTGTAGCATTCCATTGTATGTACATACTGCAATTTATTTATCCATTCATCCATTGATGTACACTTAAGTTGTTTCCATCATTTTGCTACTGTCAATAATGCTGCAATGAACATGGGTCTAAGACTATGTCTATCATTTTGCTACTGTCAATAATGCTGCAATGAACATGGGTCTAAGACTATGTCTATCCATGTTATTACTCTCATATCTCTAGGTTATATACCTTGGAGTGGGATTCCTGGATCTTCGTCTAGCTTTCTGAGGAATTGCCATACCATTTTTCATATTGTTGTTGTTGTTGTTATTTGCCATTGAGTTGGACCCAACTCACAGTGACCCCTCCTTGGGTTTCTGAGGCAGTATCACTACGGAAGTAGATTGCCCCATCTTCCTTCCAAGGAGTGGCTGGTGGGTTTGAACTGCTAGCCTTCTGGTTAGCAGTCAAGTGCCTTAGGCACTACACTACCAGACCTCCCACCGTTTTTCATAGATGTTGTATAATTTTACAATCTTAACTGCAGTGTGTAAGAGTTCCAGTATCCCCACAATCTTGCCAGAATTTGTTGGTTTTATGATTAATGCTATTTTCGCAAGGGTGAGATGGTATCTCATCATTATTTTGTTTTGCATCTCTCTAATGGCTAATGATTGCAAGCATGTCTTCATGTGTTTGTTAGCTGCCTGAATGTACTTTTTTGTGAAGTGTGTGTTTATGTCCTTTGCCCATTTTTGATTGGATTGGTTTTTTGTTGTTGATTTTTTGACATTTTCTTTATATTTTATAGAGCAGAACCTTGTTAGATATGCTATTACCAAACTCCTGCCCCCCCAAGTCTGTAGATTCTCTTTGAACTTTTTTTTTGTAAATTCTTTTGATGAGTTAGCTAGTTTATCTTCTGTTGTTCATCATTTTTGTTGTGTTTGATAGTGTATGTATGGCAAAAATTAGGATCCCTAGCTTTGTTCATCTGATATCTTACAGGAACTTTATAGTTTTAGGTTTAACATTTAGGACCTTGATTAATTTTAAGTTAGTTTTTGCATATGGCGTGAAATATGGATCCTGTTTCATTTTTTTGCAAATTGACATCCAGTTTTTCCAGTACCATATGTTAAAGAGATTGCCTATTCCCCATTGAATTGGGACCCTTTGTCCTTTGGCCATTTGTCGAATACCAGTTTAGGAGCTCTGGTAGTGTAATGCCTAACACACTTGATTAACCAGAAGGCTGGCAGTTCAAACCCACTAGCCACTCCTCGGAAGAAAGGTCGGGCAATCTACTTTCATGGTGATACTGCCTTTCGGAAACACAAAGAGGGGTCACAATGAGGCGGGTCAGACTCAACAGCACATAACAACAACAACAACAACAACAACAATGACAACAACATACATGGGTGGATTTACTTCTGAGTTCTCAATTCTGTTCCACTCTATGTGTCATCCTGTAACAGTACCAGGGTGCTTTGATTCTTAAATGATTAGTAAGTTTTAAGATTGGGAACTATGAGGCTGCCAACTTTATTCTCCTTCATTAACATTGCTTTAGTTATCCTCGATCTTTTTCCTTTCCGTATAAATTTTTAGATTAGTTTTTCCATCTCATTAAATAATGTTAGAATTTGGATTTGGATTACATTATAGTTATAGATCACTTTGGGTATTATTAACATTTCCAGAATATTAAATCTTACAATCCATAAACATGAAATTCTTTTCCATTTATGTATTTATGTATCTCTCTCTCTGTATACTGTTTTGTGGTTTTCCTTGTATAAATCTTTTATGACCCTGGCTAGATTTATTGCTAGGTGTTTTATCCTTTTGGGGGCTTCTGTAAATGGTATTTTATTCTTGATTTTCTTTTCAGAGTTCTTCTCGTTAAAGCAGAGGAACTCAACTTTCTGTATGTTGGTCTTATAACTAGACACTTTGCTGAACTCTTCTATTAGTTCCAGTAATTTTCTTGTGGAATCTCTGGAATTTTCTATGTGTAAGATCATGTCATCTGCAAATATGGATAGTTTTACTTCTTTCTTACCAATTTAAAACCATAATCAAACCCATTGCTGTCAAGTCTAATCTGAGGCGTAGTGACTGCATAGAAAAGAGAACTGCTCTATAGAATTCTTAAGGCTGTAAATCTTTATGGAAGCAGATTGTCACATCTTTCTGAAGTGGCTAGTGAGTTTGAACCATTAACCTTGCAGTTAGCAGCTGAGCACTTAACCACTGCACCACCAGGGCTCCTTATTTACAAATTTGGATATCCTTTATTCCCCCCCCCTTTTTTTTTTCTTCATTGCTCTGGCTAGGACTTCCAGTGCGGTATTGAGCAAAAGTGGTGATAATGGACATTCTTGTCTCATTCCCGTTCTCATGGGGAGTGCTTTTAATCTCTCTCCCTTGAGAATAATGTTGGCTGTTGTTTTTACATATATGTCTAAAATTATATTGAGGAATTTCCTTGCTATTTTTATTTTGCTGAGAGTTTTTATCCGGACAGCATATTGGAACTTTATCAAGTGTCTTTTCCTCTTTGATTGAGATGATCATGCAATTACTCCCTTTGTTTTATTTACATGGTGAATTGCATTGATTGATTTTCTAGTGTTGAACTAGCCTTGCATCCATGGTATGGATGATGTATTTTGTGTCTCTCTCTCTGTGTGTATGTGTGTGTGTGATATGCTGTTGTGTGTGATATGCTGTTGTATTCTGTTGGCTAGAATTTGATTGAAAATATTTTCGTCTATAGTTGTGAGGGATACTGGTCTGTAATTTTCTTTTTTCTTGTAGTAGTCTTGCCTTAGGCACTGAAACAAGGCGGGCTTGTGCTTACTCACTGATCTGCACTGAACACGTTCCCTTGTTACCCTACCGAGAGGG